>NC_048596.1:180896245-181212651 GCF_003668045.3 Cricetulus griseus
GAGAGCTCTAGGGACTTGTCCTTGCAAAAGAGGAACTAGTCAATGTATTAACATAGGCACTCACAGAGGACAGATCACCAAGCCCCTCTAGGGTAACTTCAGTCAGGAAGTGGAGAAGCCCTCAGTGCCTGAGTGTGCCTCCCTCAACACCTGCTCTTAAACACCAGCCCCTTACCTCCCATCTCTGAAGTCTTCCCCTTCATGTCCTCACTTTAGCTGATTTTCCACCCCTTAGA
The DNA here is from genome assembly GCF_003668045.3 of Cricetulus griseus. Classification (NCBI taxonomy): domain Eukaryota; kingdom Metazoa; phylum Chordata; class Mammalia; order Rodentia; family Cricetidae; genus Cricetulus; species Cricetulus griseus. The sequence continues at coordinate 180,896,482 of NC_048596.1, forward strand.
GCCAGGGCAGAAACATTGTTGCAGAGCCTGAGCCTGCAATCTTGCCAGGCTGTGAGATCCTGGGCCAGGCTCAGTTTCCCTTTATGTAATGGAGAGGCAATGTAATCTTCAGTCAGCTACACAATGCCAGGCCCCAGTGTGGAAGGGCTCTAGTTAATAGGCTGAGAGGGGGTTTTGTTTCCTGCTTCTTGATCCTTCCCCCTAACCACCATAGGTTTCCAACCTGTTCCCTCCATTGTGCAGGCCAAACATTAGGGCCATCATGACCACACACTAGTGGGCAGGGAGCTCTTATCTCTCAGTTTCAGTTTCAGCATCTTTTTTTTTTTTTTTTTTTTTTTTTTTTTTTTTGGTTTTTCGAGACAGGGTTTCTCTGTGTATTGGAGCCTATTCTGGCACTCTCTCTGGTGACCAGGCTGGACTCGAACTCACAGAGATCCGCCTGCCTCTGCCTCCCGAGTGCCGGGATTAAAGGCGTGTGCCACCAATGCCCAGCAGTTTCAGCATCTTTTTATGCTTTTGAAACCACCATGAAAGAAACATACTCAACAGCCCTGGCTTGTCAGGAAATAGTCTTTATTACAAAAATCTGCATGTAAACAAACAGCAACCATACTGAACAGCCTCACTCCAGGGCACATACACCCACTTGGAGAAAGGCAGAGTCCTGTCCATGAGCTGGGTTCAGGCTACTTGGTATGCACGTGGGCCTGCACATGCATCTCCATGGGCCCAGGCCTGGCTGGCCTCTTGGAGTTGCCTCCCTGGTCAGCACTGTCTGTCTGTCCATGACCATGGGACAGGGTATACACAGCTGACAGTTCTGAGAATCACAGATCATGGGCCAGCCTTGAGGCATCAAGAGCGGTTGGCTGGGCCAGCCCCTCCACCCATCCACTGGCCCACTAAGCGAGAGGCCCATTGGGCCTTAGAGAACAGAGAGGTCATGGCAGGACTTGGACTTGGCACGGAAGGCCATCTTGCGGCTGTTTCGAGCTACAATGCGGCCCAGAAAGCGTTTGGCCTTCTTGCCAAGGCTCTCCCGTCGCCTAGTGCCAGCTTGCCGCCGGGCATTATCCTCTTTGCTGTCCCTTCGAAGGCGTATCTGGCGCACGACACCCTCAAACAGTGCCTGGACGTTGTGATGCAGTGCTGCTGATGTCTCGATGAACTTGCAGTCGAAGACAACTGCACAGGCCCGGCCCTCTATGTGGTGGGGGCAGACATATGTCAGTAAACAAGGAACAGAGGATGCCATCTCAAACCCTGGCTATATCTGGCAGCTGTAACTCTACAATTTTCTAGTAACAGAAGAAGTAAACTTAAGATCCTTTTTTAGAGACACAGAGGTCCCAGCTCCTATACTGAGAGCCCCAAACATTACTAGGTCACTAATAGGCAGACTGTGCCTCCAAAGTCTATAGTGGCTCACAAAAAGGCATTCATTTATTTAAAGTCCAGTGTTTAAGACATATTCTCTAATAATGGACAAAGGCAAATGAAAACTATTTGACAACTGAGTATTTTATGATTTGCTGTTATAATGAATGGCCCAATGGACTGGGCAAGGTCACCAAATTTGAAGTACTTGGTACTGCATGCCACAAAGGTACTGCATGCTGAAGCCTGATGAGGAAGAATGGTGGGGTCTGGAATCAGGTCCTGACCTCCTGATTCTCTATATGTTCTTCCATTTCCACACTCTCACTCTTGTTTCCTGTCAGGCATGAGCCCAAAGAGCAGTAGAGGAGGGTGGTTGCATGTCTTAGTTGCTCTAGCAGATCTGGTTCTCCCTTCCTCTTTGTTTTAGGCCTTTGGGAGCCTGATGGACCAAAAGCATCTCCCTAACCTCCAACACCAAGTTTTCTCCCTGAACATTTTTAGCCACTGATGATCCCCAGGGACTCAAGCTGAGCCAAGACTAACTGGCCCACAGCCCAGCTAGGATCTCCCTCCCTTTCCCGACCCAATGCCTGCTTACCATCCACAGAGACTTCACGAGAGCGTACCAGGTCACTTTTGTTGCCCACGAGGATGATGGGCACATTGTCTGTTTGTCGTGCCCGCCTTAGCTGGACCCGAAGTTCTGACGCTTTCTCAAAGCTGCCCTTGTCTGTTATTGAGTATACAATGACGTATGCGTCTCCCATGGCCATGCAGTGGCCAGGCAGCCAGCAGCCCCCATCCTGGAGGGGACACAAATGCACACACAACCCTGTAATTCCCAGCAAGATCCTTCCCCAGCTTTGCTTTCCCTCTTTCCCTGTGACCCAGACTGAATCCTACCTGTTCCCAAATGTCATAGACCATGAGTGATGCCTCTTCTCCATCCACAGTGATAGAACGATCATATGTGTGCCCTAGGAAGGGAGCCAATAGCCAAGTTATCAGTTGCCTGTCAAAAGTTCCCAGTGTCCAGTTCCTCTTCTGACCACGCCCCCCACTTCTCAGAGTCTCCTGATAACTCTTCTCCACTAGCAGATGGTTGCTATGATCAAACAAAATGACAAGCCTGGGAGCTGGGGTTTGGAGGGCATGGAATGCCCCACCTCCCTCTCTATGTCCCCAAATTAGCAAAGTACTGGATGTCCAGGGCTCCCTGCACTCCTGCTGTCCAGGTCCAGCGTAGATGTGATCACAGTGGCTGGAGTTAGCATAGTGGCTGTCTTCCCCCTGGAGTCCTTGGCCACCTAGCTTTCCTCTCCTGGAAATTTCTGATTTCGTTTCCGCCAGCTCTGGCAGGCAGGAATGTCCTGTCCCAAGCCACTGAGAAGTCATACCCCACACTCAACTTCTATTCCCTATCAAGGACTGGCACATGGGTTGGGGAGGTTGGAGGCAGTTAAGTAGGGATTTGTGGTGGCCCTGCCGTTTCTCTATCTTGGACGCAGAAGTAATATGATTCTGAAATTCTTGAAATTCCAAAGTGTTTGCCACTTTTAGTTCAGGTCCCCTGTCTCACAACTATCTTTCTCTAAACAGCTCAATTCTCTCACCTGCGGCTTCTGCGTCAGGCCCGTCCTCTATACCACCAAAGATGCGCGCCAGAGCGCTCTTGCCCACACCAGGCGCCCCAAGCAGCAGCACCTTGTAAACGCCCTCCTCTGAGCTGCTGCCTCCTGAACTGAGCGAGTCGGAGGAGCCTTCGGGCCAGTCCAGCCTCTGCCCCTGTGTCCGAGTTCCCGCTGTAGTCGCTGCTAGGGAGCCCGGGGCTAGCGCCGCCTGAAGGTCTCGCTCATCCACGGGCATGCTCCTGCGGTGCAGTGGGGGTGCCGGACCCCAGGGTGTGCTGCCTCGACGGCGGTCGCGCTCCCTGCCTGCGCCACGGCTCCCTCCGTTGCCGCCATTCAGGGTCATCTTGTTGGAAGCCGTCTAGAGAACCAGGAATCCGGATGGCAGTTCTATCGCGGGAGGAGGCTGGACCCTGGAGTCAAGAAAGATGCTCAGGACGAAGGCCCTGCCAGAACCTATTGCCAGCCCCGAGGTCTCCACGCCTTAATCAATAACTCAGCTGGACCTGGGTTCCCATCCATCCCCAGCCCAGATGGTGTGGTTCATCCCGCTTCGTCAGGACACTCACCAACTCTCACAGACGCTATCAGGATCTGATAGGTGCTCCAGCACAGCTCACTGGGGGTCAGATAGAATCTACTCCCTGTTCAGAAAGACTGGGACCCTTGTCGCTGTCAAAACTGCAGCCTTTTTCACTCCTCTGCTACCTTAGCCCAGCTGGTGATGGGTCGCAGCCCTAGGGCCCCCTATTTAAACCTCCACCAGCCTGGCTCCCGCCCTCACTCCTACTCCCGCTCCCGCCCCCGCCCCTCCCCGCCCTCGCCCCGCCCCCGCTCCCCGCTCTCCAGTCCCAGTCCCTGGTCCACGGTGCTGCTGCTGGGAGGCTGACGCATCCATCCGCCCCGGGAATCCCCCACCTCCCTTCTAGGACCTCAAACTCGCCAGGCGGGGCAGGTAGCTGGGAAGAGGGGGGGGGGGGTTAGGGGAGTGAAGGGGTGGGGATGAGGGGGAGTGTGTTGAGGCGGGTGCACAGGGCGAAGGGTGGGGTGCATGATGCAAAGGCTGCCAGTAGTGGGTAACTGATCCAGTGAAGTACAACTCCTTCTAGAGAAGAATTACACTGTCTCTTTAAGAATGATTTTTTCCCTTATACTCAAACCAGACCTGTTACCCAAGCTAGTAAACTAGTTATGGGCTGGACACACTCACAGCTCATGGCACCCATTTCTCCAGAGAAGGTCCTAAACTGGCATTTCTAGTTTCAACACTAAGTCCTTCCTATTCCAGTCCTTGTGCTGGGATTTAGAGTCTCCCCAATGAGAAGACTCTTCACATTGAAGGTTGGTATCATCCAACCCCTCCCTGGGGTCCCTGACAGGGTAATAGGGAGGGGGCCTACAGGTGTGTGTGTGTGTGTGTGTGTGTGTGTGTGTGTGTGTGTGTGTGTGTGCACTCCTGTTAGAGCCTTCTAGGTGGAGGTGTATGCTTGTCTCCTGGAGAGAAACTACAGAGTCAGAGAAAGGAAAACACAAACTCAAGTCCCCACCCTAACTCTAAGCATGCCAAGCAGCTGCCAGTAACTGCTAAAAATATCTAACCCTGGCCCTAGCCATTTTGTTTCTGGGCATGAGGTTGCCCAGAGTGGGGGAGATCCAGGCTGGTTGTGGGGGAACTCCAGAAGGAGACCGCTCCTTTATAGTCTTTCCGCTCCCAAGCCCCATGCTGGGTCTTTTGCTTATAAACATCTCACTCAGAGAGGGGCATAAATGTAGGGTGTGGGCAAGGAGTAAGGAAGTTTTCCTGCCTGTGTCCCAGGCCTTCTGCTCTAAGACTCACTTCTTTTGTTGCACTGATCCATATAAGTACTTGTGTGCCAGCCCCTTTTATCAACGGCTGAAATAGATGTAGTGCTGTTACCACTGCCTCAGAGTTCACCTTCCTCAGACATTGGGTGAAAACCGGGATAATCTCAGAGGGAAGGAGAAGTGATGGGGTGGGCAGAGTGTCAAGTTCTGGGTCTGCCTCTCCAAACTCAAGGCCCCCAGTCCTGAATATCATGACCTATTCCTTCCTTGCTCATCTCTAGAGTGAAGACTGTGTGTGTGTGTGTGTGTGTGTGTGTGTGATATCTGTGTCGGTGTATTAGTTGTGACGTACTTTGGAACACTAATTTGCTTCTAGACATTTGTGATGACTGTGATGGGGGTGGAAGGACACCCATTTGGGGCTCAGGTGACATCATACATAGATGGACCTTAGTGGGCTGTAGCAGGTTGCCATGGAAACCTGAGCCAGACTTTCTGCTGCATTAGTCTCCTTGGCAACCCGTAAGAAGGCCTTGAATTGAGGAAACTGGCTAGGGGATAAGGTTAGAGAGTTTATGATGCAGTGTCCTCTTGTTCTTAAGGTCCTCAAAGTAAACAAAAGCTGAGCCAAGGCACCTGCTTATGTGTCCTTTCCATGAAGGAGGGATCTTAGAAGTCCGAGAAGCCCATGTTGGTTTTTGTTTCTTGGAGAAGGCTCAGTGAGAAGGAGTCAGGGGCTCCAGCCTCTCCTTATAGAAGTCTCTAGAGTCAGGGCACCACTTCCCATCAGGACACATACACCCCCATGACATGCACATATGGTGTGGCCGGAAAGAACCCTGAGGTGTCCAGGACAGTGTCTGGCAGAGGAGTGGTGTAGGATAGCTGTAGACCTTCCCAGAAGGGGCCATACAGGGAAACGGCTGACTTTCCCCTCTGGTAATCTGAGCTTTTGACCTCAACAGTGTATCTTCTTTGCCAAGGCAACGACATCCACACAGAGCCACTCAGACCCCAGGCATTCCTGTGGCTATGCCAACAGGCCAGAGATGATCCTCACAAGCCTAGGTATAGCCAGGAGCCCCATGATCCAATATCAGGACATGACCTTTATATCATTTCCTGCTACACTCCTGCCATCTGGTCCTCTCAGCTCTCTCAGCTGCCCAGAAGAAACAAACTGAGGTTGGAACCAGCTTTGTTCCTTGTTAGCAGTTTCACCTTTGTTCATTTGTCCCGGATGAGCCTGTTTCCTACTATGTAGACCAAGGATAATGTAGGTAAGGTCATTGGCTCAATATGCAGTGGCATTATTTGCTCAAAAGTGGCATATCTTAGCAGGCACATTTATAGTCTCATTACCCTTGGTTGGATGGGGCAGGTTGAGGGAATCCCTGAACTGTCTCTTGCTTCTGCTTCAATATCTCTAGGATGGCGTTCTGTCCCAGGAAGGTCAGAGATCCCAGGAACAATGCAGATAACCTTCATCTGTTACCTAATCCCCTCTTCTCTGTGGGGCTCTTCCCTCTCCCTCAGGGACTAAATGTTGAGAAGAGCACTTGGCTGATGTGAGGGTCATCTCCATTGTTAGTTTGACTGTATTTAGGATTGTCATGGAAACTTCTGGGCATGTCTGTGTTTTCAGAAAGGGTTAATTGAATGAAGAGAAGACCCATCTTGAATGAGGGTAGCATCATTTCATGGACTGACCCAAGATTATAAAAAGGAAAAAGTGATCTGAGCATGGGCATTTATCAATATTGGTGCAGCATGACCAGCTGCCTCACATGTTGGAAGCCATGCCTCCTTACCACAAGATATATTCTCAGCCTGCAAGCCAAAACAAACCCTTCCTTCCCTCAGTTGTTTCTTGTCATGTATCTTGTCACAGCAATGAAAAAAGTAACTAATACAGCTGTCCATCAGCATCCCCAGCCCTGCTTACACCACAGCCCTCTTGCTTCAGGGCCTCTGCTCTGTTCTGTGACTTCATCCATCTATTTCACTGAGCCATACTAAGTAACTGTGTGCCAGACACTTTTGTCAAAGGCAAGATGACGGGAGAAAATAAATGTAGGTGAGTGTGTTCCTATGTGTCATCTAATCTCTGAGGCAATCTCATTTAGCTGTGATTTGTTATTCCCATTGTGTAGACATAGTAACCAAGGCTGGAGGGATAACAGTCCAGAAATAGCAGTTGGATATATGTGGTGGAAGGCCTCAGAGGTCTTAAACTTCATCTTCCTCCAGCCACACTGTGCCTTCCTAGCACAGCTGGGGTTCCAGAAAGTTCATTGGGAGCTAGTCCAGTATTCACAGGTGGTGTCCAGCCACACTGTGCCTTCCTAGCACAGCTGGGGTTCCAGAAAGTTCATTGGGAGCTAGTCCAGTATTCACAGATGGTGTCCTACAGACAGCCAGTGGCCAGGCACAGATAAGTCAAGAATGTCAGAGTGGGGCTGGAAAGATGGCTCAGCAATTAAGAGTACTGGTTGTTCTTTCAAAGGTCCTGGGTTCAATTCCCAGCCCCGACGTGGCAGCTTACACGTACCTGTAACTCCAGTTCCAGGGGATCCTACACCCTCACATACATACATACATCCACACATACATAAAAATTCACAAAAATCTCAAAGGGACTGAAATGTTAGCAGCTTGGTGTCTTTCACTCTAGTGGCCTGGCCACCAGGAAAGCCAGTCAGACTCAAAAGCACCTGCTTACTCTGAATATGGCTGAATTCAGATACCATGGCCACCTCAGACAGATGTGGCTTGCCATGCTGAGGTTCATTTGTGGTGAGGCCATAGCTTGGGGAGGATCTTTGAGCCTTATCACCCTGATGGGTCACTCCATCTCTCTGAAACACTCAGTTCTTTCACTTGTGAAAATGGCAGACCAAAGAGTCTGGAAGATCATTGGAGACAGGCCAAGGGAGAGTTTACATGTGCACAGAGCAGTCCCAAAGGGATTGCCATGTGAACAGATGAGAAACTGACTGACATGGACCAGTGGCTTCGTCTTGGTCTTGGGTAGTCACATCATCTTTTTAGTCATCAGGTTGGCAAAGCCACTCCTAAGAATGAACTGAGAACAGTAGGAGCTGCTGTGGTCTGGGATGGGCCTAGGCCTTTTTATTGGAGGCAACAGCAACCCTTGCCAAGGGAGCAGTATTTTTATCTGTAGCTGGAAGTCTTTAGGATATTCTCCTAGATTACTCCTCAACTGCTAAGTGTAGATGAGGAAGAAAAGCAACCACCACACTTGAGCAAGGTGATTTGCTGAGCTGGGCATGGTGGCACAGGTGTACAATCCCAGCACTAGGGACTAAGTCTGAGGCAGCCCAGGCTATACAGTGAGTTCAAAGCCAGCCTAGGCCACAGAGACAGTAAGACCTTGACTCAAGCAGCCAAAACAAACAAATGAAGAAGCAAACAATTCGACAGTTCAAGAGCCTAGGCTCTCTGATGAGGATTCATTAGGACACCACCCACAGTTATGTCTGGGCTCCAGTAGGGGTGGGCATCCCACCAGAGAAAGAGACTGAAGCAGAAAATCCTGAGGCAGTCCTGGGAAAGAGCTTCCAATGGCTAAGATCTAAGACCAGTGGTCTCTCTGAGATGACAAAGTACACTCTGGGCACAGGGCCAACAGGAGGCAGAGGCCCCAGACACAGCCATATCACTTTATAGAACTTCACTTCGCTTACCCAGCATCCTGGGATGACACAAACCCCTGGAAGGATGGATGATGAAGATTCCCCAGGATCCTTTCAGTAGAGAAAATGAGTATTACTATTTTGACCTGGGGACTAGGCTAAGCATCAGCATCAGTGGACAAATAGGTACCCTACCTACAGGTTAAGTGTCACAGCACACACACCACTCCTGGGCAAACCCCTCAAACCTGAGCTTATTTGGGCCTTTAGACTAACCTCCTGTGGACAAGGAACCACCACATGGTGGGACCCTCTGGGATTTTTTTTTTTTTTGGTGGGGGGATTAGGTCAGAATTAAGATGTACAAGGGTAGGGGCTATAGCCTGGATCTGAAAACATTCCTAAAGTCCAAGTGTCAAAGGCTTATTCTTCCAAGTGGAGCGACAGGGGGGTGTCTAATGGGAGCTCTTCAAGAACATGCACTTGAAGCATGGACTGTAACCCTGGCTGGTCTTAATCCTTTTTTTTCCCCTCTGCTATATACTCTTGTAGCAATGTGCTACTTCACCACAGGACTCAAAACAGCACTACCAATTACAATGGACCAAAACCTCCAAAGCAGTAAGCCAAAATTAATCTATTTCAAAGATTTTAAAAAAGATTTATTTTATGAATTTTGCCAGCATGTATGCCTATGCATCACAGGCATGCCTGGTGCCTGTAGAAGCCAGAAGAGGGCATCAGGTCCCCTGGAACTAGAGTTATGGATGCTTGTGAGCCACCATGGAGATGCTAGTAATCAAACCTTGGTCCTCCGCAAGAGGAACAAGTACTTTACACTGCTGAGTCATCTCTGCAGCCCCCTTCTAAAAAAAAAAAAAAAAAAAAGCAAATCAAAACAAAACCCAATTTATTTTTTATTTATATGTATGTGTGTATGCCACATGGTGTGCTAAGTGCCTGTAGAGGCAAGAAGAGGGTGTTGGATCCTCTGGAACTGGAGTTACAGGTGGTCCTGAGCTATCTGATATGGGTGCTGGGAACCAAACTCAGGTCTTCTAGAAGAACAGTACATGTTCTTAATTGCTGGCCATCTCTCCAGCCTCCAAACTTGTTTCCTTTATAAGTTACTTCATGTATGTAGTTATGGAAAACTGATTACCAGTGGGAAGGGGAGAGAAAATCTTAGATGCTAGAGAGAACCAAATACAACATATAGAATTTGGGAAGGATCCAAGTACTGTTTCTGGAAAACTCATATGTGACTGGATACTGGATATTAGCTTTTTTGCTGTTTTGAGACAGGCTCATGTAAGTTAACTTTAAACTTACTACTAGCTAAGGATGACCTGGAATTACAGGCATGCACTATTATTCTCAGATCAGAATGGCTCAATTTTTGGTCAGATAAAGAACTGTGTTATACAGATGTGGTGGTGGTTTGAGTGAGAATGGCCCCTACAGGCTCATATATCTGAATACTTGGTTTCCAGCTGGTGGAACTGGCAAGAATTAGGAGGGGTTGACTTATTGGAGGAGGTGTGTTACTGGGGGTAGGCTTTGAGGTTTCAAAAGACTCATATTATTCCCAGTGTCCCTCTCTTTCTGACTCCCAACTAGTGGATTAAGATGTGAGCTCTTGCCTTGTCACTTCAGTGCCATCATGGACTCTAGCCCTCTGAAACTGTAAACCATAAAATAAACATTTCTTTTATAAGTTGCCTTAGTCATGGGGTCTTAAAACAGCAACAGAAAGCCGGGCATTGGTGGTGCACGCCTTTAATCCCAGCACTCAGGAGGCAGAGACAGGAGGATCTCTGTGAGTTCGAGACCAGCCTGGTCTACAAGAGCTAGTTCCAGGGCAGCCTCCAAAGCCACAGAGAAACCCTGTCTCGAAAAAACAAAAAACAAACAAACAAAAAAAAAAACCCACAAAAAACCCAGCAACAGAAAAGAAACTAAGACAGCAGACTTATATCAATTTAGGACATAGTTCTTTATGTCTCTGTAGGTTCCTCTAGAAATAGTTCTGTAAACACACACAAATAAGGCCAGTGTCACAACAGGTCAACTGAAACTACTGAATCCATTGGTGGTTTGGCTATCCAGGTATTTATATATTTCTTTAAAGATTTTTTTTTTTTTCATTTGCAACTTTTGCTAACTGAAGCACTAGAAGAGCTAAAAAAAAAAAAAAAGATTTATTTTCATTTTTTGAGTCAGGGCCTCTCTATATAGCTTTAGTTAAAACTCTCTGTGTAGACTAGGCTGGCCTCAAAAATCAGATTATCTGCTTGCCTCAGTCTCCTGAGTTCTGGGACTAAAAGGTGCACCACCACACTCAGCTTACTGATTTATTTTATGTGTATGAGTATTTGTCTGAATGTAGGTATGTGTACCACATGTGTGCCTTGTGCTTATAGAGGTCAGAATAGGACATTGGATCCTCTGGAAATGAAGTTACAGATGGTTGTGGGCCTCCATGTAGGTGCTGAGAACCTAACCCAGGTCCTCTGCAAGAGCAGTGTTTTTAACTGCTGAGCCATCTTTGCAGTCCCACTGGGAGAAATCAAAAAATGATGGGGCACCTCATGGACACATCCTTCATAGGCACCACTCTCCCCTCCACAACCCCTAATGACTCCATCATGGAAGATGCTAAGGCATGCTGGGAAATGAATATAAATTAAGGGTTTATTACAAAATGAAAAATGTTAGTTTCTCCTTGTCAGTGATTCAAGAAAACAAAGCCACAAGCCCTTGGTGGAGCTGAGGCCAGGACACCTGTGTGCAGGCTGGTGGTCAAAAGCCAGGCTCATGATCGGGCTGACAGACACTGATTAACGACCTCTAGCAGGTGGGTATTCTCCAGAGCAGCTGCCACTCGTTCCTTATCTGCAAGCTGTTTGTTCACTAGGTAGGAAAGAGGGTTATAAAAAGAGGGTTAAAGCAACTTTAGCCAGGCTGCTAGCCTCAGGACAGATTATATCTCTACCAATAAAGGTCTCCTATCACCTTCCCAGGACTCCTTATCAACTGTGCCCATACTCTCTTATTTTTCAGGAATACTACATACCTCCAGGGAGTACTTAGCCTGCCTCCACTATTCCAGAAACCTGATACAATGTCCTTGGGGAATATGGGAGAGAAACTCATGGGAAGGAGGAGACTTAGGTCAGGCCAGTTTGATCTAGGCTGTAGTCTGGTAATTCTTTAGTCACCTAGACACCCACCCCCCTTAGTCCTAACCTTCCTTATAAACTATTGTGGCAAAGGGGAAGTCTCAACAGTTTGGGGCCCAAGGGGAGAGGGGGATCAACTTCCCCGCCAGCTCACACTAACCTGCATGTTCCGAGGCATGGGTCCCGGGTGTAATGTGCACATCCATCTGGAAGAAAGACAACCTGGGCCTGAGCACTTATTCATCCTTTTTTGGTCCCTTCCCTCCAGAAACCACCTCCATTCCACCCATCTTTCTAATCGTGCCTCTCGATTCTGGCACTTCCGTCCCACCCCAAGTCCACCTGCAGTCAACCTACCCAAGGGCCTTGTCAGCTGCTACTGATTTAAAGGTCTGCCAGTGCCTCCATCAAGCCCATCTACAGCTGCCCTTTCTACCACATTCCTCACTATTTTCTGGAGTATTTCCAGTATTCTTGTCAAATCAGCTTGACGTTTCCTCGCAGTTCGTCTCTGCGAGTTGGGATCCTTCCAGTCTCCACTCTGATGTCCCCTCTCCTCAGTAGTTGTTTCATTCACCCTTAGGCTGGACTCCAACTGACCTTGAAACGCTGGGGAAGGGATCGAAGAAGCTTGACTTTGATAGAAAGGCCTATAAGTGTGGCCATGCTGCAGTGTGGAATGGTGGGTGTGAAAGCCACGGCCACCGTGCTCTCAGGGTCGCTAACCTGTGTTGACAAGGAGATTATAAAGATTACACGACCGCCCCTAGCACCGAAATCCTCTCTTTACTAAAATTTGGGCAAGTTACCTAAACTGGAAAAAACAACCTCCCGCCCAAAGATCCTCTTAGGTGCTTGTGAATGGAGAACGCCAGCCTCTTAACATATAATGGGACCTTTTAAACTACTTTGGATAAGCTATCACATTCTGACACTCACCTGAATCCGAACTTGTTCTACTACATTTAATTCCTCTAGCGTCAGTGGATGCTCCGGGTCATTAATGGAGCGAATAAGATGTGCCAAGTGAAGGAAAAGGAACTCTAAGTTTTGGCCCACTCAAAACCTCCGCAGGCATGCCTAACCGGGACACCCCTCCACCACCGTGTTGCACATCACTTCTTCCCGGTACCCTAGACCCCCACCGTCCGCCAGCTCCCAGCAGTGGTGGATATCGAAGATCTCGCGGGCGTCGATGCTGTCGGGCACCTGTTCGTCCTCCTCGCCCGCCGTCACTGGCCGCTCCCCCGAGCGCTCATAGATGAGGGGGTTGGCGTTCTCTAGAAGCCCGACCCGGCCACCGCCTTCACCGCCGCCCACCATCCCGGAACTGCGGTTCCCACAACCCCCGGGTGGTGTGTACTTCCGCTGCTACGGCGCACTTCCTGGGAATGAGTAGAGGGCGTGGTGTGACTACGGGGTCGCGCAAGGGACATGCCAGTCTCCCGGGATTCGGCGGGTAGTTTGCAAGATCAGTGTATTTGTTGTGCCTGCTACTCTGCGGAAGCCGGAAAAATGTTGGTAGTTCTAGCCCGGGCATCAGAAGAGACTCCCGCGGCTCTTGGCCGTGCGATCCTGCCAGGAGCTGGAGCGCAGAAGCTAAAACCATTTGACTAGGGCCTCTTGAGATTGAACCTCTACCACCCCCTTCAGGAGGCTAGGCCGAAAGGGCATTCGGATGCTCAAGTTCGCTCTCTGGCTATCTCGGAACCATAGATCCACAAAAGACACGCCGGTTTCCCCGAGCAGGGATCAGCAGGCACTAATTACATGCTTTTTATGTAGACAAGCGATTATGAACTTGAATTCCACTGGGGAAGAAAAGCCTATAAGGGAGAGGCGTCATTGAAAAACGTCATATTCACGTATGAGTTGGGGAGGGCCGACGTAGCCTTTCAGTCCAGGAAATAAAATAGATAAGATGGTGTATACTTGAAGGCGGACCTCGTAAACTATGAGTCCCGAAAGCAAAAATGATTTTTTTCGAATGAAGGCAGCCAGACCCCCTTTCCCCCGCCACTCCCTGTGTGTGTGAGTACAGTTCTCATCCGGATCCAATCGCCTGAAGGTCCGCCCTGCCCTATTCTCCATCTGGGGCCAAGAACCACGTAGACCTTTCTGAACTCTCCTTTCCAACCAAAACTCCACAATGGGAATGTGATTACAGGGGAGGTTAACACAGTGACTCAAGACTTAAGACAAAGGTTCCTGGTGTCTCAAAGGGGTTCCGTTGCTCCTTGGAGGAGGCTACCCCCTGCTTGTTGGTCAGAAGTGCACTGCAGTCTGTGACCTTAGCCTATTCAGAAACTCTACTGCAGGCACAACAACCATGCCAGGCACACACCCCCTGTGCCCAGCCTACCAGCGCCCAGGTCAAACTTCTGGAGGAGGCCTTGATACACACTGTTGCCTGTCTGTGAGACACAGCATGCCTAATGGCAGCACAGACAAAAACCAAGACACTGAATTAATTGTGGCTAGACAGACTTTCTGGCTGTTTAAATGCTATGGTGTGTGGGCCCTTGATTCTCTTCTTCCCAGTGCAGAAGACCCTTGCAGAGGACAGGGACTTGAATAAGAATTACACAATTACGTAGAGTCAGAGGCCGAGACTGAGAGTGAGGGTGCACCATTGAGAGAAGCTAGTGAAGGGCTAATGACTGGGAGTAGTGTACCCACCCAGTGAACTGCCAAAAGCATTTAGGGACCCAGGGTCTCTTGTAGCATTAGGAGGGTCAGATATTTCTGAGGATATCCAACACAGGATCTAGTCAAGCATAAGGAGCTATGAGGAGTGCTGAACTTGGAGGTTAGAAACCTCTGGGTGGGTGAGGACATTTTCATTCTCTGGCAGTGGCTGTGGAAGTGGTTGGAGCTGTTACTTATCAGAGGATAATGATGGCAATAATGCATTTCCTCTGGCATTGGTTCTGAATGTACTCTCCAGCACTGACTGATTAAAAGAACTCCCACCAAGGTTCCTTGTCCAGGGGGATACAGAAACTCCTAGCCCCACACCTGCATTTACTGTTCTGTTCCCCATGTACTGGACCTGGAGTTGGGGCAAAAGAATGGCTTGGCTTCCAAGGCAAAGGGGATGTGTTAGGTAGTTTGTAGGCCCTATTAGTAGCAGAGCCAGCATGGCACTATGTCCAGGGTATGTGTGCAGCTCGTTATGCCTCTCACCCCAGGGCATGCTGATGTGGATCCTGGATGACCTCCCACTAGGCCACTTGAATCTGATCTGCCCCGAGGAAGCAGAACTTACTTTATTCCTTAGCCCCTCCCTACCAGACTTTCTCCTTTGCCTGCTGTCAGTCAGGCTATGGAGGCCACCAGTGCCTTGGCAGACAGAAACTTCAGCCTGACTCAATCCTGTTTCCTGTTTGGACTTGACTCCTGGGCTCAGAATCATTTACAACCACTAGAGGACAGAGTTGAGTCCCAGCCTCTCTGTCCCTTTCAGGCTTGGTTTCTCAGGGACCATCATGTTGGCAGGGTCTTCTATGAATGTCCAGGATTTACAGGAGTGAGCACTTATGCTTGTTTTTTTTTTCTCTGCAATATGGTCATGAATTTGTGCTCTTTCTGGAGCTGTGCTTTTTCACTCCACCTCACAGCATGGCACAACTTCCTCATATCATCATAATCGGATTCTCACTTGAAGAAGCATTAATAAAGAGAGTCTCCAAACAGGACCATTTCAATGAGGTTGTCTCTTGCTGTAACAAGTGTCAAACATCAGTGGTGGCTTCAGTAAGTTACATGGACAGAGATGCCTTCTACACTGTGAGGATGTTTGACTGTGGGTTTCTGAAATGAGGAAGGGGGTATCAGAAGGCCCACACATGTTCGTCAGAAGAGATTGCTGTCCCCTCTCCCTGAGCACCTATCTATGTATTGAGGGTCCTTCTGCCTTTTACAATTCCCCTGAACATCCTGGCTCCTGCGACACCCCTATTGTTCTTTGTCATTAATTTTCATTCTTGCCCTATTTTCATCCCTAAGTTTTTTATTTGTCCTCTAAACCAAACAAAACCCTCCCTTCGACTTTGTATTTATATAAAGGTGCCAAATTATGTTGTCTTCACTTGTTTTCCTAAAATATTTATCTCTGTCATCAAGCTGCAAGATCCTTCTTCCTACAGACCTGAGATGGCCATAGCTTCTTGCATCAGAGAAACTGCCTTTCTGGGTTTTCAGTTTTCCCAAGTTCTGCAAACCCCTCCTCCTCCTCCTCCTCCTCCTCCCTCTCCTCCTCTTTCTTCTTCTAAGTTTAAAAAAAATACTTATTGTTGCTGGGCGTTGGTGGTGTACACCTTTAATCCCAGCTCTCTGGAGGCAGAGGCAGGCAGATCTCTGTGAGTTCGAGGCCAGCCTGGTCTCCAGAGCGAGTGCCAGGATAGGCTCCAAAGCAACACAGAGAAACCCTGCCTTGAAAAACTAAAACATATATTTATTGTTATTACTATTTTTACTTTTTTGTGTTTCCCATTTTATTAATTTATTTTTTACATTCCAATCCCAGTTCCCCCTTCCTCCTCTCTTCCCACTCCCCCCTCCCCCTTTCCATCTGCCCCTTGGAGAGTGTAAGGCCTCCCCTAGGAAGTCTACTAAGTCTGTCACATCATTTTGTTGAGGCAGGACAGAGGCACTTCCTCCCCCACACCCCTGTGTCTAGTCTGAGCAAGGTATCTCTCCGTATAGAATGGGCTCCACTAAGTCAGTTTGTGCAATAGAGTTAGATCTTGGACCCACTGCCAGTGGCCCCATGTATTGTCCCAGTCATACCATTGTCATCTATATTAAGGGAGTCTAGTTCTGTCTTATGCAGGTTCCCCATTTGTCAGACAAGAGTCAGTGATCTCTCACTAGCTCGGGTCAGCTGATTCTCTGGGTTTCCCCTTCATGGTCTTGACTCTTGTTCAAATTATTGCTCCTCCCTTACTTTGATTGTATTCCAGGAGATTGGCTCAATAGTTAGTTGTAGATTTCTGCATTTGCTTCCATCTGTTTCTGGAAGAGAATTCTAGCTTCTCTGGAATTGTGGATTGTAGGCTGTATCTTTTGCTGTATGTCTGGTATTCACTTATGATCGAGTCCATAGTATATTTATCTTTCTGAGTCTGAGTTACCTCACTCAGGATGTTTTTTCTAGTTCTGTGCATTTGTCTGTAAATTTTAGGATGTCATTGTTTCTTACCACTGAGTAGTACTCCACTGTGTAAACGTACCACATTTTCTTTATCTATTCTTCAGATAAGGAGCATCTAGATTGTTTCCAACATATGCTTATTACGAATAATGTTGCTATGAACATAGTTGAGCAAATGTCCTTGTGGTGTGAGTATGCCTCCTTTGGGTATATGCCCAACAGTGCTATTGCAGGGTCTTGAGGTAGGTTGATCCCAAATTTTCCGAGAAATTGCCATACTGATTTCCAAAATGGCTGTATAAGTTTGCACTTCCACCAGGAATGGAGGAGTGTTCCCCTTTCTCTCCAGTATAAGCTGTCATCAGTGTTTTTGATCTTAGTCCTTCTAATTGGAGTAAGATGGAATCTCAGAGTTGTTTTGGCTTGCATTTCACTGAAGACTAAGGATGTTGAGCATTTCCTTAAGTGTCTTTCTGCTACTTGGGATTGTTCTGTTTAGATCTGTACCCCATTTTTTAATTGGATTATTTGGTAGTTTGATGTCTGGTTTCTTGAATTCTTTGTATATTTTGGAGAGCAACTCTCTGTCAGATGCGGGGTTGGTGAAGATCTTTTCCCATTCTGTAGGGAAGTTGTTTTGTCTTGTTGACTGTGTTCTTTGCTTTACAGAAGCTTCTCAGTTTCAGGAAGTTACTAATTGTTACTCTCAGAGTCTGTGCTACTGGCATTCTATTTAGGAAGTGGTCTCCTGTGTCTATGCATTCAAATATATTTTCTACTTTTTCGTCTATGAGGTTCAGTGTGGATGGATTTATATTGAGGTCTTTGATCCATTTGGACTCGAGTTTTGTGCATGGTGATAGATATGGATCTATTTGCATTCTTCTACATGTTGATAGCTAGTTATATCAGCACCATTTGTTGAACAAGATTTTCTTTATTCATTTTATATTTTTAGCTTCTTTGTAAAAAAATAGGTGTTCATAAGTGTGTAGGTTGATATCAGTGTCTTTGATTTCATTCCATTGGTTCACCTGTTTTTGTGCCTATACCAAACTCTTTTCATTATTATAGCTCTATAGTAGAGCTTGAAGTCAGGGATGGTGGTGCCCCCAGATGATCTTTTATTGTACAGGATTGTTTTGGCTATACTGGATCTTTTTGCTTTTCCATATGAAATTGAGTATTGTTCTTCCCAAGTCTGAGAAGAATTGTGCTGGGATTTTGATGGGAATTGCATTGAATCTGTAGATTACTTTTGGTAGGATTGCCATTTTTACTATGTTGATTCTACCTATCCAAGATCATGGGAGACTTCCATTTTCTGATGTCTTCTTTAATTTATTTCTTTAAAGACTTGAAGTTATTGTCATACAGGTCTTTCATTTGTTTGGTTAGAGTTACCCCAAGATATTTTATGTTATTTGTGGCTATTATGAAGGGGCATATTTCTCTAATTTCCTTCTCAGCCCATTTATCATCTATATATAGGAGAGCTACTGATTTTTTTTTTGAGTTAATCTTGTATCCTGCTATGTTACTAAAGGTGTTTATCACTTTTAGGAGTTCTCTGGTAGAAATTTTGGGGTTACTTATGTAAATTATCATATAATCAGCAAATAGTGAGATTTTAACTTCTTTTCCAATTTGTATCCCTTTGATCTCCTTTTGTTGTCTTATTGCTCTATCTAGAACTTTGAGTACTTGTCTTGTTCCTGATTTCAGTGGAATTTCTTTGAATTTCTCTCCATTCAGTTTGTTTTTGGCTGTTGGGTTACTGTACATTGCCTTTATTATGTTTAGGCATGTTCCTTGTATCCCTATTCTCTCCAAGACCTTTATCATGAAGGGGTGTTGGATTTTGTCAAAGGCTTTTTCAACATCTAGTGAGGTGATCATGTAGTTTTTTTCTTTCATTTTGTTTATATGGTGGATTACATTGATGGATTTTCATATGTTGAACCATCCCTGCATCTCTGGGATGAATCCTACTTGGTCATGGTGGATGCTTTTTCTGATGTGTTCTTGAATTTGGTTTGCCAGTATTTTATTGAGTATTTTTGCATCTATGTTCATGAAGGAAATTGGTCTTCAATTCTCTTTCTTAGTTGTGTCTGTGTGGTATGGGTATCAGGGTAACCGTAGCCTCATAAAGAGTTTGGCAATGCTCCTTCTGTTTCTATTGTGTGGAATAATTTGAGGAGTATTGGTATTAGATTTTCTTTGGGCATCTGGTAGAATTCTGTGTTGAAACCATCTGGGCCTGGGCTTTTTTTTGGTTGGGAGACTATTTATTGATAACTGTTTCTATTTCCTTAGGGGTTGCAAGTGTATTTAAGTTGTTTATCTGTTCTTGGTTTAATTTTGGTATGTGGTACTTATCTAGAAAATTGTCTGTCTCCTTAAAGTTTGTGAAGTACATATTTTCAAAGTATGACCTGATGACTCTCTGGATTTCTTCAGTGTCTGTTGTTATATCTCCCTTTTTGTTTCTGATTTTGTTAATTTGGACAAGTCGCTCTTTTTTCATCCACTCCATTGAAGACCAACCACAGGACATCACAAAGTGACAACTTTTGCATTACTCACCTAGGACACAAGAGGGCAGACAAAGATAAAGTTCTATATGGCGCTAGCCAGCCTTTGCGCTCAGGCTGATACTTCTGCTGGTGACTGAACATTTTTATTTACTTATAAATTTAATTAAAATTTGTTTTCATTTTATATTCCAATCCCAGTTCCCCCTCCAGACCCTTCTCCTGCCTCCCCACCTCTCACCATCTTACCCCATCTACTCCTCAGAGGGGATGAGGCTTTTCTTGGGGAGTCACCAAAGTTTAGGATACCAAGCTGAGGCAGGGCCAAGCCCCTCCTTGCTGAATCAGGTTGGGCAAGGTATCTCACCATAGGTAATGGGCTCCAAGAAGCCAGTTCATGCACCCAGGATAAGTCCTGGTCCTACTGCCAGCCCCCCCCCAACAGATCAAGCCACATAACCATCACCCACATTTAGAGGGCTTAATTCAGTCCCATGTGGGTTCTCCAGGTATCAGTCCAGAGTCTGTGAGCTCCCACTAGCTTGGATTGGCTGTCTCTGTGGTTTTTCTCATCATGATCTTGACACCCTTTGCTCATATGATCTCTTCTCCCTCTCATCAACTGAACTCCATCTATTTAAGGCAAGCATATTTCAGCAAACTGGACACGCCATCAAGAGTGTTAGCAGGAGACTTTTTAGATTTCAGCAATAATCTTATTTTTGTAGAGCTTTATTATCAAATGATAAGTATTCAGTCAAATTCACTCATTTACTTCCATAGCTTAGTATATTGGAGTATATGTATGAAGCATGTAACCATACCCACTTCAGGTATGAGAATATTTATTTTCTGACTAAACAACAAATGTTTCTCTGTGTTTCTTTTCATTAATCATTGACCTGAACCCTGCTCCTTGGCAACCAACTGACTGCTTTCTGGAGCTGAAGTTTGGAAATGAAATATAATTCAGGAACATCTGGGTCTTGTCTACCCTATCACATAAAAGGTTCTGTCACCGACAATGATATCTTTGAGACACAAATGACATTTTCCTTTGATTGTTGGTGCCCATCTGAGTGACTTCTGGTTTGGGCTATTTTAATCAAGCTGTTATACACATTTTCAAACAAAACTTACCTGGGCATGGTGGCATATGCCTTTAATCCCACCACTCAGGGCGTAGAGGCAGGTGGATCTGCCAGCCTTGTCCACAGAGTGAGTTTTCAGACAGCCAGAGCTGTGTAGAGAGACCCTGTCTCAAAACAAAACAAAATACAAGCAAACAAACAAAACACATGACTTGGTGTGATGACATTCACTTGTTTCTTTAGGCTAAAGTCCTGAAAGTAGAACTGTTGAGTCATAAAACAAATGTGTTTAACTTTCAGAGAAAATGTGTCATTGCCTTCCCCTATCACCAATGTAATAATCATTTTACTTCTCCTCTAGGTATGTGTAGTTTTATCAGTTGTTCCATTTCTTTGCCAATACATTTAGTTATGGGTCATAATCTGATTATAGCCAATGGGTATGTAGTGGTGTCTCACTTCAGGGAATATTTTCTATGGTCTTTGCCATCATCAACGCAGAGCCTCTGAATGACAGGGCAGTAAGTAGCAGAGTGCATGTGGACGCTCCTCTAGCTTGGTGCAGGATCTCAGGATTTGGAAGATTACCATGATGTCCAGTTAACTAATGAAACTGGTTCTATGACTCTGAGCTTGGAGGAGCTGAGGACCTTCAGCCTCTACACCTCAGATCCTCCTTCAATCAGGGGATTGAGAGTAGAGAGAGCATTTCCACTAGAGAGGAGCTGGGACCACAGAGTGGGCTGAACAGGAAACAGCTAATTAAGAGCAGGGTGATAGGACAAGCACTGTTTACACTATATCAGACAGAAAATCGTCACAGAACAAGTATTTCTGTGTTGTTTTGTAGGTACCATAGACCCCTGGAGACTGGAAAATGGAACCAAGGCCAGTTCTTAGGTGGCTCTAAATTTTTCTGAGATTGAGGCTCATGACACTACCTTTGGGAAATCAGGATGGGCTAGGGGGGAGCTCCTGATTCTGTACTCTCAGATGTAGTTTGCCAAGGTTCACCATGCTTCTGTAACTTCTGCTCAAGGGCCTGTATTCCAACCTTAATTCAGGCCCTGAGAGCCTAGACTGCCCTCCATATTAGAGCCAGCAGCCCCCGTGCATGTGGGGGCTGAGAACTTGGTAGAAGCTGTCCACCAGGGTAGCTACCATAGAGAGGCAAAGTGAAGATGCTATGGTGGTAGAACTGCAGTGTGTTTCAATGACAGTCAAGGCACAACAGGGAAGGGTACATGCAGACCCTAAGATCCATGTAAGGGATGATGGAACCTGAATCCTTGTGGACTCAGGAAACTGTAAGTCCTGAAAGCAGGGAGGTGATTTCAGGGTGGTGGGCATGTGAACTTCACCCAGTTCACATATTCTCAAGGTCTATTCTGTTCTCCATCTGTGACATCCTGAGTATGCATCTACTCAGGAAAGTCCCCGAGTTTCCCCAGTTATAGATTACTGCTCGCTCCTCTTTACCCCAATATCTTCGTTAAGTGTGTGCCTGCTTAATAAAGCCTGAAAATGATGACTCCAGATTTGGAGAAAGGACTTCAGAATTCCTGCTCTGCCTCCCGAGGGGACTAAAGGAAGAACAGCAATGGGAGGCAGCTTTGCCTCACTTGTGGCTCATTGATTTCCACCATTTGGCTCAGTCAGTAGAGTTCAAGGACCTTGGCCTGTCCTTCCCCACTGCCCTCACTGTGCCTACTCTCTTTGGTTCCAAGTTCCTGCCTGGGCAAGGTTCATATATTTGTGACACTAACATGGGTTCAATCTCATAGCAGCACTGACTCAGGACTGAGAAGTAATCATGCTATCAGATAGACTTGCAGGATGGCTGAGTTCTGTGACCTGTGGGCTTCTGCTTCTCTTCTGTGTGCATGGTAAGACTACCTATGGAGGAATGGGGGACCCAGTCCAAGCTGACAAAACTTGATAAGAGTTATTGGCTGATACTGCAGGAGTAAAATAAAGTACCAGGGAGGAAGGAGTCGGTGGAGATGGCAGTATGGGAAATTTGCATCTCCTAAAGCCCTACAAAAGCCCACAGGCTAGTCCCTCTATCTAACAAGGGGTCTGTGGCCCCAGAGGACCCCCAATACTGAAGAGCTATGAGGGGTGCTCTGTTGTGTTGGATCTAAAGGTCAGGGTACAGAGGAACAGAGGGAACATTTCCTCTCTGTTGGTTGAAACTGTAGCTGCTACTGACTTGGATAATAGCAGTGTAACTTCATGCTGCTGAAGAGTATTAATGAGCCACTCTCAGAATAGAGAAGTGCCATGGCACTCCTCAAAAGGCCCTGCATAAGGTATTGGCTTTCACTAAGGTATGCCGAGGTCCCAGTCCTACAACCTACAATTGAACTGAGAAAACCTGGGTTCCCTTCCCATGTGCCTCACATGGGTCTTGGTTTCCAGGGCGCGTCAACAATTTCCAGGTCCTTATCAGAGCTGAGTCAGGAAGGCACTGTGATCAGTGTGTGTGTGCAGCCCCAGATACCCCTACCACAAATCCTCCTAGTGTGCACTCAGCGACCTCTAGCCAGGCTTCCCCACTGAGGAGGCTGCACTAATCTCACCCCGGGACTCTTACCTGTTGTTGCTAGGGTTCTGGGAGGTCACCAGAACCTTCTAGACAGGATGTTCTGCCAGATTCACTCATGGTTATTATTCTAAATGTTTGTTTGAATGCCTGGGTT
Organism: Cricetulus griseus; assembly: GCF_003668045.3. Classification (NCBI taxonomy): domain Eukaryota; kingdom Metazoa; phylum Chordata; class Mammalia; order Rodentia; family Cricetidae; genus Cricetulus; species Cricetulus griseus. The sequence continues at coordinate 180,919,622 of NC_048596.1, forward strand.
CAGAATCACTGGCAACTATAAGGGGAAAAAGTATTGTGTCCAATCCCCTTCTATACCTCCCAGCCCTGGCTCATCCACAGGAACACAAATGACACTGTCTTACATTATAGGGCCCAGGATTACTCAGGAAGAGATGTGTGACCTGGGTGTAGCCACACACAACTGCAAATTTAACAACCAGAAGGTTGGGCCAGGAGTATCTCCAACAGCAAAACCCGTCTGGGCTACCAAGCAAGACCTTGTGTCAAGAAAATAAAAAACAAAACAAAACAAAGGAAAGCAGAAAATGAAATTTCTTCAGCTATGTTTGATTTTACCTGTTGGTCATAAACTCTGTCCCCCTTCTCTGTTATGGCTTACAGCTTCTGGTGGGAAGGACAGTTTACCAGATTTTGTATGAACTTTATAGAGAGCTTTTCTGTGAGGATGAGACATTGTGCATGTAGCTAGGCTACATGGGGTAATTTTCTGTGTGACTCCTACACTCCCTATACTGGCTCACATAGAGTTGATGGAAAGGACACTGTGCCATTGACACATATGTGGCCCAGTGCTGCAAGCTCATAGGGCTGAATTAGTCTCATGGTTCCTTAATGAGTCTGGTCAATGGACTAGATCTGGCAGTACCTCATGATGACTGTAACAGGCAGGAAATATGTAAAAGCTGTGTTTTCAGTCCAGGGTCTTTTGATGAGGTTGACAAGAGGGTAGAAAGGATGGAGCAACAAAAGCGTCTGATTGAGCAGAATAAACCCAGCGGTCATCTCTTTATTTACAGGACAGGAGTCATCCAGCCCCATCAGGAACACACACACTGGACAGGTGCAAGGCAGCCTTGTCTACTTGGAGGACATCAACATGGGAGTCCACACCTTCCTGGGAATTCCCTTTGCCAGGCCACCTGTAGGACCTCTGCGGTTTGCTCCTCCTGAGCCCCCTGAACCGTGGAGTGGTGTGAGGGATGGAACTTCTCATCCAGCCATGTAAGCTCTTCTGGGTCCCAATAGACTTCAAGCCCTGGAGTGGGCTATCATTGTGAGCTGTGACCCAGGCTGCAGTGGTTCCTACATCACAGTCCCATATCCAGTTCCCCTTTTTCATGGAGTAGGGGGGATTTCCACACACATTTCCCCAAGAAATTCAGAATGGAACAACCTGTGCCAGTCACCAGGTTCAGTGCTTGGCACCCACAAGGAGTTAGCCTTGAGTACTGCAGTTAGGAGCACAGGTACATTTGTCTTGAGGGTCAGGGGAGACGTCTCTGAGAGGAGATTGGGCTCCATCACTCAACCAGAAGAACTCCTGTCTTTAAAAGCATAGACTGAAGAATCCTAAATAGTGAAGCAGTGGTCTCCAAAGGACCACACCCTCCATAGTCACTGTGCCAACCCATAAGGCCAGATGCCATTTGGCAAGGAACAAGTGTATGTGCTGACAGCTAGGCCTGTGGAAGAGATGGGACACTGGGAATTCTGACTTTAGGTGAAGGAGGTCCTATTATCTTGGGGGAAACTAATTCATACTCATTTATGCAATAGCTCTGTAGGGGCAACTCACCTGTGTCAGCCCTAATGGTAAGAGTGTCAAAACCCATGGTCAAAGGCTGCCATGGAGACACCCAGGGCCCTCGGTCTCCTGACCTCCCAATAGGTAGGATCCAAATCTCTATGTGGAGGTCTGGGCTCCATCACAGCTTCCCCAGAGCCTGAGGCCTTTATCTGGGTAGAAGTGACTTCATTTTATTAATATATTATTTTGTGTATTTGGGTGTTTTGCTGCATGTATGTCTGCACTGTCATTCAGTGTCCTCAGATCCCCTGAGACTGTGGTACTGTGGTGAGCTGTTGTGTCAGTGCTGGGGATCTAACTCAGGTCCTCCAGAAGAACAGCCAGGGATTGTAACCGATGAGTTATCACTCCAGCCCCAAGAGGGACTTTAGAAAATGATCTCATATTCCCAGCAGGTAGGTTTTTTTTTGGTTTTTCGAGACAGGGTTTCTTCTGTGTAGCTTTGCAGCCTATCCTGGCACTCCCTCTGGAGACCAGGCTGGCCTCTAACTCACAGAGATCCGCCTGCCTCTACCTCCCGAGTGCTGGGATTAAAGGCTTGTGCCACCAATGCCCAGCCAGCAGGTATTTTTTTTTTTAGGAGTAAATCTACCCAGGTTCTGGCTTTAACTACTGCTTAGTCCTTAGAGTAATTAGTTGTTTACTATTGTGAACAGGTGTCTACAGAATATCACTGTAATGAATGCATTTCTCGAGACCTTGTTCAAAAGCACCCCACCTCTTCTTTCTGTGTCTGAAGACTGCCTATACCTCAGCATCTACTCACCTGCTCATGCCTCTGAGGGCTCCAACCTGCCTGTGAGTGTCAGGCCTTGGGCAACTAGTTTTGGAAGGACCTTTCTTCTGAAGGAATATAGGAGAGCTAAGATCAGTCTGGGCTTCCCTTCAGTGTAGACCCTGATATTATGTCCAAAAATGCCCTGTTGCCCACTGTAGGAATTTAACTCATGGGCTTAGGAACAGAAACCCCTGAAGGCACTGATAAGTTAGAATCTGTAACTTAATGAGTTCAGTACTTGTGCCCAGAAAACCCAGTCAGATTTCCAAGAGATGAGCTTTGGGATTATCTAAGTCCTAAAAAATTGAATCATATGTTTGGCCAATTAAGTTTGGAGGGTCCTTGTTTTATTTTCATGTAATCATGAAAGACATATGTCTTTTGTTTTCACCTCTGAGGGGCTCCTGGAGTGTTGGAGACAGACTTTGGTATACAAGACAGACTAAGAGTTGAGAGACTTTTCTTTCTAATGGAACTTGGATTTTTCATCAGATCATGGCAGTTGGAATTTGTCTATGTGGGCAGCTTCATAACCAAAGCAATGAATATTCTAGATGACAGGTGGCATTTGGGCAGGGTAAGAGGGGTGATCTCTTTATTTTTATTACCAGGTGATGGTATGGATCCATGGTGGTGGACTGGCTATGGGCATGGCTTCTATGTATGATGGATCAAAGCTAGCAGCTATTGAGGACATCGTAGTGGTCACTATCCAGTACCGCCTGGGTGTCCTGGGTTACTTCAGGTGAGCCAGGGCTGGGCAGGGAATTGGGGGTGGAGACACAGGACAACCTGGTGATTCCTGTTCCTGCCACTTCACAGCACTGGAGACGAGCATGCCAGAGGCAACTGGGGCTACCTGGACCAAGTGGCTGCTCTACGTTGGGTCCAGCAGAATATTGCCCACTTTGGAGGCAACCCTGACCGGGTCACTATTTTTGGCGAGTCAGCAGGTGGCACAAGTGTGTCTTCACTTGTTTTGTCCCCCATGTCCAAAGGACTCTTCCATGGTGCCATTATGCAGAGTGGAGTGGCCATGCTGCCTGGCCTCATCTCCCACTCTGTTGAGGTGGTCTACACAGTGAGTTCTTTCAATTCTCCTCACCCTAGTCCCCTATACCAGCCCTCACTCTTAGATCTCCTGGTACTGTCTGCTCTGTGAAGGCAACAAACATCATAGAGGTAAATGTGAATTCCCTTCTTCCTTCCTCTTTGTGAAGTCTTCAAGGATCAGAATTCATACTCCTCCACCTTACTTAAGCTGAGAGTTTTCTCTGCCCTCAAAGTTGTACCTCATAGCTTCCATTGTGTTCAGAACCAGAGGAGCAGGTACACTGGCTCCCTTGTCTATTTCTTATCAACATTGGGGAAGTAGCAACAATTGCATTCCCGCTGCAGTCCACACACTTTACCCCATGTAATTTGTGGGGCATCCACACTATGTAGGATTATTAGGAAAACATCTCTCCCTGCCTGGAAGGATGGACAGGCTCCTACTTGTGCTCTGTACAGATGGTGGCCAACCTATCTGGATGTGATCAAATGGACTCAGAGGCCCTGGTGGGGTGCCTGAGAGGCAAGAGTGAAGAGGAGCTTCTGGCCATTACCAAGGTTTGATTGCATGGGGTTAGTGTCTAGGAAGGGGTCCATTAGGGAGTGGAACATAAAGTCCCTTTTACTCAGAGACAATTACCCCATGCACATGGCTCAATGCCCTTGTAGCCATTAATGCAATGTGGACACAAGTTCAACTAAACTAAATGTGTATGGACATCATGGGATTATTTGACATCAGAAAATATATGGACTATAAACTTGATCCCTCACCTTGAATGCCCCTCAGGTCTTCAAGATCATCCCTGCTGTGGTGGATGGGGAGTTCTTTCCCAGGCACCCTGAAGAGCTGTTGGTGTCTGCTGATTTTCGACCTGTCCCCAGCATCATAGGTATCAACAATGATGAGTATAGCTGGGACATCCCAATGGTAAGTCCCAGATACAACTCCTTGATTAACTGAGGAATGCACTGGATGGGAGAGATGGTGCTCAGAGCTTCATAACCCCAACTATTTCCTATTTCAAAATCAATTTGAAACTTTCTATCCACCTCTCAGTACTTGAGCAACATCGATACTGGAAAAAAAATGGACAGACAGACCATTCAGGATGGTCTACAGAACACACAGACACAACTGGTGAGATTCTTAATGTTGTGGGTCAATGGAAACAGAGCTTCTAGTTATCTGCCAATGCCAAGAGCCGCTTGAGCAAATAATGGAGTATACTTCTTTTTGGGGATGGGGTCACTCTCAAGCTTGTTCATGGCCCCTTTACCTTCTCCCATCCCAGATCCCTCTCTCTTCAGCTGAGGATACTGCTTCCTGGTGCTGAAGTTTTCCTCACCCATCTTTTCTGGATCTCTCTGAACTAGATGGTGTCTCCTGATTTTACTGACATGCTGGTGGAGGAGTACTTGGGAGACATTGAAGACCCTGAGACTCTCCAAGTACAGTTCCAGGAGATGATGAAAGACTTCATGTTTGTGATCCCTGCCTTGCAAGTAGCACGTGCTCAGAGTGAATACATCTATAAGGATGCCTCTGGGTTGGGACCCTAGATACTGGTAGAACACTTGCTTCATATGCATATATGCCTAATCTATAGTGCTGTCACAAAGAAAAAAGAAGCCTGATTTCTCTGAGATGTTTCAGAGCTGTGGGTCTAAGGATAGCCCTCTGATGTCTAGGTCCCTGTCTATGTCTTTATTCATATTCTGGTCTCAGGCCTCTGAGGGCTCTTCCTTCAGTGAATCTTTATAGCTAGTGTAAGAGCGTGGCACCTTTTTCAGGCACAGATGAGGAAAGTGAGGTAATGATGCTCTATTACTTCCTCAGACTACTTAAGGTCATAGTTTAACCAAGGCCTTTCCAAAGGCTCATGCTTCAGCCTTGGAGTAAACACTCCCTAAACTCCCAGCCATTGTGATTCCATACAACTTTAGGTCAAGGTATCTTACACAAAAGACAAGGCAGAACAGGTCCAGGTTAAAGTCTACTATGTTACAATGTGTCCACACTTCCAGGTCCTCTTGCCCCTGTCTACTTCTATGAGTTCCAGCACCCAACCAACTTCTTCAAAGATATCAAGCCACCCCATGTGAAGGCTGACCATGGTGATGATATTTTCTATGTCTTTGGATCCTCCTACTGGGGCAGCAAATGTGAGTCTTCCCTTTGTTCCACACATAGGATGGGGACTCAGATGAGTACCTGAGAGATGACTGATCTCACTGTCCATCTGAGGAAACTGAAGCTCTTGGAGAGCCTTTCGCAGCCATCTTGTAGCTCAACATGTTATACTATGATTGGACTCCAAATCCTGCCCAGTCCAGACTGTACTTTCTGTCCCTGTGCCCACCCTGATAGTGGTGCCAGGCCTGATGTCAGAGAGGGCCAGTCGAAGCCATGATGTTTCCTTAAATGACTATGCCAGAGCAAAGAAAGGGCCTCTGGACTAAGAATAAGCTGGGCATGGAGGAGGTGGAGTAAATTAGAGGCTGGGGCAAGTACAGGAAGGGTGGGAAATGGAAGACCCTGGATCTAGGCAGGTAGGGCAATGTGCACCAGAGTTAGGTTATAACTGGCATTGAGAGTGTAGCAGCTGCATGAGGTGACCATGACCTGGACCTTTGTCTTCATCATGGCTGCAGTTGACTTCACTGAGGAAGAGGAGCTCCTAAGCAGAAGGATAATGAAGTACTGGGCCAACTTTGCAAGACATGGGTAAGAAGACATGCTCCTCTGAATGTCCCAGGTCCTCCTCCTGTTTGGGGCAGCCTCATGAGAATACATAGATCCTTTATCGCATGATAGGTTATTCCTCGGGGTCAGGTTCCTCCCACACAGTAGTCCCATTTGAGTGTCAGTCAATAGTCACCTGCCTGTGCCCTGGGGTGTGTGTGGCCAAACTGCTCTAGTTTCGTGTACGTGAGCCTGCTACAGAAAGAAAGGGAAAACAGCATAGATGGTCTTGCCTCTTATGGAGTGCCGCTACTGGGAGTTTCTTTTTTTTGCCTCTATCATGAGACCATCCTTCTGTGTCCTTATACTTCTGGCCTGCTTCACTCACCACATTGACCAAAACTAGGGGATCAGATCTGGGCACAGCATAACTCATAGTGATCCTCACCCCATTCTGCTGTGACGGTGTGTTCACAGGAATCCCAACAGCATGGACCTGCCCCACTGGCCTATATTTAACCAGGATGAACAGTACCTGCAGCTGGACATCCAGCCTACTGTTGGCCATGCTCTGAATGCAAACAGGATGCAGTTCTGGACTGAGATCCTGCCTCAGAAGATCCAGGAGCTGAAGGAAGTTGAGAACAAGCACACAGAGCTATAGCAAGTTACGCACAATAATGGGTTTTCCTGTGTAGATTTGGAGTCAACCTAAGGTGCCCACACCCTCAGAAGACAGGGGTGATTCCATTGTTCATGTATCAATGCACCCCTCTTCAAAAATCTGTTCATCTAACACTTAATAATGTCACTGGTACCCTATTTGTCTGGGTACTGTCTTGATTCACATATTTAATAAATTCTCCTATGACAGTGTGTTTGTGTGAGCACCAGTTGATAACAACCTTCCTTTGTACCCTGGTGGACTTGCGTCTCTTCTATTCTTTACCTCATCTTTCCCAACCCTCTTCCTCCTTTTTCCCAAATCTTACATTTCTTCAAATGAATCAGAAACTCTGGACAATTTTGAACACACCAGATGTGGGTGGATATTGAAACCCATGTCCATCACTCATGGAGTCGCTATCCATTATCTATGAGTTGGTAATAACCTGGCATATTAGTATATTCAAGATGCCACAAGAAAATCATAAGCTGCTCCCTGAGTGTTGTGATAGATGGGTGGCCCCACACTAGCAAGACTGAAGAATATCTAATGAATGCAGAAATGCAAGGGTAACTTGTTCTAAATATGGACACTTTCTATAAATATATAGAATAACTATACAGATAAATATGCGGATCATTATGTATTTAAGTATGAATCTTAAATGTGACTTATAAACAACAGAAATTTGTTCTCAGTGTTGGTGCTCATGACATGCAGGGTTAAGGTGCCAGCCATGTGGTGAGGGTTCACTCTCTGACTCAAAGATTGCTCCACGTGTCCTCCTTGGGTGAAATAGACAAACAATGGTGCTAATAACCTGGCTACAGCCTAGTGGACCCAATCTTACTATCATGACACTGGACATCAGATTGCAACATAGAAGTATGAGCCACCAGAAATCTTCAGAATGTAGCATCTAAGTTACATTAGCCAACAAGGTTGCCAACAACTGAAAACCTTGCTATCAATTGTCTCTATAGTTGTCACCTATGGTTGATGCTGTAACAATCCATTTATTTATTTCTGTCCTCAAATTACGAGTAGAACTTTTTAAAAAATAAATTTTATTTAAATTAGAAAAATCTTATTTTACATATTAGTCCCATTTCCCTCTCCCTCCTATCCTCCCATGTCCCCCACTGACACCCCCCCATCCCACCCCCCATCCAATCCCCAGGGAGGGTGAGGCCTTCCATTAGGGATAATCAAATCTGTCAAGTCATTTGGGGCAGGGCCTAGGCGATACCCCATGTATCTAGGCTAAGAGAGTATCTCTCCAGGGGGAATGGGCTCCCAAAGTCCATTTGTGCACTAGGGCTAAATACTGGTTCCACTGCCAGAGGCCCTAGAGACTGCCCAGGTCTCCTAGATGACACCCACTTTCAGGGGGCCTGGTTTTGTCCTATGTTGGTTCCTCAGCTGTCGTAATGGGGTCCGTAAGCTCCCACTTGTTCAGGTCAGCTGTTTCTGTGGGTTTCCTCAGTGTGGTCTTGACCCCTTTGTTCATCACTCCTCCCTCTCCACAACTGGATTCCAGGAGTTTGGCTCAGTGTTTAGCTGTGGATTTCTACTTCTGCTTCTATCAGCTACTGAATGAAGGCTCTAGGATGGCATTTAAGGTAGTCATCATTCTCATTATAAGGGAAGGGCATTTAAGGTAGCCTCTCCACGATTGCTTGGATTCTTAGTTGGGATCATCTTTGTAGATCTCTGGACATTTCCCTAGTGCCAGATTTCTCTTTAAACCTATAATGGCTCCCTCTATTAAGGCATCTCTTTTCCTATTCTCCTCTATTCATCCCATGGCTCAATCTTCCTGATCCCTCAAGTTCTCCTCTCCCCTCCTCTTCTCCCCTCCTCTTTCTCCTACCTTCCTCTCCCCTCCCCCATTCTCCCAATTTGTTTAGGAGATCTTGTCCCTTTCCCCTTCTCTGGGGATCATGTATGTTTCTCTTACGGTCCTCCTTGTTTCTTATCTTCTCTGGAGGTGTGGATTGTAGGCTGGTAATCCTTTGCTCTATGTATAATATCCGTATACGAGTGAGTACATACCATGCTTGTCTTTTTGTGACTGGGTTACTTCATTCAGGATGGTTTCTTCTAGTTCCATCATTTGCCTGCAAATGTCAAGATTCCATTTTTTCCCACACTGAGTAGTACTCCATTGGGTAAATGTACCACATTTTCTCTATCCATTCTTCAGTTGAGGGGCATCTAGGTTGCTTCCAGGTTCTGGCTATTACAAATAATTCTGCTATGAACATAGTTGAACAGATGCCCTTGTTATATAAATGTGCTTCTTTTGGGTATATGCCTAAGAGTGGAATTGCTGAAATCTTGTGGTAGATTGATTCCCATTTTCCTGAGGAATCTCCATACTGATTTCCAAAGTGGCTGTACGAGTTGGCACTCCCACCAGCAATGGAGGAGTGTTCCCCTTTCTCCACATCCTCTCCAGCATAAACTGTTGGTGTTTTTGATTTTAGCCATTCTGACAGATGTAAGATGGTTATCTCAGAGTTGTTTTGATTTGCATTTCCCTGATGGCTAAGGATGTTGAGCACTTTCTTAAGTGTCTTTCAGCCATTTTAGACTCCTCTTGAGAAATTTCTAGTTCTGTACCCCACTTTTTAATTGGATTATTTGGTATTTGGTGACTATCTTCTTGAGTTCTTTGTATATTTTAGAAATCAGCCCTCTGTCTGATGTGGGGTTGGTGAATATCTTCCCATTCTGTAGGCTGCCATTTTTGTCTTGTTGACTGTGTCCTTACAGAAGCTTCTCAGTTTCAGGAGGTCCTATTTATTAATTGTCGATCTGAGTGTCTGTGCTACTGGTGTTATATTCAGGAAGCGGTCTCCTGTACCAATTTGTTCAAGGGTACTTCCCACTTTTTCTTCTAAGAGGTTTAGTGTGACTGGATTTATGTTGAGGTCTTTGATCCATTTGGACTTAAGTTTTGTTCATGGCAATAGATATGGATCTATCTGCAATCTTCTACATGTCAGAAGCCAGTTTTGCCAACACCATTTGTTGAAAACACTTCCCTCCACCAATGTATAGTATAGTATAGCTTCTTTGTCAAAAATCAGGTGTTTGTAGGTGTTAATATCAGGGCTTTCAATTCCATTCCGTTGGTTCACCTGTCTGTTTTTGTGCCAATTCCAAGCTGTTTTCATTACTATACCTATATAGTAGACCTTGAAGTCAGATGCCTCCAGAAGTTCCTTTATTGCAAAGGGTTGTTTTGGCTTTCCCGGGTTTTTTGTTTCTCCATATGAAGTTGAGTATTCTTTTTTTCAAGGTCTGTGAAGAAGTGTGCAGGGCTTTTGATGGGGATTGCATTGAATCTGTAGATTACTTTTGGTAAGATTTCCATTTTGCTATGTTGATCCTACCTATCCAAGAGCATGGGAAGGTCTTTCCATTTTCTGGTATCTTCTTTAATTTCTTTCTTTAATGACTCAAAGTTCTTGTAATACAGGTCTTTCACCTGTTTGGTTAGAGTTACCCCAAGATATTTTATGCTGTTTGTGGCTATTGCCAAGGGTGATGTTTCTCTGAATTCTTTCTCAGCCCATTTATCATCTATATATAGTAGGGTTACTGCTTTTTTTGAGTTAATCTTCTATCTTGCCACTTTGCTGAAAGTGTTTATCAGCTGTAGGAGTTCCCTGGTAGAGTTTTCCAGGTCACTTATGTAAACTATCATATCATCTGCAAATAGTGGAAGTTTGACTTCTTCCTTTCCAATTTGTATCCCCTTGATCTCGTTTTTGCTGTCTTATTGCTCTAGCTAGAATTTGAAGTACAATATTGAAGAGACATGGAGAAAGTGGATAGCCTTGTCTTGTTCCTGATTTTAGAGGAATCACATTGAGTTTCCAATCTAGTTTGATGTTGGCTGTTGGTTTACTTTATATTGCTTTTATTATGTTTAGGTGTGTTCCTGTTATCTCTGAACTCTCCAAGATTTTTCAGCATCTAGTGAGATGATGATTTGGTTTTTCTTTTTCAGATTGTTTATATGGTGGATTACATTGATGGATTTTCATATGTTGAACTATCCCTGCATCCCTGGGATGAAGTCTACTTGATCATGGTGTATGATTTTTCTGGTGTGTTCTTGGATCTGATTTTCCAGTATTTTATTGAGTATTTTTGCATCTATATTCACGAGGGAAATTGGTCTGTAGTTCTCTATCTTAGTGTGTCTTTGTGTGGTTTGGTACCAAGGTAATTGTAGCCTCATAAAAAGTTTGTCAATGATCCTTCTCTTTCTATTGTGTGGAACAATTCGAAGCTGTTCTTTGAATTTCTGTTAGAATTCTGTTCTGAAACCATCTGGTCCTGGAGTGTTTTTGGTTGGAAGACTTTTGATGACTGCTTCTCTTTCATTAGAGGTTATAGGTCTATTTAAGTTGTTTTTCTGTTCTTGATTTAATTTTGGTAAGTGATATCTATCCAGAAAATCGTCAATTTCCTTTAAATTTTCCAAGTATAGGTTTTCAAAGTATGATCCGATGATTCTCTGGATTTTCCCCAGTATCTGTTGTTATGTCCTCCTTTTCATTTCTGATTTTGTTAATTTGCATGTTCTCTAAGGCTTTTTTGGTTAGGTTGGATAAAGGTTAGAATTCATTGAATTCTAGGAAGGCTTTGTTTTCTTTCTTTATTACTTCCTTTACCCAGAGTGATGCAATTGAGCATTGTTCAATTTCAATGAATTTGTGGGTTTTCTGCAATTTGTGTTGTTGTCGAATTCTAATTTTAAGCCATGGTGATCCGATAAGATACAGGGGGTTATTCCAGTTTTTTTTTTTTGTATCTGTTGAGGTTTGTTTTATTGCCAAGTATGTGGTCAATTTTAGAGAACGTTCCATGTGGTGCTGAGAAGGTATATTCTTTTGTGTTTGGATGGTATGTTCTATAGATATCTGAAAACCCCAGTTGTGTCATAATTTCTGTCAGATCCTTTGTTTCTTTGTTAAGTTTCTGTCTTGCGGTCCTGTCTAGTAGTGTAAGGGGGGTGTTGAAGTCTCCTACTATAAGTGTGTGTGATTTGAGCTTTAGTAATGTTTCTTTTCCCAACCCATAATTCTGAGGTAGAGTCTGTCTTTGAAGGTGAGGTGTGTATCTTGTATGCAGCAGAAGGATGGATTCTGTCTTTGTATCCATTCTGTTAGCCTGTGTCTTTTTTTTTAAATCATTTTTTATTTGAATTAGAAACAAGATTGAGCCTGTGTCTTTTTATAGGTGAGTTAAGACCATTGATATTGAGGGATATTAATGACTATTGATTGTTGATTCTTGCTTGTTTTGGATTCGTTTTTTGTGTTGGTATTATGTGTGAGTTTTTCCACTATTTCTGGCTTTTGGTAAAGTGTGATTATCTATTGTCTATGTTTTTGTGAGTGTAGTTAACTTCCTTGGGTTGGAGTTTTCCTTCCAGTAATTTCTTTAGGGCTGGATTTGTGGATGTGTATTGTACAAATCTGGTTTTGTCATGGAAAATCTTGTTTTCTCCATTCATAGTGATTGAGAGTGTTGCTGGGTATAGTAGTCTGGGCTGGAATCTGTGGTCTGTTAGTGTTTGTAGAACATCTATCCAGGACTTCTGGCTTTCAGAGTTTCTATGGAGAAGTCAGGTGTAGTTCTGATAGGTCTGTCTTTATATGTTACTTAGCCTTTTTTCTTCACTGCTTTTAATATTCTTTCTTTATTCTGCATGTTTGGTGTTTTGATTATTATGTGGCGAGGGGACTTTTTTTTGGGTCCAGTCTATTTGGTGTAAGGTAAGCTTTTTCCAACCCTTTATTGGGAGGTCATGTATAGTCCTGATGTTAAGGTTATTTCCTGGATGCCCCAGAAGAATGGATCCTGTTTTCCCATTAATTCTGTTAGTCTGTGTCTTTTTATTAGGGAACTGAGACCATTGATGTTGAGAGACAGCAATGACCAATGATTGATGATTTTTTTTGCAATTTTTTAAATAGTTCAAATTAGAAACAAGCCTGTTTCACATGTCAGTCCCTGCTCCCTCCCTCTCCCCTCCTCCCCTGTCCCCACCAACCCTCCACCCTGATTGTTGATTTTTGTTAGTTTGTTTTTGCTGTTGTAGTTCTACTTGTTGGTGGTAGTGGTTATGGTGTTGTTGTTGTTGTTGTTGGTGTGTGTGTGTGTATGTGTGTGTGTATGTGTGTGTGTATGCATGCATGTGTGCTCATGCCCATGTGTGCATCTATTTTTTTAATTTGCTGGTCTATTTATTTCCTTGATTATCTAATCTCTATGTTTTCTTGAATGGAGTTAACCTTTTTAGGTTGGAGTTTTTCTTCCAGTGCTATCTGTAGGGCTGGATTGCTAGATAGATACTGCTTAAAATTGCTTTTATCAGGGCATGTCTCATTTTCTTCAGAAATGGTGATTGAAAGTTTTTCTGGGTATAAAAATAGTATGGGCTGGTGTCTGTGGCCTCTTAGAGTGTATAGCACATCTGCCCAGGCTCTTCTGGCTTTTAGTCTCCATTGAGAAGGCAGGTATAATTCTAAAGTCTGCTTTGATATGTTACTTGGTCATTTCCTCTTTCATCTTTTATTATTATTTCTTTCTTCTACACATTCTGTGTTTTTAATGCTATGCGATAATGAAAACTTCTTTTCTGGTCCAGCCTATTTGGTGTTTTGTATGCTTGCTGGGCATTGATAGGAACTATCTTCTTTAGGTTAGGAAAATTTTCTTCTACGATTTTGTTGAAAATTTTTTTTGTGCCTTTGATGTGGGTATTTTTTGCTTTTTCTGTTCATATTATCCGTAGATTTGGTCTTTTCATAGTGCCCCAGATTTCCTACATGTTTTATGCCAGTATTTTTTAGATTTAACCTTTTGTTTTAATTATGTATCCATTTCTTCTGTCATGTATTCAATGCCTGAGATTTTCTCTTCATTTTCTGGCATTTTCTATTGATGAAGTTTGACTATGGATCCTGTTTGAGTTTCTAATTTTCTTTTTTTAAAAGTTTTTATTTATTTATTATATATACAGTCTATACAGTCTCCTGCCTGCATGCCAGTAGAGGGCACCAGATCTCATTCAAGGTGGTTGTGAGCCACCATGTGGTTGCTGGGAATTGAACTCAGGACCTCTGGAAGAACAGTCAGTGCTCTTAACTGCTGAGCCATCTCTCCAGCCCCAAGTTCCTAATTCTCATTTCCAGATTTTTCTCAGTTTGGATTTTCTTTTTTAGTTTTATTTCCATTTTCAGGCTTCAAATCTTTTCTTCATTTTATTCTACTCTTCGTTTGTGTTTCTACAGGTTTCTTTTGAAAAACATAATTTCTTTGTTACTTCTTTGGGGATTTTACATCATGCATGCCAATTCCACTCATCTCCTAATCCCCCCATATCTGTCCCTCACCCTCATAGTGTCCTCCCAAAATAAAATTAAAAAAATTAAAACCAAACCAACTAAAAAACAAATAAAAAAACCACTGTCAATAACAAAAAACTCTTTGCTCCTTCATCTTGCCTGCCTCTTCAACACTTCTTTCTTTGTTATAGTGACATTGGAGCTGAGGTATGTCACTTGCAAATGTCCATTGTAATGAGTCATTTCTCTAGTTCAAGGCCTCAGGTTTCTGGCACAGCATCATTGCTGGGCCCTCACTGAAACTTTTCTCAGCTAGCCTGTGGCTGCCATGAGTCATGGTGAACTGCAGGCATTGTTCCACAGGACCAGACACTTCACACACTCCAGCAGGACATAGTTTGGGATAAATGTTAGTAAGATGGGCCAACCCAAGGCCCTGGATGTGGGCCTGGGTGGCAGCTAAGCTGGTCAGCCCAGGCCACTGGGCCCATCCCCTCAGGTAAAGAGTGAAGCCAGCTCTCCATACCCATGTCATCAGGGCCAATTCTCCTGTGCCTGTGGTGAGAAGTGGAGCCATCTCTCCAAAATGTGGGGAGCAGTTCTTCTTGAGGGTTGGGGCCAGATCTTTTGTTGCCCTGTCCATTGAGGGGTAGGGTAAGCTTTCCTAGGGACAGTCAAGGGCTATAGGGTCCTCTGATTTCATCATGTATGATTCATTTGGTCTACTGTGGTAGCATGGGTCAGAGATATCAACACATACCCTTGCTGCAGTAGGACCTTGGACCCAGGCATGGCCCTCAGCTGCACCTGTGGCCTGGACATCACTATGGCAGGATCTGTTTAGTTAGTCCCCTAGAAATGAGGGCAGTGAATGAGGGGTAGCCACAGAAGAAGATCTATTTCAGTCCTGGGGATTGCACTGGGGGATTGGACTTTGAGTAATGGAAGGAGAGTTGAAGATTGACAGTTAGCCTACTTACTTCCCTGGTCCCAGTGTCCTGTGGGTTCCCAGAAAATATCTGCTGCAGATGTGGACTGAAACAAAACAATGGGTGGGTTTAGTGACATTAAGGGAAGATCTGTGGGATTCGCCGGAGATGGGTGAAGGAGGAGGTAGGGAGGCAGCAGTAGGTATTCTTGTGCAGACCTAGGAATGAGACTGATGGGATTTGGATTTGGGGGAGCACAACAAGAAATGAATATCTGTAGTCAGCCCACCTGTTTCCCTGGCTAGATTATGTCTGTGAGCTCTCTCTCTCTCTCTCTCTCTCTCTCTCTCTCTCTCTCTCTCTCTCTCTCTGTCTGTCTCTCACTCTCATTTATATGGTTATTTTCCCAACTGCCCCATACACACAGATTTGAAAGTTTTTTTCATTCTACATATTCATTATGCTATGCTCCATCACCAACTAAAGGCTTTTAAATGATGGTGCATTGATGACACAGCACATGAGGACCTTCATCCAAATCGTGCTACACAGCAGCCTAGGATTTAGAAGACACACCAGGCTGTCCAGGCAGTATAAAGAAACTGCTTCCATAATTTTGAACTTGGAGGACTTTCTATTACCCAGAGTATTGTAGCCTAGAGGAACCAGACTCTAGACCACCAGGGTTTGAAAGCAATCCACCACACATTGTGCACTAAGACTTTTCTATCTGAGGGTTTGGGGAAAGAAGACATTCAAACACTCTCCTGATAGATTCCTTCTTTATTTTCTCTCAGTCTTTGTGTTTGCAATGTTTATATACCCCAACAAAATCTTTCAGGCAATATAGGAGTCCTACAGGTGTTATATTCCATCTCTCAAGTGAATGATTACAGGTAAAAGAATAAAAGTAGAATCATCCTTATAACTCACATGCAATATATGTAAGTAACTTGTCACAAAGCAAGGAAGGAACTTTTTTTTTCTCAGTAAACTCATTGGCAGGCTGCACATTGTGGTTGCAAAGAAAGAATCAATCATTTTATTATTTATCCTTTATTATCTATCTTGAAAGGTACTCTTACAAGGAATCTTAAAGGACTCATAAACCTACACTGAAAGGAAAACAAGAAAATTGTGCACTTAATCAAGGTTCATAAATTCTGGATTTTCTTTGGGTCTCATCAGCACTCAGACAGTGCCATGTCTCAGGTAAAGAGTCACTTAGGGTATTGTAAATCCTCTAGATCTGGCTCAGGTCAACATTCCCGAGCTACCATAACTCTTTTAGCTCAAGTCAGCATTTTGAAGATATTATTTAGTGCACCATGATGCATTAAATCTCACAATTTATTTTCTGCCCTGTATGTAACTCTTGACCATAAAAAGAAACCTGTAGCTCTTTCTTAGGGCTATAGAGACAAATTAGGTTTTTTTTTTTTTTTTTTTTTTTTTTTTTTTTTTTTTTTTTTTTTTTTTTTTTTTTTTTTTTTTTTTTTTTTGCTAAGACCAGTTAGAGTTTCTTTTCCCGTCGTGTTTCTGAACAAAAGCTGTTCCTGTTTCTAGACCTCAATTCTCTGATCCCTTTCACCTGCATAGTTCCAGTACCCAACATTTTATAAATAAAAACCAGTCAGTTGGCCAAACTTTGAGTCTTCCAGGTACATACCCATATCAGAAAACAGAGTTCATGAATCTGTGCAGATAATTAATCATTGTCCCAGGTTATCAACCAGACCTAGCAAGGAATGTGCACACAGAAATTGGTTTGCTTTGCACTTTAACCCTAGCTCAACAAATTAGAAAATTTAGCTATGTGTCCTTGTAAACTGCTAGATTGTTTTTCTGGGGACGTTTATATTCAAAACTAATGTCAAGGCATGTGGTCTAACCTAAAGTTACTTTAAAGCTTTGTTTCTTCTAAATGGTGCATATGGTACTCTTTGATTACATCTTTTCAATATTAAGAGAATTAAAGCCAGCTTGCCTCTTTGGAAAATTCAGTTTTCTACCTTGATCGATAACCAAAGCTGTGATCTAAAGCTTCTCTTTGGGGGAACCCATGAGCCCTGACTGTGCAGCATTTCCTTATATTCATGTTTATTAATCAAAATTCTATATAAGCTAACATTATTAATATCAATTAGACAATGCAGCTTAATGAGGAATCATCTTCTTGACAATCCACAGATAAAAATGTCCAGCTGATTGTGACGTATTCATGGGATGAATACTACAATGCAGGCAGTGAGGGACTCACTACATCTACCAGGGAAAGATTGTAGCAACAACATGTAAAGTTATAACAAAAACAAAAGATATTCTGGAGTCTTTAGCTTCATGACCTTGCTTAATGAAGTTTGCCCATCAGAGAATTTTCCTCCTGGTGGGCTGACATAGTCGATTTTAATTGCCATCTACTGTTCTTTTGACATGGCTACAGGTACAGCTATTCCTTAGGTTGGAGAGACAGACAGACAGACAGGTAGAGAGAGAGAGAATCTGGTAAGGGCTGGGAACACAGGTTATTGGATGGAGACACTGAATCTGTAGATTTCTTTATAAATTGTAGGAAGCAGGTGAAACCATGGCTGTACCATGCCAGTGGGAATGCTGCAAAACACTAAAGATAAAAGCCTGCTGTCCTGGGTTGTGAGTATATTAGACTTGGAACCTTGACAGAAGGAGCCAAGGTAAGCTAGTCTTTAGGTGTCTCTGAAGTCTGAGGTAGCTAGTTTTAGAATCTTCAACTTGTATTCTTGATGTATCTTGGCAGAGTTCCCTGGGATTCTTAAACTCCTTTTCACTGGTCAGTATCTCAGCTAAGTCATAGGCTCTCAGAAGTCAGAGAGTCCCAGTGTTGGAAACAGGCCTGAAAATGTTTGTCAGGTGGACATACATGTATCTAAATTTGATTTCAGTGCCAATAGTGTGGGTACAGAATGGCAGAGGGATGTATAGAAGATGTGTAATTAGGGAAACCACACAAAAAAACTCACAAAAATATAACTTAAATGATATCAGAGAACAAATGGACTTAACAATTCCATACACAATTTGCCATCCAAATACTACAGAATATATATTCTTTTCATCAGCCCTGAGATTTTCTATAAAATAGGTAATATATTAGGATACAAAACACATTTCATAAAATAGAAATATTGTAATAATTTCTCCCATTGTGCTACACTGAAATAAAACTTGCTACTCACAACAAGAGAAACTATCGAATACACATAATCTCATGGAGTTTAAAAAATGTATTTTAAATGTTGAATATGTCATTGAAGAAATAAAAAGGAAAATTAAAATTCCAAGAATGAAACAAAATGAAAAGGAAACAAATGAGAAGCAAAAGACAACTTGCAAAAATCCTATGGGAGATATTGCAGTCTGCGGGGTAGACATTTGCAGATCTCCATCCCTGGGTATAAATTTCAAGTGTCCATGCCCATCTCTATCTGTGGTTTCTCCATCTGTGGAATCCACTGCACACACCTGCTTAGAGATCCAGAATCTCCAGTGTAGCCTTCTGCTTCTTGGTCCCCACTCCTTCCTCCATGCTGGGTCTGTAACAAGGAAGTCACCATGATTTGGAGTAAGGTTGGGGTGAGGTTCACAGATATTCAAAATGACAGACTCCATGCTGTGGTTTATGGGAGGGTACAATAAAAAGCAAACTGATGAGGAGGCTTCATCAGCCTGATAAGCACAGGCCTTCCTTACCTCTAACTTGTCAGTGCAGGTCTTCTGTGACATTATCTTGCACTGCCCCATAGAGCCACCACCTATACCTTGTTGGGTCTAAATTCCTACCTGGGTGAGGCCCACAACTGCTTCCTGTTGTGAAACATAGTGCATCCCATATCAACAATAACTCAGGGCCAGGAGCTAGCTCAGTGGTTCTCAACCTGTTGGCAATAACCCCCTTAGGGAGTCAAAGGACCCTTTCACGTGGTCACATATCACAAGTCCCACATATCAGATATTTACATTATAATCCACAATATTATGAAAATTACAATCATGAAGTAACAATACAAAAAATTTATTCTTGGGGGTTGTCACAACATGCGGAACCCTCTTAAAGGGCGCCATAAGGAAGACAGTGAACCATATTTATAGTCCCCATTTCCCTGGTGTATTTCTATCCAGTGCACATCAGCAACCACACAGGATCCCATTCCACAACAGAGAAGAGGTTTTTAGCATGTAATTCCAGAAGCCTCCAAAATCAGATGTATGGCTACTGTTAAGGGAATACTCTATGCTTGAGTGTGTCTTGTCCTTGGGTGTCTCTGTTTAACGCTGTGCTTCAAACCAGCAAACATCTGTTTCTTCAAATGTCAACTGTAGTGGTGTCCTCTAGTCTGGTATCCTGCTGGCCTGGTGCTGCCTCCATACTAACCACCTGCTGAGCTCACCTGGCCTAACTCTGGAGAATTGACTAACACCTAGCCTAATCCATTATTTGTTGACAGAATTCCTTTTGTCCTCCTATGTGAACCATATTTGGGAATTTCCCAAGGAGACAAAGGCTATACAAAACTTGGTTCAAGAAACTGGGAAAATTGTGGTACCTATGAATAGAGTCTTTGCACATGGCATTGTCTGTTTTGGAAGCCTCGTTCAAGTTGTTCTAAGATATGGTAATCAACTGTTTAAAGTGCAAATATAGAGAAAATAAGATGCCCTGGACATAGGAATGTATGGCAGTTCCTCAAAGCTGATGTCCCCTGCAGCTACAATGGCTAAATTCATTCGTAAGTGTCTCTGAGTTTTCTTTCAACAGACCCACATGAACCCACACCTGTTTCACATAATCCATGACAGTCAACTCTGAAACAATAGACTGCAAAGAGCTGAGACACTTGGATCTATTGGGCTGTGTGAAAACCTCCATAGATCTCTAGGGATGCTGCTGGGGTGGCCTTTGAGTTCTCCATGCTCCTGTAAGCAATCTTTTACCCAGACACCACACCAAGATAAACTCATTGGTCACCCAAGAAATGAAAAAGAAGGCCAGCTCTGCTTCATAGAAATAAACAAAATCAAAAAGTGGATAAGTGTTTGTATTTATCTTTGGTTTTCACATATTGGTTACATTTTGACCTCTCTGTGGACTTGGTTTTATCCACTCTCAGACTAAAAGGACAAGGTTCCAAAATGATTCAAAAATCTTCTGATTTGTTTGATTAGAGTGGAAGCTAGAGATAAGGAGTGACAGAAAGAAGAACCTTTGGCCCAATGGAGAGTGAAAACAGATGGGACATTTGGGACTCATACCTCCACAATATTTGTATTTGTCCAATGGGTCTAGTATAGATGACCTAGAAGTTTGAGTAAAGAATGAAATGCATAGTGTTTGTGATGCATGTTGTTTGTTCAAAGTTTTGAACTCAGGCTTCTCAATGGTATTTAGGAATCTTAGGCTGATTTTACCTGTACTCAAGTCCACACACCAGTCATGACACAGGGCATTACAGTTCTGTGTGGTGGTCTAAAGCCCCTTTTATCTCCTGGATCTTCTGGGACAGAATATTGGTCCAGATCTGCAGCCTTTTGACTTCCTTCATGGCACAACACACAGCAGGCTGAATGTTAAGGTGCAGGTACTGCTTGTTGTGAGATATTGCACACCGTGTGGAGATATATTGCTATGATTGATTTAATAAAGAGCTGGATGGTCAATAGCTAGGCATTAGATATAGATGGGACTTCAGGGCAGAGTGAGGAAGTAGGAAGAGAGAATTGAGTTGCAGGGGAGATGCCAATGAGACATGGAGGAAAGTCGGACATACAAAATATAAGAAAGGTAAAAAGCCACATGGTAAAGCACAGATTAACAATAAAAGCAGGTTAATTTAAGTTATAAGCGCTAGTGGGACAAGCCCAAACTAACGCCGAGCTTTCATAATTATTAAGTTTCTGTATCATTATTTCTGAGCTAGCAGCACAAAGGAAATTTCAACTACATATGACTTCTAATGTGGAGGCTCAAA
The DNA here is from genome assembly GCF_003668045.3 of Cricetulus griseus. Lineage (NCBI taxonomy): Eukaryota > Metazoa > Chordata > Mammalia > Rodentia > Cricetidae > Cricetulus > Cricetulus griseus. The sequence goes on from NC_048596.1 coordinate 180,940,682, forward strand.
TATCCAAACACAGGGCCTGAGAAAGCTAAGAAAAGTCCCGGACAAGGAGCTGGATACGGATTCCTTCTCCTGGAATGTTTCAGGCTGGCTGGTGCTTAGCAGTGGACAGAGACACAGCTCCCAGCTGCGGCTTGCCATTGGGAGACGGGCACCGACACCATGTGCCAGTGCCAAGTACTAAGCTGAGTCATTCGGTGGCTGGCATGGCCTTTCAGATTTGTCTCACAGGCATTTAAGGTCCACACCAAAGCAGTCCAGATTGAGAAAACCTAAAAACAGATACAGTAAAAGATAGGTATTGACAGCAAAAAAATGAATAGTTTAAAACAATGATGTCTTCAAAGTTAGAGTAAAGCAATATAAAAAGTAAAACACATGAAACTTGGAAATATCCAGGGTATCTGAATCCTTTATAGTACTTTGCTGACTTTGAACTTTTAAATGTTGCTGTACAAAAAAAAATAGCTGCTGAGAGATGATGGATTATGGAAACTGCTAAATTAAAGCACCTATATATTAAAAATTTCTTAACTTCAAAACTGAAATCAGAAAATATGTTGCATTGGGGGAGATGTTCTGCTTTTTATTTATTTATTTATTTTTTGGAAACAGTAAGTTATGGTTCCCTTCAAAATTAATGAAGATCAGATTTAAATGGGGGAGACCTCCTAAAAATCTTGTCTACAGACATAAAAAACCAGAAACCAAGAAAGACTACAGGACAGATGACATATATGCTGATCCCTCTACATGGGAATAGCTCTGAGACTGGATGAAACATAATAAGTCCTGATGGCTGCCGAGTTCTTATGACTTATTATTATATGTTGTCCTTTCATATGAATATAAAATATTTATAATACAGCTTGGTTATATAGTCCAAACATGGCATATCAAGTTACACTAAGACTAAGCATCTCTCATGTAGTAAGGCTAGGCAAAGGGATCCAGTATGAGGACTAGGGTCCCAAATGTCTGCAAAAGAATAAGAGACAGCCCATGTTCCCCCTGCTGGAAGTCCCACAAAAAGACAAAGCTTCACAATTGTCACATATGTGCAGAAGGCCTAGGTAAGTCCCATGCAGGCTCCCTGGTTGATGGTTCAGTCTCTATGGCCTCCTGTTAAACCAGGTTATTTGATTCTGTGGATTTACTTGTGGTGTCTTTGACCCCTCAGGCTCCTACAATCTTTGATCTCCCTCTGCTGCAGGATTTGCAGAGCAAGACTCTTAAGGGGAACATAGGAAACCTTCGTAAAAACTGGTAAGTTCTGCAGAGTCAGATCCTGAGACTTCAGAGAGGGAGTAACTCACAGACACATCAGAAGAAATTGTCGAAATGTGTCCTCAAATTCCCTTACCAGGGCCTGTGAAATGACTCAGCAGGTAAAGGTGCCTGCCTCCAAGCTGGTGGTCAGAGTTCAACCCCAGAACCCATATTGCAGAAGGAGAGAACTGACTCCAAATGCCCTACCAAAGTCCACAGAGTAATCTCTCAAGCAAAGTATCACTGATACAGGAGGAGGTCACCCATACTGTGGAGCCAGCCCAGTAGTAGGCAATCTGAGTTGTGGTGGACCTGGAGGTCAGGGGATAAAGGAGCAGATGGATCTTTTCCCTTAGTGTTTTTGTAGCTGTAGCTACTCCTGGACTTTTGGATAATATTAATACTATAAAACTTTCATGCTGCCAAATAGCTATGTGTCTGTCAGTCACCCCCCCTAGGATAGGACAGTGGCTTGGCAGGCTTCAAAAGGTAGAGAGTTATTATGCATACTGAAGTTCCTGTTGCCTCACACAACTCAGTTGACCTTGGTGGTTCCTTGGTTCCCTTCACCATGCACCTAACCTGGGTCAAGGACAGGTTGGATTTCAGAGCAAAGGGCATGTGTGCTCTGGGGCTATCAGCAACTTTCAGGCTCTCATTAGAAGTTGAGCCAGAATAGCTTCATGCCCACGGTGTGTGTGTAGCATTCAAACTCGCCCAGTGTGAACTGTTGACCTCTTCCCGAGTCTCTACAGTCTGTTAATATAAACTTTGTTGACTTCTTCCTGAGTCTCCCAGTCGTATACCCTGCTCCCACATCACGTGTGAACCCTGTGTGGGTCACTAGGCTCTGGGAAGTCACCAGGTTTCTTCAAGCAGAAAGATCTGCCTGACTCACTCATAGCTACTGTTTGGAGTATTCTTTGTCTGGATTTCTGGGCTCAGAGTTGGTGACAGCTGTAAAAAGGATGGAGTGTGCCTGTCCTCTTCTGTCTCATCCTGACCTGTGCCATCCACAGGAGCATCAAAGTGGCAGGGGATTACTTAGAAGGGATGTATTAGCTGCATGTTTTGTGACACAACTGTAAACCAGAACATGACAAGTTGAGACAGCAAGCCAGTCTGGACTACATACAATATGCTGTCTCAAAATCAAAACAAAAACAAAAGACAGAAAGAGAAGGTTTTCTTTGAAGATAAAGCATTAAGGGTGTAGGCAGGCTCTAAGAAGGACCATTTCCATAGTTTTCGTCTATTGTAATAACTGCCAGTGATCATAGACAATTGCCCTTAGTGAGATACATGGACAAAGATGCTGTCTGCTAGGCCATTGTTTGTAGGCAGCAAGTCACAGGGACAGGTTGAACACATAGACTCAGAAAGATGTTGAAAAACCACTGTTGGGTGGTGTGAGTTGGTGTTGCTCTGTCCTCATCCACAAAGGTGGCACCAAAGATGCTGATTCCTGTGGGTCAGATGGAGGAGGGCTGCAACATAAGATTCACTAGGTCAGTTTGGGGCTTTTAACATTTCTTGTTGCAACTCATCAGGTCTGCCAAATTCTGCAATGTCAGAATGTGATGCTGTGGGAGGGAAGGTTCCAGGGAGGTGGGAGCTGACAGAGATGACACACACAGCAGAAGGAGGGTCTCACTTGACACCTCCCTGCACTCCCAGGAAGAGAGGATCAGGACTGCTTAGGCCTGCACAGCATCCAAACAGGGCATTTTCTGAGGTAAAGAAGAGTTAGAAAACCTATAGTGTCCCAACACTTATCTTCCCCCAGACTTTGAGCATGTAAGTTTTTTAGGTCCTTAGGTGACTTTCTGCCATCTCCTCATTTCCTGGTCCCCACCACAGCAGCCTGGCATTTTATGTTCAGGTCACAGCTGTGTGTCTCTAAGCAGCTCTCATGTCAGTCCTGGCACAGATGATGCTGTGTAATTATGAGTGTGTGTGTGTTGTTGTAATCTGTTGAAGTTTCTTCCAGTCCCCCTGGACTGGAGACACTATGAGGTTCGTGTCACATACTCAGGACATCTGTGAATATGTTTGACTGTGAGGTGTGTCCTGGAGATGGGAAGGGAGCATCAGAAGGACCAGAAATGGCCAGGAGCAGAGAATCCAATTCCTTTCTCCCCAAGTACCTGTCCATGTATGGAAGGCTATTTCTAGCTGTCACAGATCTCCATGAACTCTTTGGTTCCTTGTCACACAATAATTCTCACCATCTCCCATATTATTTAAATCCTGACTATGTTGTCCCTAAACTCTTTCAGGCCCCCAATTAAAAGCTTTCTCTTATGCTTTATTCCTTTACACAAAAGTGACAAATGGTGTTCAATCTGTTCCTCTGTTCCCCCAAAGCATCTTCTCTCTGTCATTAAAGGGCTCTATCCCTGGTCCTTTTGATCCTGATGCTCACAAGACCCCTGTATATGACAAACCAGTCCCATCCAAAGACACTGTCTTTTTCATGTTTCATTAATTGTCTTGCAGGCCAACCATAGGACATCACCAAAATGATGATTCTTGTAATGCCAATCTTCAACACCAGGAAGCAGAGAGAGCTGAGGAGGAACTTCAGCTGGGCCCAGGAGCTGGGTGGAGAGAAAAGCCCTTCCTTTGAGTGCAGGAGGGATGACAACTGGGAGTCCACTAGCACAGTGCTTCTCAACCTGTGGGCCAGGACCACTTTGGGAGTTGAAGGAGCCTTTTACGAAAGTGGTAATCAGATATTTATTTTGTGATTCATAACAAGGAAAATTATTGTTATAAAGTAACCATTTGAGGATCCCCACAACATGAAGAATTGTGTTAAAGGGTCTCAGAATTTGGGAGGTTGAGAACCACTGCACTAGGGCCTCAAGGTGTTATTGAACTGCTGCACACACAGGAAGAGGAGCCACAATTTCAGTGTCCTTCAAAGAAACTGCCATGACCTAACAGGGAGGGGACCTGCAGATTCTAAGGGTAGCATAAAGGACAAGGGACCCTGAAGATGGACTCACTATTCTGTGAGTCTTGACAGTAAAGAGGTGTCATGAGGATGAAGGTCACACTCAGTGCTCCTGCTCTTTCACTTATCTCCATCTGTGACATCTTGAGTCTCTGTATCTATTCACAGAAGCCCTGTGGCTTCTTCTGTTACAGCTTTCTGCTCCCTCATCTTCACTCCAACAACCACATTGTGTTGGTGAGTAAAAGGCCAGGGGTCGTGGTGACTCTGTGTTCAAGGACAGGGATCCTGGTATACCAGAAGGATTTCAGAAGTCATGATGTGTTTATCCAAGAGACAAGAGAAGCAGCAGAAACTGCAGAGGTGTCTTTGTACTGCCTGGGGCTATTGGCTCCCTGAGCATTCTGCCTTATCAATTCTCCTGCAATAAGAACTTTGCCCAGCCCAACCAAATTTCGACACCTACACCCAGAAAGGTATAAACTGCTGCCTAGGCCTACCTGTTCTGTTTTCTGTTATTGTGAGACTGTCATCTTGTAGCAGCACAAACTTAGGCCTGGGATTCAACTATGCCACTCGATAGACTTCGTGGCTGGCTGTATGCTGTGTCCTGTGGGCTCCTGCTTCTCCTCCTCCATGTGCATGTTGAGACTGTCTAAGTGAGCAGAGGTGACCAGGGTCAGAGATGCCCAGTTCTGATGTCAGAGGCTGAGCCAGTGGAAGGGAAGGTACCTGGGTTAGAGGAGCTAGTGGAGATGAGAGATGAAAGCTAGGGAACTGTGTACCTTATAAAGCCCCCACTAAAGTCCACAGGACTGGCCATGTAGGACAAGGAGGGTCAGAGATGTGTAATGTTACCATGTACTGAGGAGCCAGCAGGGAAAGATGAGCAGGAGGGACATGTCCCTCCTCCATGTGTGGTTGTGATTAGAGCTCCTAGTGCATGTGGATAATGATAATAATTCTTTCATAATGCCAAGCCTCGAAGAGCCTGTCACCATCCGGACTAGAGAAGTGCCCTGCCAATTTTCAAGAGGGCCAAATGGACAATGTTTCCACTACTAGGTAATCTAGAAGGCCTCATCTACACATTCCACAGCTGAACTGAGAGGACCCAGTTACCTTCCCCATGTACTACGGTGACAATGAGGTAGGAATTCCTAAGAGTTGTGACAGCTGATGGCATCTCTTCACCTGCAGGACAGGACTTAGCCAGCCCCATCAGGAACACACACACAGGGCAGGTGAGAGGAAGCCTTGTCCTTGTGAAAGATGGTGAACTTGGTGTCTATACCTTCCTGGGAATTCCCTTTGCCAAGCCATCTGTGGGACCACTGTGCTTTGCACCACCTGAGGTCCCTGAGACGTGGAGTGGTGTGAGAGATGGGACCTCTGAGCCAGCCATGTAAGTTCTGGTACCCAGGGGACTTCAGGCCTGAGCTCGAGGCCACACTGCAGTGTTTCATCCATCTTGGTCCTATAGTAGATTTCTGTCTGTGCTAAGGGCAGTCTCTCATGCATTTTTCAATGAACGTGTTAAGGATTAGAGAATAACAACTGTGCCAGGCTTGACACTTGCAGGGACTTAGCTCCTGGTACTGCAGTTAGGAGCAGTAAGGCCAATCTTCAGTCACTGTGACCATCCACTGTCCAGATGCCAATGACTAAGGAGCAGGTACACATGCTTTCAACTGTGAAGAGACAATGTAGAAAAATGAGGCACTATGGGAGTCTGGAGTGAGAAGAAGAATGTCTCACCACCTTATGGTATTATCCATTCATTCCTTTAGTTCCCATGTGGGCATAGAACCCCAGTACTTAAGTTTCTTAGTTTGTGTTCTGTTGCTGAGTTAGAGAACCCTGACAAAAGCAATGTAGTGAAGAAAGATTTTACTATGGGTCACAATTCCTGATTATAATCAACCATAGGTGGAAACCACAGAGGAAGAAGTTTAAGGGAGCTGATCACATCTCATCCATACACAGGAACAGAGCCTATAGGTCACATGCATGCCTTCTAATGCTTCACTTAGTCTCCCCATTCTCACACAATTCAGAAGATCTTCCTAGGGAATTGTGCCTCCTACAATAGGCAGGTGTTCTTGTCTCAATGAACATAATCAAGATAATTTTCCACAGGCATACCCAGAGGCCAAAAGGATCTAGACCAGTTGTTCTCAACTTGTGAGTTACTATTCCCACAGGGGCTGCATATCAGATATCCTGCATGTCGGATATTTGCATCACTATTCATAGGAGTAGCAAAAGTACACTTTTGAAGTAGCAATTTTATGGTTGGGGATCACTACAACATGAGGGATTGTATTAAAAGATAGCAGCATTAAGAAGGTTGAGAACTGCTGATCTAGACATTCCCTCATTAAGACTCTTTTCCCAGTGATTCCATATTATGTCACATCAACAGTCAAAAGTAATCACCACACCAGGATTTAAATAGTACAGAAGTGATGAATGTCAGTACAGGAAGATGATCATTTCCATAAAGGATGCCAGCATTCTCCACATACTAGCCTGATTCAGGATATTACTATCCAACCAGAGGACTCCCTAAAAGTCTTGCTACATTTCCAATTCCACATGGCCTTTATCTTGGTAGTTAGGGACTTTAGAGAGGGGTCACATGTTAGCATGATACCATGGAAAGCAGTATCTAAAGGTCGATGAAAGAAGATTCAGACTAAGATTTATGTTTGAACACCACATATCTTTGACTAACTTTTCCATTTTCCCAGGTGTCTGCAGACTGATATGCTGAGTTTACAAGTTTTAAAGGAGAGGAAGATGATGGTGCCTCCCATCTCTATATCTGAGGACTGCCTGTATCTCAACATCTACACACCAGCTCATGCCCATGAAGGTTCTAACTTACCTGTGAGTGTCAGGCTGTGGACAGCTGGGGAAGAGGATGTTTATTCCTCTGGAAGATTGGAAGGGAGAAAATAATTCTGAAATCCACTGTAGTTTAGACCCTGATTAGTAGTCTTACCTTATTGGGTTCAAGAAAGTCATCTCAGCCATGGTCAGCTGCTGAAACATGGGTGAGTGACTCAGAGTTCTGGGGCTCTGAGAGGTAAAGGGCTCTAGGTCTTTGTTTAAATCAGGAATTCTTCTATTGCTTTCAACTTGGCAGACTCACTCTGGAATGAGTTCAAGGGCTGCATATTGACTTCACCAAAATTTCTTACTCCAGGTTATCTTTGGTGCAAATGGAATCTGATGTCCCTTCTGATTAGCAGTCAGGAAAGACACACATGGAGACACTCCTATTTGCTCTACTTTGATGGGTTTGAGAACTATGATGACTTCACTTTAGATCAAGAGCCATGAATCCATGCTGAGATATCCTGTTGGGGAAGTGTGAATAGAAATATGCTTCTAGGCCTATGGTACCCCATCAGTGGGCCATATCCCAAAATCCCGAGGAGATCTGTGTGTATATCAAACTGCACAGAGAAAAAGTAGTTGATAATATAATAGGCACTCCAGTTGAGCTTGGGCTGGGTGTGGTCCTCCTGAGATCTGTGTTGATGTCTCTAGGGGATGGTATGGATCCATGGTGGTGCACTGGTTATAGGAATGGCTTCCATGAATGATGGATCCATACTGTCAGCTATTGAGGAAATAGTAATTGTCTGTATCCAATATCGCTTGGGTATCCTTGGCTTCTTCAGGTGAGCCTGGGACTGGGATGAGAAATGGGAGCTGAGTAGAATATTTAGAGACCTCTAATTCCTGTTCCTGCCACTTCGCAGCACTGGAGACAAGCATGCCAGAGGCAACTGGGGCTACCTGGACCAAGTGGCTGCCCTACGCTGGGTCCAACAGAATATTGCTTACTTTGGAGGCAACCCTGGCAGGGTCACTGTTTTTGGTGGGTCAGCAGGTGGCACAAGTGTGTCTTCACTTGTAATGTCACCCATGTCCAAAGGACTCTTCCATGGAGCCATTATGCAGAGTGGAGTGGCCCTACTGCCTGACCTTATCTCTGACACATCTGAGATGGTCTACACAGTAAGTATCCTCATCAACACCAGCCCCTACTTTGCTATCTCAGTACTTGCCTCTGGTACTCTGTTAATCTGTTAATTGAGGAAAACAAGGATCATGGGAAATTGCTTCTTTCCAGTAATTTCTCAAAGTCATAATATTTAGAGTTCATCCTCTCTGCTTTATGTATGCTGAGTGAATTATATGACAGCAAGGCTGTGCACAATGTCTTCCACCATTGGCAAAATTATTCCTCATGGTTTCCTAGTTTGCTTTTATTGCTGTGATAAAGACCATGAGCAAAAGCTACTTGGGAAGAAAGAGATTTATTTCAGCATACAGTTGATAGTCCATCTTGAAGGAAAGTGGATACTCAGAGAGGGCCCTGGTGAACTGAACAGAGGACAGGGAGGAACCCTGCTTACTGACATGTAGCCCATGGCTTCCTCAGTTTGCTTTCTTATACAGACTAAGATGCCTGCCCATGGTGGCACTACAGACACTGGGATGTACCCTTCTGTATCAGTCATTTATCAGGAAAATGCCTGGACTCACCTGTGAATCAATCTGATACAGACATTTTCTTAGTTGAAGTCCCACTTTCAAGATTACCATGGCTTGTGTCAAGTTGACAAAAAGTATCTAATTGGGACAAAGGGAAAGGGTCAGCTGGTATAAACATTTGCTGTGCGAGTGTGTGGTCCCAAATTCAAATCCCCACAGCCCACATAAGGCTAGAGGTGGTAATATGTGTTCAGTAAACCCAGTGTTCCTATGGACAGATGGGCAGTTTAAACAGCAGGATCCCTGTAATGTCATAGTCCAGCTAAGCTGGTGTAGACAAAGCATACAAAAGGTAAGGTGACCAGTGACACTCAGGGATGTTCTCTGACTTTCATAGGCAAAATATGACACACCATACCCATTGTCATACATGAACACCACACACACAAATAATTCAAAACAAATATGCAAATATCCATTTCCCAGCTGTTACTGCTGGGCAACTGAAAATGTGAACAATTCCCCTCAAGTCCTTTCATACACAACAAACAGTAGGGTTTGGTATTTAGAGGCAATGACATCTATTTGAAATCAAGGAAACTCTGCTCCCTGATGGGACAGATGAGCAAAACAGTGCCTGTTCCATTTACAGATAATGGCCAACTTATCAGGATGTGAGACCAAGGACTCAGAGGCCCTGGTACACTGCCTACGAGACAAGACTGAAGCAGAAATTCTGGCTATCAACCAGGTTGGGAGAATTGTGTGGATTGGAGGACCTGGTCACTAGGATGTGGGGTTGTCAGTACTTACTACTCTAACCAGTTAACTGGTCTCCAAGGTTTGGTGTCCTTTTAATCCTGTGTGCAGAAATAACAATTAGGTGTGTTTTGGTGTCCAGTTTCTTCTGGAATGAGCCTGGGATGAGACAGGAAATGGGGAAATAGATGGGTGTTCTGTTCTATATTTTACTATGTTCTGAAAATGGGCATCACAACATTTGTATGATTCATCTTCATCATTGACACTTAATGCCCCATAGGTCTTCACTATGATCCCTGGTGTTGTGGATGGGACCCTAGGCACCCTCAGGAGCTCTTGGCCTCTGTGGATTTTCACCCTGTCCCCAGTATTATTGGTGTAGACAGTGATGAGTATGGCTGGGCAATGCCCTTGGTAAGACCTAGTTCTAAGCCCCTGGGAATCTAAACTCAAATTGTGGGTAGTGGGAACTCAGAAATACTTTGATCTAGACCCAAGCCATCCTATTCTTAAAACTGTTCTCTACTTCCCAGTACATGGGCCTTGATCATGTCATAAAGAACATAACCAGAGAGACCCTGCCAGCTGTTCTGAAGAGCAGAGCAGCACAGATGGTGAGAGACCTTGTTTCATGTCCTGATAGAATTATTATTAGTACTATTTATTATTATTGATTAGTCTTAGAAAAATCATTAATAATAATTATTATAATTATTCCCATATACTCTTCTGAGATATCATGACCAGAAATAAAGGCTGTGTATGTGTGTGTTTCTGTGTGGGTTTACCAAAGCTTGTACCTATACCCTATACCCTGTCTCACCCCGGGCCCATTCCTTACTAGGAGATTGCTGATTACCTACATAAGGTCCTGTCCTGCATCACTCTTCTTGATTCCTCTTGGTGTAGATGCTGCCTCCTGAATGTAGTGACCTGCTAATGGAAGAGTACATGGGGGACACTGAGGACCCACAGACCCCCCAAGCACAGTTCAGAGAGTTAATGGAGGACTTCATGTTTGTGATCCCTGCACTCCGAGTAGCATATTTTCAGTGTGAGTACATCTTTAGCAAGACCAAGTGCAGTAGGGGGGCACTCAGTGTTGTGGGTCCCAGGTGAGCTCTGTAAAGTCTCCAGGCCTGACACATGTCTTGATCATGTATCTGATACCAGAGTTCTTAAGCCAATTACCTTAGTAAATACTTATGTGTAGTGGAAAAGAGTGACATCTCATCCAGGTCCAGAGGAGGAAATATAGAAGTTACACTTGGGGCCTTGTCAAAACCATCATCTGGGAATGCCAGGGTCACTGTTAAAAAAAATAGGTTTTCCCATAGCCAATACTCCAGGCTGCAGCTCACCACTCCACTGTGATTCCACATAACTTTGGAGCAAAGTTTCTTGTCACCAATGTTAGGTAGGAAAAGCTCCATGTGAGAGATGATGCTAACATGTGTCCTCACCCCCAGGTCCCCATGCTCCTGTCTATTTCTATGAGTTCCAGCACCAGCCCAGCTTCATCAAGCATAAGCATGTCAGACCATCTCATGTGAGGGCTGACCATGGTGATCACATTAACTTTGTCTTTGGCTCTGATTTCTGGGGCATGAAAGGTGAGCCTTTCTAGTTTTCCTTGTGCTGAATGGTGTCCCTGATGTGCTCCTGAGGAATTAGTACACTCTCAGGACAATTGAGGAACCTGAGGCTCTATGAGAGAATGGGATCAAATGGTAACCATTTCTGAGCTAAAAAAATACCCAAAATAAAACAAAAAATGTACCAGAGATAGAATATGAACCTTTGTCCATCTAGCTTGTGCTGGAAGGAATGAGCACACACTGGGGTAGGCATAAACCTGAGTAGAGATTGAATGGACGCTGGGTTCAGAGTGCTGAGGGAAGAGAGTACACACCAGGCAGAGCATTCAGGTTCAGGCTGTGGTTGCTATAGTAGAGCATGAGTTGCATCTGCATGAGGTGAGCAGGACTTGGACCCTTGTCTCCTTCTGTCTGCAGTTGACTTCACTGAGGAGGAGAAGCTGCTGAACAGGAGGATGATGAAGCACTGGGCCAACTTTGCAAGACAAGGGTGAGAACATGCCCCTCCCTCACCCTCCTCTGGTTTTGTTTCCATCCAGGGCTCTCATGTGTTCTGGGTCCTTAATTACACCATAGTTTTCTCCAAGCCCTGGCACACTTAGGCAGATACCTTCTAGCTTTCAGTTACTGCTCACCCCACAGACATCTGGTTGGTGAGTTATAGTATTGTGGTACTGTTCTTTAGATTTTCCCTTTGAGAGGGAGACACAAAACCAGACATCTTCCCTTGCTTCATATGAACCAGACATTAGTGAGTGACACTTGTATTCTATATCAGTATACCAGTCATCTGTCCCCTTAGGCCCTTGGACTGCTGCTCATCTATTACTTTGATACAAATCAAGGGATCAGGCCTTGAATGAGAGTGACCTCACCCTTCCCTGTTGGTGGCATATCCACAGGAACCCCAACAGCGAGGGTCTACCCTACTGGCCTGAGTTGGTTCATGATGAGCAGTACCTGAAGCTGGACATTCAGCCTGCTGTGGGCCGAGCCCTGAAGGCTAGAAAGCTGCAGTTTTGGACGAAGATTCTGCCACAGAAGATCCAGGAGCTAAAGCAGGCTCAGGACAAGCATGGGGAGCTTTAGTGCAGGTTCCAGGAAGGTGTGTGTGGTTGAGGGCAAATGTGGTCATCCTGAGGTTTCAGAGTCCCTTTATTTATTTTATTAAATGCTTACATAAGCCAGGCATTGGTGGCACACGCCTTTAATCCCAGCACTCGGGAGGCAGAGGCAGGCGGATCTCTGTGAGTTCGAGGCCAGCCTGGTCTCCAGAGCGAGTGCCAGGATAGGCTCCAGAGCTACACAGAGAAACCCTGTCTCCAAAAACCAAAAAAAAAAAGCTTACATAAGCATTTTTACCCTCAGCATTTGTCCTTTCAGTAGTGTATGACAAACCCTTTGTGTGTTACTCATCATTTTGTACACATTTTATTAGACTCAATAGATGGTCCCACAACCGTATGGGGACCGTGCGTTCCTCTCATTTTCTTCAACGCTTCACTCTTTTAGGCTCTGCCCTTCTTCCACCCTCTCTCCCTCCAATCGTCTTTTCTCCATCCTCTCTCTCATCTTCTTCAAGCCTCAGACCCTCGTCAAACAGTGAAGCCCATGTCCTCTCTCAGCGGAGTTCATGTTTTCACAAGTTACCAGTAGAAAACCTGATTTTCCCAAGCTGTATTGCCTTCTTACGTTCACAATGCTGTTCTCAATAGATAATAAACTACAAACTGGACTGTTGGTGTCTGTGGCCTCAAACCTTGCAGGGTGAGACATGCGGATTACATAAACCCAGGGCAAGATAACAAGACTCACACCTCAGAAAGAAAACAAAAACCATGATGCTCAGTAACTTATAAGCAGTAACAATTGTACAGTTTTGTATTTTGAGAAATCCTTGCCCAAGACACTCACAGATCTGCTGTGTGGTGAGAAACCGGTCTTTGGCTAGAGGTCTCAAGGATTACATCTTGTGCCCTCTGCTGGTAGAATATGTAAACAATGGCATTCCAAGGACAACATTAGGTCCCTGCTGACTTGAACTGTGGGAAGGGAAGATCTTCCTGTTAGTGAGACTGACCATGCAGGTTGTTTCCATTCTCTATGTAGAACATTTATTGACATTCCTACTGCTAGCTTGTCTTTGCTTTACAGTCCTCTATATACTCACTAAACTTCCCACAGGGAGTCAGAATATGCTTTAGACTTTAAATTATTTAATTTTTAGTAGCTTGAGTGTGAATTGTTTTATGGGACTAGGGATTGATCTTAGGGCTTGTATACCCTCAGACTACTGCAGATTGTTTAAGTGCAATTAATCTCTTTTAGATGTATGGTTTAGTATGTCTGAGAAAATTCTCAAAGCATGTAACTGGCACCACATCAGATTTAGAAAAACCCTCCCCTGGGGCTGGAGAGATGGCTCAGTGGTTAAGAAAAACCTTTCTTACCCCACCCAAGGATCTCCTTAGGCCCTTTTGGTTTCATTCAGTAACTTTAGTCTGCTTTCAAAGTAACTATGGCATTACTTTGTCTTGTTATATTGAGGCTTGTCTGAAATCTTAATATAAATAGAATTTTCTATGACTGTATGTCACCTTGCACAATATTTTTGTTTTCTTCCACTGTGGACTTGTTGGGGAATATTATTTTAGGTGTTCAAGGTTTGTTTATGCTGCATTTGTTTCACTCTGTGAATCTGTGTTACTGTTCCTGTATGAAACACCTGATGGTTTAATAAAGAGCTGAATGGTCAATAGCAAGGCAGGAGCAAGCATAGGCAGGGCTACTAGGAAGAGAGAATAAATAGAAGGTGAAACAATGGAGGAGCAGGACGAGAACAAGGAGAGGAGGACATCAGGGGCCAGCCACCTAGCCACCCAGCCAGCCATGGAATAAGAGTGAAAGTAAGATATACAGAAGTAAGAAAGAGCCCTTCTTGAAACTTCCTGGGTCTGCTCTGCGTGTATTGGACCCACCTAGGTTGGAAGGACCACCCTGAGTCTGATTACACCTCAGTCTTGGCCCCCCTCTGCCCTCTGCCCTCTGTCCTCTACGTTAGTCTTGGCTCCCATATGCCCTCCTCTTGAGTGAGGAGAACACCAGGAGAGGTCAGACCATCCAGAGTTGCCCACATTGAAGCCTTGGCTCATCTACACCCACTGGGAGATGAGAGAAGAGGGAGACACCCCATCTGCACCCACTCGAAGAAGGGATGGGAAGATGACAGTATAAGAACACAACAATAGAAAGACCAATATGACACCACCAGAATCTAGGGTCTCTACACCAGCAAGATCTGAACATCTCAACATGGATGAAGCAGAAGAGAAAGACCTCAAAAACAACTTTATGAAGATGATAGAAACCCTCAAAGAGGAAATGAGAAAATCCCATAAAGAAATGGAGGAAAAGACAAACCAAAAAATTCAAGAAATAAACAAATCTTTTAAAGAATTCAAAGAAAGCCAAGAAAAAAATAAACTAAACAATTGAAGGAAACAATTCAAACAGTTCAAGGCTTGAAAGCTGAAATAGAAACAATAAAGAAAACATAGAATGAAGGGATGCTGGAAATAGAAAAGCTGGGTAAATGATCAGGAACTACAGATGTAAGTATAACCAATAGAATATAAGAGATGGAAGAGAGAATCTCAGGTGTTGAAGACTCACTAGAGGAAATACAGTCATCCACCAAAGAAAATCTCAAGACCAACAAAACCCTAACAAAAATATCCAGGAAATATGGGACACCATGAAAAGGCCAAACCTAAGAATAATAGGTATAGAAGAAAGTGAAGAAATACAGCTCAAGGGTACAGAAAACATATTCAACAAAATCATAGAAGAAAACTTCCCCAACCTAAAGAAGGATATGCCTATGAAAGTACAAGAAGCTTACAGAACACCAAATAGACTGGACCATAAAAAGAAGTCCCCTTGCCACATGATAATCAAAACACCAAACTTACAGAATAAAGAAAAAAATATTAAGAGCATCAAAGGAAAAAGTCCAAGTAACATATAAAGGTAGACCTATCACAATTACACCTGACTTCTAAATGGAAACTCTTAAAGCCATAAGGTGCTGGGTAGATGTTCTACAAATGTTAAGGGAACATGGATGCCAGTCCAAACTACTGTAGTTTGTTTGCATCAAGTTTCCGCCTCCGCATGGTGATTGGGGTGGCCGCGGTCAGGGAAAAAGATCCTGGAGGCCTGAGTCTCTGGGGGGTCTTACAGGTGGAAGGATGAAAAGCCAGAGCTAACATGGGGTTAGCTCGTTAAACAACTGCAATAAAGCCTCGTGCTGTTTGCATCAAGTTTTTGCCTCTGCCTGGTGATTGGGGTGGCCGGGTCCTGGGTTGAGATCCTGGGGGCCTGAGATTCTGGGGGTCTTTCAATACATGCTGAGGCTAATCACTTTATCTTGAGCTAGTTTCAGATGCTTTAGCTATTCCTTGTCCCTCTGTGTCTGAAAACAGACAGGGTTTCTCTGTGTAATCCTGACTGTCCTGGAACTCATTATGTAGACAAGGCTTGCCTGCAAATCTGCAGATCCACATTTGAGGTCACCATTAGATACAGAGGATCTTCATTCACCTTCAGAATAGGCTACTAGTCCTGTCCCAAAGAAACAGAAGTAAAAATGCCTTGAGAGACACAAAAGTTCAATTGATCTTTTATGATTCTGCGTGTGTGTGTGTGTGTGTGTGTGTGTGTGTGTGTGTGTGTGTGTGCGCGCGCGCGCGCGCGCTCGCGCTCGTCTGTCTGTTTCTTATTACATGTGTGCAGGTATACTTGTGTCTGTGTGTACACATGCATTCATTTGTGTATGTCCATATTGAAGGAAAAGCACAGTATTTTTTCCTTAGACACATTGACCTTGTCTTTTTGACACAGCATCACACATTAATATGAGGTCTCAGGGATTCTGATAGTCTGGCAGGATTGAGAGTGAGACCCAGGAATCAGCATCTGGCTGTCTGCCCAATGGGGGACTCCATGCATGTGTCAAGATACCTGTTTGCAAAAGGAGGAGGATGAAGTAAGGTCTCATGCTTGCCTACCAAGCAGTATACATACACCACTCTCTCAACTTTCCTTTGCTTTTTCCTTCCCCCTTTTAAATTTTTGTTTCATTTTATTTCATTTTTTTTGGTTTTGGTTTTTGGTTTCCCTTATGTAATGGTGTAACTCCCATTGTAGACATCTTGAACTCACAGAGATCATCCTGGCTCTGTCTCCTGAATGTGCTTCCTTTGTTCAGAGGTCTTTGTGTTTCTGAATTTCCTGATGCAGATCTGTGCTGATGGCTGCACAGCTGAAGCAGGGACATCTGAACTGAGGACCTCCTGTGGCCTCTGGCTGATTCATTGACCTATAAATGTTTTTCTCTGTGGCTGGCAGCTTTACATCCCTTGAGGTCTCCTTTGCATTTTCCCATCCTAGGAAATGTCTGTGTTGTTACCATCAATGAGAGCCTGGTGCCATGTGACCCTGAGAAGGGCAGGCCTTTCTAGCTCCTTCCTGTACTTCTCATGTCAATGCCATGAAGAAGCCCTGGGTATCCCCGTGGAAGGGCTGCAGACTGGACATGTCTAGGGCCTTCAAACACAGCTACCAACAAGACATACTTGCCCTGGCCCAAGAGCTGCTTCAGGTGTCAATGCCACAGTTTTGGTGTGGAATATTACCAGGAAGTCCATGCCACAGTGAAGAGCACACAGGATTAGAGAGTCCTGACTGAGAATTTTGCTGCAATATTGCACTTCACTTGGGACTGGATATCATAAGTTTCTTTCAAGGACAAGACATGGGTCAGGATGAAAATCAAGTGAACATTTAATAAAATAAAGGAATTTCCATGTCAGGTCAGGGAAATCTTAGTGCAATTATGGAGAGTGGAACATTGCTCCAGGCTCATGTACAGTCCTGATGTGTCAACATCAAGCAGAAGTGACCCATAGGGTCCACAATACTGAGTCAATGTGGGAATGGCTCCCACAGAAAACCAAGAGCTGCCATTCTGTGGAGGTCACACAAAGGCAGCTGCCAAGAGTTTGCCCTGCTCTTCTTCAGGGATTCCAGCCACACATGGGCTTTTCAGCAGACTCACCTGAGGAGACAAAAAGCAAATTGTAACCACAGTTATGCAGGAGCCGCTCACTTGAATGCTGGTGGACACAGTCAGAGTTATGGCAGGTCGAGGAACAGATGTCACATGGAAGGACAATCCTTTATGAGAGATGAAACCTTCATGCATGTTTTGTTCTATTCCCTTTCCTTAATGCCTCCCACATGTTGTGTGTGTGTCTGGGTTCATCCGTGTCTTCTGGTGCACACGCATGTGATCTCAAATGTGTGATAGGAGAGGTCTCAATTGTCCCAGTTTCCTTGTTTTCTGAGGTACTCTCCTTGAAGCTAGAGTTGGGTAATAAGCCTAGACTGTCTGAGCAAGCAGTCAGTCTGAACAACCATAGAGGTGGAGTTATGCTCACCATGACATGCAAGGCTTTGATGTGGTTGCTGCTTCTGAGCTCATGTCCACATGTTTGCAGACCAAGTACTTGGTGCAGTGAGTTACCGCTGCCTCTAGTGGGGCATTTGATGGCTACATTCTCATCTGATGATATCTCTCATGAGCCTAATGTAGTCAACAGATCAATGGGTCATGGACCCTTTGTGGTGGTCAGTCCCCAGGAGCCACATAAAGGGATACAGTGGGAAAGCTCCTTCTAGGGCCACACACATCTTCAGGTTCATGTCCTATGCATGGTTGCAGAGTATCAGAGGCAAAGGGCCTTGCACTTCAAAGATGAAATACACCAGGGAATGCCCACTTAGTTTGCTTGGGACTCCATGTCCCATGCCTTGCTGTCCCTTACCTGGGAACTGTGTCTTCTGTCTTTGGGGTGAGGAGGCAACAGCATAAACTGGAAAAGAGGTGACTAATTCACCTCCTCACCCCTTTCCAGCCCCTTCTGTGCTTCTTCTTGGAGGCTATGGCTCCCTCCTGGGGCTGGTCCTTGCTAGAGATGGGTGGTGACTGTTGAACCGCTATTTCCTCGGTGTTTTCATATTCAGGGTTCTCACTCTGGATGTCCAGGATGTCGATAGTGTCATGTGTTTCCTCCCTGCACTGTACATCGGTTTCCTTCAGATCTCTAGATGTGCTGATGCTAGCTGTGACCTCTGTGTCACTCTGTGGTCCTGGCATCCCTGTACCACTGTTGTCTTCGTGGATCCACAGCCAATCAAGGGATATGACACTGAGCATGGTGTCACTGCCCGTGTCCTCAGTCTCAGCCTCCTCAGCATCATGGGGAGCTGAGTTATAATAAGAAGTGGTGTCCTCCAGGCAGGAGAGGGAGTCCTCAGATGAGTCACTATCACTAGATGAGCTAGTGCTCTCTGTGTCCTCTGAATCTTTATTGATGTTATGGGCGGGCACAGGAGAAAACTGTGGGCCGGAATTCCAAGGCCAGCTGATATCCGGCAGCTTGTATAAATCTGGAGCGCTGGATCTAGAGGACATCTGGCTCTTTTTCACATTATCCAACTCTTGCCTGTTGTAGTCTTCAGATGTCATGAGTGTGGGCAAGGCGGGTTCACTCCCTGCCCTCCTTAGGGTGGCAGGGAGGGTTGGAGGACCTGCAGAATTGCTCTTTGGAACCTGCCATACTTCACCAAGGATGGTACTATCCCCTTTTCTCCTGTGGACCATATTGGTTTTTGCTAGGCCAACATTGAGCATATTTGTTCCTTGGGGTTCCAGGGTTTTATCCAGCAGCTTGTATAAATCTGGAGAACTTGACCTAGAGGCGCTCTTGCTTTTTCTCCTTTCATTCACCTCTTGCCCCTTTTTGTCTTCAGATGTCATGAATGTGGGCAAGTCAGGTTCACTCCCTGCCCTCCTTAGGTTGGGAGGGAGGGTGGGAGGACCTGTAGGCCTCTTGAGAGAATGGCTCTTTGGGACATGCCATATTTCTCTAAGAATGTTACCCCCACTCTTTCTCCTGCTGAACATATTGTTTTCTCTCAGGGCATCATTAAGCCTATTTGTTTCTAGGAGTCCCAGGCTTTCTTTGGCCCTGGGGCCTAAGCAACACATAGCATCAGCAATGGTCGTGATGGACAGACTGGAACCAGTGTCTCTACAAGGTGATGGAAAATCTCCATCCCAGAGATTCATGAATGGTAATTCCTCTTCCATGTTCACCACCGGGAAAGGTGGGGCTTTGGGCCCCCACAAGATGCTACAAGTCAAAAGACAAAGGAAGGTTTAGGGGAGTAGTTTGTAGTTCTAATTTATACTTCATGAAAATCATAGCTTCCTCAACATCGTAATGATAATCTTGGGGTCAGATGTTTAAAAAAAAAGCCAACCCAAACCCCAAAGCAATTATGAGAAAGCATAAGAAAGATCAGAGTTGAATTAAGTGGTCACTTAGAGGTTGAAACAAAGACCAAAGAAACAAAGATCAAGGGAAGACATGATTTGAAAGGATGAAGAAGTCTGACAAACTTGTGTCACCCTGAAACATGAGAGAAATTGTTGAAATGTAAGACAGGACATAGGGTATGAACGAAAGAAAAGTAGGGTCTCAGGCACTGTGTGTGTGTGTGTGTGTGTGTGTGTGTGTGTGTGTGTGTGGGATGTGAATTAACTCTAGAGATGTGGTAAAACTGAAAGGAGTTTTCTCGAACCATAAAAGAGACACCAGCATTGATAAGATGTTATCCACCCTACATACCACTTGCTGTCTTCCAGCTACTACACTCTGGGTGTGATGATGAATTCTGGATGTTACAAAACTTGGAAAGGGATCAATTTAGGGATAAGATGGAAAGAGTAATACAATTTCTATTAACAAGGACATCCCAGGCCAACATTGCATGATGGACTTACCTACAGGCCTTACATTATAATGGAGGCCAACTCAGCTCAAGAACCATCATCAGACACACGTAAAAATCACTCCAAACTCAGTCTGGAAATCCAGTATTCCCCCGTGGCTGAACACACACACACACACACACACACACACACACACACACACACACAGGCATTCATGCACACAGGCTTGAGTGAACTCTAATATCCTTGATGGGCACACATACGCAAGCACACACAAACACATAAGCTTGTGTATTCTCCAATGTCTTTGATGAACATCCACAAACATGCACTCAGAGACACACTTGCACAGACACACACACACAAACTTGAGTATGCTAAAGTGTCATTGATGAATATCCACACACACACACACACACACACACACACACACACACACACATATGCACATGCCCACATATGCAGACATGAACACATGAGCACAGGCTTTAGTATATTCAAGTGTCATTGATGAAAATCCACACACAGGCACACACATGCATACACACACACACACACACACACACACACACACACACACACACACACACACAAATGCAGGCACACACACACACATGCACAAGCATCCATGCACACCCACACATGTACAAGCACACACACAGCAGCATGAGTATACTCCAGTGTCACTGATGAACATTCGCTTGTACATCTGGTATCAGCTTCTTGGTATTTACACAAAGTTCATAAACACACGACAGAGTTGATGCTTCATGTTCCCAGTGAGTTCAACAGGGAATCCTTGGATAATTCTATGGGAAACTAGTGGACAACAAGCATGGTAGGAGGTCCAATGAGAGGCCAATGCTCAGCCACAAGAAGTTTGTGTCGTTTTTCTGAAGTAGAAATAGACATGAGATTTGTGTCTGTAACCCCAGGTGCAGAGAGATGGTGATCCTGACTAGAACCATGGAGAAGTGGGTGGACTCTTAACTGAAATGGGGGCCTTTGGGGTACATACAAGGGGCAGCTGCCATGTAACAGAGCAGAGGAAATGATCCCAGGTCCCTGTGCATCTCTAGAAGTTTATAGGGGAATGTCTTAATCACACAGTTAAGGTTTCAAACAAGAAAAATAAAACCAATGTAAAACATGGCAAAACATCTTTCATGGAACAATTAAGCAAAATGAACACAGGAGCAGAAATCCATGCCACAACCAAAAGCACTGAGTGTATGAATCAAAATGACTAACAATACGCAAAATCCAAACTAAAAGAGGAAATCTGCCAATGTCAACGTTCAAGAGATTCTGAGAGTCCATTTGATCATGACAAATGGAGAACTCTGACTGCTCCCCACCACACAAGAGTTGCTCTGCAACATCAAGACAAACCCCAGCCTTCTGCAGGGCTTATGTGAACTGATTTCCATAACTACTCACCACGGCTTTGTGTGATGTCAGAGAAAGGAATGGACCAGCAAGAGCTGGGAATAACCCAAAGATGTTTCTCTATCCAGATCATGGGACTGTATAACTGTTGTCAATGTGAGCACATCCCCAACAAGATG
This sequence comes from Cricetulus griseus, assembly GCF_003668045.3. Taxonomy (NCBI): domain Eukaryota; kingdom Metazoa; phylum Chordata; class Mammalia; order Rodentia; family Cricetidae; genus Cricetulus; species Cricetulus griseus. The sequence goes on from NC_048596.1 coordinate 180,962,207, forward strand.
CTTTTTAAAGGGCAAAGGGAAACTCTGCTCTCATGCTCTCAGAGGACAGGGAGGTATGACAGATGAGGAGCTGCAGACTTGGAAAGATAGGTTTGAAGCTGCTGGGTACATGACTTTCAGGCTCCTCCTGCATACAGTCACCCAATTCCTCCTGCTGCTTCTCATTTCCCTGGGCCTTTATGACCTTCCCAAACTGCACCTCCTGCTGTGTATGTTTGGTGTTTTGATTATTATGTGGCGAGGTGATCTTTTTTTTTTTTTTTTTTGGTTCAGTCTATTTGGTGTTCTGTAGGCTTCTTGTATTTTCATTATTTTCTTTAGGTTGGGAAAGTTTTCTTCTGTGACTTTGTTGAATATGTTTTCTGTGCCTTTGAATTGGATTTCTTCACCTTCTTCTATACCTATTATTCTTAGGTTTGCTCTTTTCACAGTATCCCATATTTCCTGGATATTTTATGATAGGGTTTTGTTGGACTTAGGATTTTCTTTGGTTGATGAATCTATTTCTGCTAGTGTGTCTTCAACTCCTGAGATTTTCTCTTCCATCTCTTGTATTCTGTTGATTATGCTTACATCTGTAGTTCCTGATCATTTACCCAGATTTTCTATTTCCAGCATTCCCTCAGATTGTGCTTTCTTTATTGTCTCTATTACAGTTTTTAGGTCTTGAACTGTTTCCTTGAGAGATTTGTTGATGTCTTGTATTTTTTGGTTTGTTCTGTCTTTAATTTCTTTAAGGGACTTTCTCATGTCCTCTTTGTGGTCCTCTATCATTTTCATGAAGATGTTTTTAAGGTCATTCTCTTCTGGTTCATCTGCATTGTGATGTTCAGGTCTTACTTGTGTATGGGGAGATCTGGGTGAATGACGCTTTGGACTGGAGTTGGGTAAGAGCAGGGGGTCACTCACCTTGTTTCGGATCAGTCAGTGGAAAGGGAAGGAAGAGTGGCCTGTTCCCAGATTCAGGGAGCTCCTCCCTGCCTGGGCATGTCTACTCCAAACAGGCACAAGCCTGGGGAGATCTGGGTGAATGGTGCTTTGGAAGGGAGTTGGGTAAGAGCAGGGGGTCACTCACCTAGTTGCGGATCAGTCAGCGGAAAGGGAAGGAAGAGCCAAGTTTTAACTTTTGAAGAAAATTACAACCTGTATTTCAGCATGACTACACCATTTTGCATCTCCTCTAGCCATGCATTGTGAGCATGCCAATAGTTCCATGTCTTTGCCAACACTGATCATGTGTGTATGCTGTAGTGGTACCTGAAGGGCTCTCTAGGAGGTCCAAGCATTGCAGATAGGTTTTGTCCTTCTCCCTTTCTTCTCTCTTGATGAACTGTTAGACTACGTTCCTAAAAATAGTCCCCAGGGTCTATTTCCTTACTTATCCACTGACTCATTCCTTAGACTGATCCCCAAGTCCAACTATAAAAACAAAAAGGTCCAGGAATCAAAATTTGCTATTTGGCTACACTGGCTAACCTGTCCAATCAGGAGCTACCAACTCATGTTAATACAAACTTCTTTGTTGTGAAATATTCCTTTACACTGTGTGGATATATGTCACTGTGATTGGTTTAATAAATAGCTGGGCAGAAAGAGTTGGACAGGAGAATCAGACTAGGAAAGTGCTGGGAGGAAAAAGGTGGAATCTGGAGTCATGAGAGACCCAGAAAGAAGCAAGATGAATGTGCTGTGCTGAAAGACAGCACCACCATGTAGCAGAGAGTAGAGGAGGTATATGGAGAACCATAACTGTAAGAATCTAGTCTTCAATCCCATCAAAGACCTAAGAAGGACATAATATTATGTGAGTAAAAGGAAATGCAGAGCAACCAGCTTCTAAAATTAAGAGATGACACCAACAGCTGACTGACTGTTCAGTCACCCAAAGTTCGTCTGTAATATTTAGGCATCCAACTTTGATCTATACACTGAAATTTTTGACAGCAGGGAATTTTGGATGACTGTAATACCCTTTCTTGGCAAATCATGGCAGTTATTTTTTGTCTCTTATTGGTCCAGCTTAGACAGTATACTGTCAGCAATTGAGGCAAGAGCAGTTTCTTTGACCAAATGACTAGCTTGTGCCATAAAGAAAATAAACTCTGTGTAGCCCTACTATATGCCGATGACACATTGGTGGAGAAAGAAATCAGAGAAACATCACCCTTTACAATTGCCACAAGCAACATAAAATACCTTGGGGTAACACTAACCAAAAAAGTTACAGACATGTACAGTAAGAATTTTGAGTCTCTAAAGAAAGAAATTAAAGAAGATACCAGAAAATGGAAAGATCTCCCATGCTCTTGGATATGTAGGATCAACATAGTAAAAATGGCAATCTTACCAAAAGCAATCTACAGATTCAATGCAATTCCCATCAAAATCCCAACACAGTTCTTCACAGAACTTGAAAGAACAATACTCAACTTTATATGGAGAAACAAAAGACCCAGGATAGCCAAAACAAACTCTGTACAATAGAGGAACTTTTGGAGGCATTACCATCTCTGACTTCAAGCTCTATTATAGAGCCATAGTTCTGAAAACAGCTTGGTATCAGCACAAAAACAGACAGGTAGACCAATGGAATTGAATTGAAAACCCGGATATTAACCCACATATGTATCAAAACCTGATTTTTGACAAAGAAACTAAATCTATACAATGGAAAAAAGAAAGCATCTTCAACAAATGGTGCTGGTAGAACTGGATTCAGACATGCAGGCAATTGCAGATAGATCCACATCTGTCACCATGCACAAAACTTAAGTCCAAATGGATCAAAGATCTCAATATAAATTCAGCCACACTGAATCTTCTAGAAGAGAAAGTGGGTGATACCCTTGATTGAATTGGCACAGGAGACCGCTTCCTGAACATTACACCAGTAGCATAGACATTGAGATCTTCAATTAATAAATGGGACCTCCATGAGGGAGCAGAAAGGTTGAGTCAGGTGAAGAATAGAAGAAAGGGTATGTGATAGATAGGGCTTTAGTTGGGAGGTGGTAGGGGAGGAAGGGAGGGAGAAGGGAACTGTGATTGTCATGTAAATCAATCTTGTTTCTAATTCAAATAAAAATGATAAAAAAATAAATGATACCTCCTGAAACTGAGAAGCTTGTAAGACCATTTTGGAAATCAGTATGGCAGTTGCTCAGAAAAATGGGAATCAGTCTACTGATGTGTAATTTGAGCTTTAGTAATGTTTCTTTTACAAATGTGGGTGCCTTTGTATTTGGGGCATAGATGTTCATGATTGAGACTTCAGCTTGATGGACTTTTCCTGTGATGAATATGAAATGACCTTCATTATCTCTTTTGATTTTAGTTTGAAGTCTGATTTGTTAGATATTAGGATTGCTACACCCGCTTGTTTCTTGGGTCCATTTGATTGGAAAATCTTTTCCCAACCCTTTACTCTGAGGTACCGTCTGTCTTTGAAGTTGAGATGTGTTTCTTGTATGCAGCAGAAGGATGAATTCTGTCTTTGTATCCATTCTGTTAGCCTGTATCTTTTTATAGGCAAGTTAAGACCATTCGCATTGATGGATATTAATGACCATTGATTGTTTATTCTTGTTTGTTTTGGATTTGTTGGTGTTATTGTGTGTGGATTTCCCCACTTTTTTTTTGGTGTTTGTTAAAGTGGGATTATCTATTGCCTGTGGTTTTTTGAGAATAGTCATCTTCATTGCATTTGAGTTTTTCTTTCATGAATTTCTGTAGGGCTGGATTTGTGGATATGTATTGCTTAAATCTGGTTTTGTCATGGAATATCTTATTTTCTCCATCTATAGTGATTGAAAGCTTTGCTGGATACAGTAGTCTGGGCTGGCATCCATGTTCTCTTAGCATTTGTAGAACATCTATTCAGGATCTGGCTTTCAAGTTTCCCTTGAGATGTTGGGTATAATTTAGATAGGTCTGCCTGTATATGTTACTTGGCCTTTTTCTTTTGCTGCTCTTAAAATTTTTTCTTTATTCCTTAAGTTTGGTGCTTTGATTATTATGTGGCAAGAGGACTTCTTTTTGTGTTCTTTTGAACACCATCTATTTGGTGTTCTGTAAGCTTCTTGTACTTTTATAGGCATATCCTTCTTTAGGTTGGGGAAGTTTTCTTCTATGATTTTGTTGAATATGTTTTCTGTACCTTTGAGCTGAATTTCTTCACCTTTTCTATACCTATTATTATTAGGTTTGGTCTTTTCACGGTGTCCCACATTTCCTGGATATTTTGTGTTAGGGATTTGTTGGACTTGAGATTTTCTTTGGTCAATGACTGTATATCCTCTAATGAGTCTTCAACACTTGAGATTCTCTCTTCCATTTCTTGTATTCTATTGGTTATGCTTACATCTGAGGTTCCTGATTGTTTACCCAGCTTTTCTATTTCCAGAATCCCCTCATTACTGTGTTTTCCTTATTGTTTCTAATTCTGCTTTCAAACCGTGGACTGTTTGAATTGTTTCCTTCACTTGTTTGGTTGTTTTTTCTTGGCTTTCTTTAGATTCTTTAAGAGATTTGTTTATTTCTTGAATTTTTTGGTTTGTGTTTTCCTCCATTTCATGTAGTTTTTTGCTTGTTTTTTCTTCTATTTCTTTAAGGGATTTTCTTGTTTCCTCTTTAATGGTCTCTATCATCTTCATAAGATAAGTTTTAAGGTCCATCTCTTCTTCATCCTCTGTGTTGGGCTTTTCAGATCTTGCTGGTGTGGAGTCCTTAGATTGTGGTGGTGTCATATTGGTCTTTCTGTTGTTGAGTGTGTTCTTATTCTGTCATCTTCCCATCCCTTTTTCCAGTGGGTCCAGATGGGGTCTCTCCCTCTCTCAGGTGGCAGGTGGAGGGCTGAGAGCAGAGGGGGAACCAAGAGTGAGGTGTGTCTGAACTCAGGGTGGGCCTTCTGGTCTGGGCAGGTGCACTCTTGTCCTGGGGGAGGATAAGGAAGAAGGGAACAAGGGGTGATGGGGGAAGTTGGTTGCAGAGTAGTGCCCAGACTCACCTCAGGTGGCAGGCAGAGGGCCGATAATTTCTTTAAATGTTTAACATGTGTCTCCTGACTTAGGAAGTTTGCTCTAGATTATAAATACAAAATCTGAATACATGTGATCACATGAAACTATGTGTGAGAATGTTCATACAACTTTATTAAAAACCAAACCTGGGATCGTAGGTCAGGACCTACAATTCAACAACTCAGGAAGCCAAGTAGTGTGACCTTGAGGTCAGGGCCATTGTGGGCTACATAGAGCTCTTGTCCAAAAAAGAGGAGCAAATAAGCTAGTGAAACAACTGTGCATAGATTTGGTACATGAATAGAATGTGTTATGTGTACACTTAGATGTCATTCCACAATATAAGGAAACAAAAATATTATGTAAAGTGACATAGTCAGTCATTAAACATTCTACTTATATTGCATTGGAGATAAGTCCCAATATAGTAAGATAAAGTAATGTCTTGGCTACATTGAAACGGGGTCAAAGGTAGTGAATGACAACAAAGTGTCTGGAGGAATGCCTTTGGTAGGGGAGTGAGGCTGTTCTGAAACTGATGTGCCGTTGCATGACTTGAGAATTTTCTCAGACTTACTAAACCACACATCTGAAAGAGATTAATTTAATTGCATTTCAATTATCCACAGTAGTCTGAAAAGTATAGTTCTCATGCACAAGCCCCAAGATCAATCCCTCACCCAATAAAAATAATCCACACTCAAGCTACTAAAATTGAGTTAACTATTAAAAGTCTAGAACACATTCTGGCTCTCTGTTGGAAGTTTAGTGTGTATATACAGAAATGAAAACACAGAGAAGCTAACAGTAGCAACCTCAATAAATTCTTCCCTGTCCACAGTTCAAGTCTGCAGGGACCTAATGTTGTCCTTGGAATGCAATTGTTTACACTTTCCACCAGCAGAGGGCATACGATGTTATCCATCAGACCTCTAGAGAACCAGTTTCTCACCACAAAGCAGATCTGTGGTTGTCTGGACCCTGAATTTCTCATCTACAACTGAACATTTGTTACTGCTTGTAAGTTACTGTGATTGTGGTTTTTGTTTTGTTTCTGAGATGTTGGTCTTGTTATCTTGCCCTGTGCTTATGTAATCCTCCTGTCTGAGGCCACAGACACTAAGAGTTTATAGTTTACTATGTATTAGGAACAGCATTGTTAACTTATGAAGGCAATATGGCTTAGGGAAATCAGGTTTTATATTGGCAACTTAGATATTTGAGAAAACATGAACTTGCTGAGAGAGGACATGGGATTTCCTGTAGTCAACAGTACCTGAAGTTACTGCTTCATTTGAAAAGGGTCTGAGGCTTGGAAAAGAGGAAAGAGAGGATGGGGAGAAGATGATGAGAGGAAGGAAGGAATGAACAAATGAATGAATGAATGAGCCTAATCACAGTGAAGTGTTAAATCAGATTGGATAACTTTGGGGCTTACAACACATCCATTCAGTTATGTGAATATTTATTGACTTTAACAAAATCTGTTCAGAAAGATAAGGAGTAGCTCATGGAGTTTTTCCATGCATTTCCTGAGGTTAGAAATGCTTATGTGAGTGTTGGAACAAATAAAAATAAATAAATGCACTTTGTAACCTCAGGATGACCCCATCTGACCTCAACCCTACAACCTTTCCCGTCACAGGGCACTAAAGCTCTGTGTGCTTGTCCTGATACCACTTTAGCTCCTGGATCTTCTCTGGCAGAGTCTTGGTCCAGAACTACAGCCTTCCGGCTTTCAGAGCTCGGCCCACAGTAGGATGAATGTCCAGCCGCAGGTACTGCTCATCATGGATCATCTTAGGCCAGTAGGTCAGACCCTCACTGTTGGGGTTCCTGTGTATATGACACCAACAGGGAAGGTTGATGTCATCCCGATCTAAATCCTGATCCCCTGAGTTGGGTCAGAGTAATAGATGGGTAGGACAAGGCCCTCAAGGGACAGATGGACAGGTGTACTAATGTGGAACGCAAGTGTCAGTCACTAGTGTTTGCTCCATATGAAGCAAGGGAAGATGTCTAGTTTTGTGTCTCACTCTCAGAGGGAAAATCTAAAGAATAGTACCACAATACTGTGACTCACTCACCAGGTCTTTGTAGGACGAGCAGTAACTTAAAGCTCAAAGGTGTCTGTCTAAGTGTGCCCTGGGTTACAGAAGACTATGGTGTAATTAACGACCACATACGCTAATGAGGCACACTCACATGGGAGCCCTAGATGGAGACAAAATCAGAGGAGGCTGAGGGAGGGGCATGTTCTCACCCATGTCTTGCAAAGTTGGCCCAGTAGTTCATCATCCTCCTGTTCAGCAGCTTCTCCTCCTCAGTGAAGTCAACTGCAGACAGAAAGAGACAAGGGTCCATATCCTACCCACCTCATGCAAGCACAACTCACACACCCCTATAGCAACTACAGCCTGATCCTGAACCCTAGGCTTGGTTTAAACTCTCTTCCCTCAGCACTCAGAAAACAGCGTCCATCCAACACTCTACTTGAATTCTCTCAGGTTCACTCCTATCCCAGTGTGCTCTCTTTCCTTCTAGTAGAAGCTAGACTAGGAAAGGTTCATATCCTAACCTTGGTAGAGTTTTTGTTGTTTTGTTTTGGTTTTGGGGATTATTTTTGGAGCTTAGAAATGGATAGCACTTGATCCCATCTCTCTGAGAGTCTTGGTTTTCTCAACCGGACTGAGAGCTCAATAATTCCTCAGGACATCATCTGGGGCTCCAATCAGTTCAAGAAAACAAGAAGGACTCACGTTTCAAGCCCCAAAGGTGAGAGACAAAGACAAAGGGAAGGTGATCACCATGGTCAGCTCTCACATGTGATGGCCTGACATGCTTGATGTAGCTTGGCTGGTGCTGGAAATCATAGAAGTAGACAGGAGCATGGGAACCTGGGAATGAGGACAATGTTGACATAATTATCTCTCATATAGAGCTTTTCTTCCTAATCCTTGGCTACAAGAAACCTAGCTCTGAAGTTATCAAGAGTCATAGTTGAGTGGTTAGCTCTAGGCTGGAGAATAGGCTATGGGAATCCTTTTGTTAAACAATAACCCTGCCATTCCCAGGTGAGTATTGACAGGATACCAAGTGTAACTAATATGTTTCTCCTTGTGGACCTGGATAAAATGCCACTTTTTTTTTTACACTACACATAAGGATTTACTGAGGAAAGTGTCCTCAGAGGCCTGGTGTCAGAGACCTGATGAAGATATGGGTCAGGCCTGAATCCTACAGTGCTCACCTAGAATTCAAATCTCCAAGTTTCCCCACCCTTTGTCTCATTAAAGATGTACTCACGCTGAAAATGTGCTACTTGTAGTGCAGGGATCCCAAACGTGAAGTTCCCCATAATGTCTCTGAACTGTGCTTGCAGGGCCTGGGGGTCCTCAGTGTCCCCCATGTACTCTTCCATTACCAGGTCACTACATTCAGGAGGCAGCATCTACACCAAAGAGAGCAGGAAGAGTGATGTAGGGCGGGCCCCTGGATAGGTAGGCAGAGACATCCTAGTAAGAAATGTGGCCAGGGGTGAGACAAAAAATAGGGGGAAATGTACAAGCTTTGGGTGAGCTCACATAGAAACACACAATACATAGTCTTTTATTTCTGGGCATGCTGTAGAGAAGAATATATGGGAACCCGTTCTGTTAGGATAGGATTCAAATTTCTTACCATCTGTGTTGCTCTGCTGTTTTGAACAGCTGGCAGGGTCTCTCTGGTTATGTTCTTTATGACATGATCAAGGCCCATGTACTGGGAAGTAGAGAACAGTTTTAAGAATAGGATGGCTTGGATCTAGATCAAAGTATTTCTGAGTTCCCACTACCCACAATTTGAGTTTAGATTCCCAGGGGCTTAGAACTAGGTCTTACCAAGGGCATTGCTCGTCACGGTCTATAACAATGATGCTGGGGACAGGGTGAAAATCCACAGAGGCCAAGAGCTCCTGAGGGTGCCTAGGTAGGAACGTCCCATCCACCACAGCAGGGATCATAGTGAAGACCTATGGGGCATTAAATGTCAACGATGAAATTGAATCATATACATGTTGTGATGCCCACTGGATATCCACACGATTTTCCCATTTTCTATATTATCTCAGGATGCTATCCTAATGGCAGAAGAAACTTTACATCAAAATTAGCAAATCTTGTTATTTCTACACACAGTACTAAAAGGACACCAAACCGTTAACTGGTTTGAGTAGTAAGCACTGGCAATCCCACATCCTGGTGATCAAGTGCGACAAGTCACACAATTCTCCCAACCTGGTTGATAGCCAGAATCTCTGCTTCCGTCTTGTGTCGTAGGCAATGTACTAGGGTCTCTGAGTTCTTTGCCTCACATCCTGATAGTTTGGCCACTGTCTATAAACAAAAAGTCTTTCACCCCTCCCAGCAGGGAGCATACTTTCCTTGATTCTAAATCTATGTCATTGCCCCTAAGTATCACATCCTATTGTTTGCCATGTATGAAAGGACTTTAAGTGGAACTATTCACATTTTTTTGTACCCCTTTGTTCCACTATTTTTCTTACCCCATGTTTGCATTTGTCTACACCAGCTTAGTTGGACTATGAACTTCCAAGGATTCTACTGTCTCTACTTCCCATCTCACCATAGGTGCACTGGATTTACTGAACACATATTACCACCTCTAGCCTTATAAGGGGTTTGGGAATCTGAACTTGGGACCTCACACTTGCACAGCAAGTATGTACACCATCTGACTCTCTGTCTCAATTTATGAGTTCTGGTTAGATTTTTTTTTAGTCAACTTGACACAAGCCAGGGTGATCTTGATAGCGGGACTTCAACTGAGAAAATGCCACTATCAGATTGGCTCATAGGCAAGCCTGGCATTTTCCTGATAAGTATCTGATACTGGAGGGCCCATCCGATGGTGGGCAGTGCAACCCATGGGCAGGTGTCCTGGGCTGTGTAAGAAAGCATACTGAAGAAACCATCAATAGCAATTCAGTAAGAAGTGTTCCTCCCTGGTCTCTGCTTGAGTTCTGACCACCAGAGACCTGCCTGAGTGCCGACTCTGACATCCCTTCAAGATGGAGTATATACAGGAACCTGAAGTCAACCTTTTCCTCCATAAGTAGCTTTTGGTCATGGTATTTATCACTGGGAAACCCTGTGTAAGAGTTTGGCCAGTGGTGGTAGCCACTGGACACAGCTTTTCTGTTGTATATCATACTCAGTATACATAAACTAGAAGGAGCATGGATCCTAAATTTTATGCTTTTTAGAAATTATATGGAAAGAAGCTATATTTCATGATCCTTGTTTATCCTCACTTTACGGATTAACAGAGAACCAGAGACAAGGACTGAAACATCAAAGTAGGGGCTGGTGCTGTTGAGGGCACTCACTGTGTAGACCACCTCGGACTTCTCAGAGATAAGGTCAGGCAGCAGGGCCACTCCATTCTGCATAATGGCTCTGTGGAAGAGTCCTTTGGACATGGGGGACACAACAAGTGAAGACACACTTGTGCCACCTGCTGATGCACCAAAAATAGTGACCTGGTCAGGGTTGCCTCTGAAGTAGGCAACATTCTGCTGGACCTAGTGTAGAGCAGCCACTTGGTCCAGGTAGCCCCAGTTGCCTCTGGCATGCTCGTCTCCAGTGCTGTGAATTGGCAGGAACAGGAATCACAGGTCTGTCCATGTTCTACTTAGAATCCATTGTCCAGCCCATTCCCAGGATTACCTGAAGAAGCCAAGGACACCTAAGCGATACTGGATAGCAACCATTCCTATATCCTCAGTAGCTGCTAGTTTGGATCCATCATTCATGGAAGCCATTCCTGCAACCAGTCCACCACCATGGATTCATACCATCACCTGGTGATATCAATACAGATGCCAGGAGGCTCACAGGGAGGTCAAAGTCAACTGGACTATCTATTAGTAACTGCTTTTTCTCTGTGCAGGTCGACTTACACTCAGTTCTCCTCAAAATTTCTGGACATGGTTCACAGATTGGGTACTTTAGGCCTATAACCATTTCTTTCACTTTTGCCTCTAGGAAATCTTGCATGGATTAATGGCTCTATATCTAAAGTAATATCATCATTATTCTTAGATCCATCAAAGTAGAGAAAAAGGAGTGTCTCCATGAGTGTTTTTCCTGATTGCTAATCAGAAGGGACATCAGATCCTATTAGCACAAAAGATAACCTGCAGTTAGAAATTTTGGGGATGTCAATATGCAGCCCTTGAGTATCTTCCGTAGTGGGTCCTCCAGATACAGTTGATATAAGAATGTGATTTAATCAAAGACCTAGAGCCTCTTGCCTCTCAGAGCTCAAGGGCTCCGAGTCACTTACCCAGGTTTTAAGCAGCTGACCATGGCTGAGATGAGCTTCTTGAATCCAATAAGGTAAGACTACTAATCAGGGTCTAAACTACAGTGGATCTCTGAATTACTTTGTTCCTTCCAATCTTTCAGAGAAAGAAATATCCTCTTCCTCAACCGACCACTGTCTGACCCTCACAGGTAAGTTAGAACCTTTATGGGCATGAGCTGGTGTGTAGATGTTGAGATACAGGCAGTCCTCAGACATAGAGGTTGGATGCCTGATCAGTTTCATCTTCTTTGCAAACTCTGACTTTATTCTATCAGTCTGTGGACACCTGGGGGGAAATTGAAGACAGTTAGTTCAAGATACGTGATGATCAAACCTAAATCTTTGTCTGAATTTTCTCTCAGCCACCTTCAGCTCCTGCTTTCCATGATGCCCTGATAACATGATCTCTCTCTAAAGTACCTTCCTACCAAGATAAAGGCCACCAGCTCTGTAGAAATGACAATGGAGCAGGACTTTTAGGGTGGCCTCCAGTTTGATAGTAATATCCTGAATCAGGCTAGTGTATGGAGACTGCAGGCATCCTCTATGGAAATGATTGTCTTCCTGTACTGACAGTCATTGCTCCTCTACTATTTAAATCCTGGTGTGGTGGTTAGTTTTGAGTGTTGATGGGACACAATGTGGAATCACCCGGTAAAAGAACATTAATGAGGCATTGTCTTGATCAGTAGTTCTCAACCTTCCTAATGCCTTGATCCTTTAATACATTTCCTCATGTTGTGGTGACCCCCAAAGATAAAAATCACTTTGTTGCTCCTGCATAACTCTAATATTGCTGTGGTTATGAATAGTAATGTAGATATCTGTTATGCAAGATAACTGATATGTTACCCCTGGTGAGTTCTGACCTATATATAGGTTGAGCACCACTGGCCTGATTCCTGTTGGCCTCTGAGCACACCTGTGACAAATTATCTCAATAAACATTGAGACAGGAGTACCTGCCTGTTGCATGAAGCACCATTCTCTGGAGAGAGTCTTCTGAATTATATATGAATGGAGAGAGTAAGTGAAGCATTAGCAGGCATGTGTGTGTCTGTAGTGATTGTAAGTAAAGCCCATATGTCCAGGTTTAAGTAAAATTTACAGTAAAGCCTTTGTGTCTGTCTTTGAGAGAAAGTCCATTGATATGTTTGGATTAACCAGTAGAGGTGAGAAATAGTTTTGAGACTGTTTAAACCTTGAAGAAATGTTGTTTCTCTGGAATCTGGACTATCAGAATGAATGGATACCGTAGGGTAGTGACATATTCTTCATCTCAGTTCCAGACTCTCAAAGTACCTCTTTTTTCCACATAGTCTGCAGTGGAAAGCATTTGTACCTGTTCCTTAGTCAGTGGCACCTGGAGAATGGATGGTCACAGTGACTGTGAAGGATTGCCTTGGTCTGCTCCTCACTGCAGTACCTGTGGCTAACTCCCTACAGGTGTCAAGTTTTCACCCAGGAGCCTGGCACAGTTGTTTTTCTCTGTTCCTTAGCACAGTCACTGAAAAATGCCTGGTAGACTGCCCTTAGCACACAGAGAAAGCTGCTCTAGAGATGAGATGGAGGAAGCACTGCAGTGTGGCCTGGAGCTCAGGCTTGAAGTCCCCTGGGTCCCAGAACTTACATGGCTGGATGGGAGGTCCCATCTCTCACACCACTCCACAACTCAGGGGGCTCAGGTGGAGCAAAGCGCAGTTTTCCTACAGGTGGCTTGGCAAAGGGAATTCTCAGGAAAGTGTGGACACCATCATCACGTCTTTCACATGGACAAGGCTTCCTTTCACCTGCCCTGTGTGTATGTGTTCCTGATGGGGCTGGCTGAGTCCTGGTCTGTAGGTGGAAAGAAGCCATCAGTTTTGACATATGGAGATTGCTACCTTATTGTCACTGTGGTACATGGGGGAAGATAACCTGGGTCCTTTCAGTACAGCTGTGGGATATGGAGATGAGGCCTTTTGGAATACCTAGGGCCAGAATCCTTGTCCATTGACCCTCTTGAAAATTGGCAGGGCACTTCTCTAGTTGGCAAGGTGACAGACTCAGAGCCATTTGGAATTAAGAAGGAATTATTGTCATTATCCAAGGCCAGTAGGAGCTCCAAGCACAATCACACACAGAAGAGAGACATGTCTCTCTTGCTCTTCTGTCCCTGCTGGATCCTCAGTACAGGTACCTTAGATATCCCCAACCCTCAGTGTGCCACAGGGACCTTCCGATGGGATTTGGTAGGGGCATTAGGAGGCACACAATTTCCACATGTTCATCTGTCATTCCAACAGCCTCTTCCCTCCCTGGTGCCCCACCACTAGCTCAGCTTGTCTCTGCAGAACTGGGCAGCTCTGACCCTGGTCCCCTCTGCTCACTTAGACAGTCCTACCATGCACATGGAGGAGGAGAAGTAGGAGCCTACAGACCACAGCATATAGCCAGCCATGAAGTCTATTGAGTGGCATGGTTGAATCCCAGGCCTAAGTTTGTGCTGCTACAAGATGACAGTCTTATAACAACAGAAAACAGAACTAGTAGGCCTTGCCCAGGCCCGAATTTATACCTTTAGGGGTGTAGGTGTTGAAATTTGGTTGAGCTGGACAAAGTTCTTATTGCAGGAGAACTGATAAGGCAGAAGCCACAGGGAGCCAATTGTCAGCAGGTAGGACAAAGACACCTCTGCAGTTTCTGCTCTTTCCTTGGTCTCTAGGATAGACCCAGCATGACTCTGAAGTCCTTCTGGAATGCCAGGATCCCTGTCCTTGAACATGGAGTCACCATAGTGATTCCATCCTTATCCTTAAGTCACCTTTGTGCTTCAAGATTCATAGAGCATTGAGTCCACTGCCAGGGTGGTCATAGGATCTGCAGGTCCCCTCACTGTTAGGTCCCCTCACTGTTAGGTTATGCTGGTTTCTTTGAAAGATCCTGAAATTCTGGCTCCTCTTCCTGTGTGTGCAGCAGTTTTATAAAACTTTCAGGCCCTAGTGCAGTGGTTCTCAATGTCCCAAATTTTGTGAACCTTTGATACAGTTCCTCATGTTGTATTGACCCATAAAGATAAAATTACTTTGTTGCTACTTCATAACTGTACTTTTGCTACAGTTATGAATCACAATATAAATACCTGGTATATAAGATATCTGATATGAAACTACGAAAGTGGTTCTGTCTCACAGGTTGAGAAGCACTGCCCTAGTAGAAATCCCAGGCATCAGCCCTCCTGCACTCAAAGGAAGGGCTTTTCTTTCTGCTCAGCTCCTGAGCCCAGCTGAAGTTTATTCTTAATTCTCTATTCTTCCTGGTGTTGAAGATTGTCATTACAAGAATCATCATTTTGGTGCTATCCTATGGATGGCCTTCAAGGTAATTTAAAAGCTAGCATACCCAAAGGATGCATTCTCATACCTCAAGGACATTAGCTCAACTGTGTTCATAGCAGCATTATTTGTAATATCCAGTACACAGAAACAACCTAGATGCCCCTCACGGGAAGAATGGATAAAAAAAATGTGGTACATTTACACAATGGAGCACTACTCAGTGGTAAAAAAGCAATGGCATCATGAAATGTGCAGGTCAATGGATGGAACTAGAAAAAAAAGATCCTTGGTGAGGCAACCCAGACTTAGAAAGATAAACACAGTATGTACTCACTCATAAATGGATATTAGACATAAAGCAAAGGATAACCAGCCTATAGCCCATGATCCCAGAGAATCTAGGTAACAAGGAGAACCCTAAGAAGACATACATGGATCCCCCCTGGGAAGGGGAAATAGATAAGGTCTCCTAAGAAAATTGGGAGTTCGGGGGAGGAAGGGGGAAGGGGAGGGTGAAGAGAGAAGAGTTGGGAATGGGATGGTCAAGATGGAGGAAGGGCAGAGAGGAGAAACCTGGCCTAAGGATATTCCCAGAAATCCACAAGGATGACCCAAGCTAACACCGTAAGCAATAGTGGAGAGGGTACATTAAGTGCTCTTCACCTGTAATCAGATTGATGACTACCTGAATTTCATCATATAATCATCATCCAATAATTGATGGAGGCAGATGCAGAGATCCTCAGACAAGCACTGGGCCGAGCTTCCAGAGTCCAGTCAAAGAGATGAAAGAGCGATAATATGAGCAAAGGGTCAAAACCATTTGGGGGATACCCACAGCAACAGCTGACCTTAGCTAGTGAGAGCTCACCGACTCTGGATTGACAGAGGGGGAACCTGCATAGGACCAAACTATTCCCTTTGAATATGGGTGACAGTTGTGTGGCTTGGACAGTCTGTGGGGTCCCACTGGCAGTGGGACCAGGATTTGTTCCTAGTGTTTGAACTGGCTTTTTGGAGTCCATTCTCTTTGGAGGGATACCTTTCTCAGCCTATATATAGGGAAGAGGGCCTTGGTCCAGCCTCAAAGTGATGTTCCAGACTTAGTTGCTTCCCATGGGAAGCCTTGTCCTCTCTGAGGCGTGGATGGATGGATGGGGGGGGGGTGGGAAGGTGGGGAGAGCAGGAGGAAGGAAGGGCATGGGACCTGGGATTGGTATGTAAAATGAGAAAAGATTGTTTCAAACTAAAAAAATGATAAAAATATATTAAAGAAGCAGTATCCTAGGATGCAGCAGGTTTGGCATATGTAGCTAATTGAGAGCATCAGGATCTAGAAGATGGGGGGATAGAGCCCTTTAAGGACAGCAAGAAAATGATTTAGGGAAACCCAGAGGCAGATTTGGCATCATCTGTCACCTTGGTATAATGGAATATACTATAAGAGAAACTTTTAATAGAGGGCCTATAAAAAGCTTGGGGACAACAATAAGCTCACAGTATAAATTAATAACGTGGGAGGTGAAGGAGGAGAATTATTCAGTCAGAAGAAACCAAAGAAGGAGAATTATTGTGTCACAAGGGGTCAAAGAGTTTATGGCGACCTCTGAAATTTAGAAACAGCCTTGCTTACATGGACAGCTGTAGCATGAATTCTAATAGGTCTTAATAATAAAAGCCTGGAGTCAGATATAGGAGAAAATGCTGAAAAATCAGAGACAAAGAAATAAGCCACAGCCACACCTTACCTCGATAACTTCCCAGTTGAAAAGCTGTGCTAGCCTTTAGTTCACCACAGAGGTCTGGATATTTGTACAGTGAGACAGAAAGTGAGATGGTTGGACAGAGAGAGGAATAGAAGCTGGAGGAGACAGGAGCTCAGTCTCTTTTGGCTGGGAAGTTAGCAAGTTAAGGTGTGGCTATGTCTTGCTCCTTCTTCTCTCTGATCTTCAGGCAAGCTTTATTGTTAGAGTACAAACAAGATATTACCAAAGACAAGTACCCAGACAAATGCCCATCTTCTGGACCTTCTCATGCTCCCATCCCACTTATAGAACACACCTTACAGTCAAACATTTTCACAGATGTCCTGAGCGTGAAAGATGTACCTCATAGTATCTCCAGGTCCTGGGGGTGGGGAGAAACACCAAGAGGATAAAATACACACACACACACACACACACACACACACACACACACACACACACACACACACACACACACACACACACGAGAACGAGAAAGAGAGACTCATAATGACAACATCGTCTGTACCAGCACTGCCAAGAGAGCTGCTGAGAGAAGCACAGCTGTGACCTGCACACAAAATGCCAGCCTGCTGTGATAGAGATCAGAAAATGAGGAGATGACAGAAAGTCATCTAAGGACTTAAGAAACCTACATGCTCTAAGTCTTGAAGGTAAGTGTTTGAACACATCGGTTTATTAATTCCTCTTTACCTCAGAAAATGCCTGCTTTGGATGTTGTGCAGTCTTAAGCAGTCCTGATCCTCTCTTCCTGGGACTGCAAGGAGTTATCCAGTGAGACCCTCCTTCTGCTGTGTGTGTCATCTCTACCAGCTCCCACCTCCCTGGTACCTCCCCTCCCACAGCTCCACGTTCTGACATTGCAGAATTTGGCAGACCTGGTAAGTTGCAACAAGAATAGTTAAAAACCCCAAATCAGACTAATGAATCTTCTGTTGCAGCCCTCATTTTGATCCACAGGAATCAGCATCTTTGGTGCCATCTTTGTGGATGAGTCCAGGGCACCAGCTACTCACAGCTACCAACAGCGACTTTCAACATCTTTGTGAGTCTATGTGCTCACCCTGTCCTGTAACTCGCTGCCTACAAACAATGGCCTAGCAGACGGTATCTTTGTTCATGTATCTCACTAAGGGCAACTGCCTATGATGACTGACAGTTATTACAACAGACAAAACCTATGGAAATGGTCTTTCTTAGAGCTTGATCACACCCACAGTGCACTATCTTCAAAGAAAACCTCTCCATGAAACCCTGTGTAATGGAGAAAAATGTCCTGCCTGGAAGCTAAAAAAACCTTACTCCAAATCAGGAGTTATTGGTGAAAATTAAATTAGTTGAACATATTTCTTATCTTTCTGCTTTTGTTTTTGTTTTGATTTTTTTTTGGTTTTTTGAGACAGGCTTTCTCTGTATTTCTTTGGAGCCTGCCCTGGAACTCGCTCTGCAGACCAGACTGGCCTCAAACCCACAGAGATCTGCCTGCCTCTGCCTCCTGAGTACTGGGATTAAAGGCATGCTCCACCAATGTCCGGATTGTTTTGATTTTTGAGACAGAGTATTTTATGTAATCCAGACTGGCCTGCTGTCTCAGTGTTCTGGGTTAACAGGTGTGTCACAAAACATGCAGCTAACACAGGGCTTCTAAGTAATCCAAGGCATCGTCTTTAAGCCTCCTTTCTTTTGGTGTTCCTGTGGACAATACAGGTCAGGGTGAGACAGAAGAGGACAGGTACACTCCATCCCTCTTACAGTTGTCACCAACTTTGAGCCCAATAATTCAGACAAAAAATACTCCAAACAGTAGCCATGAGTGATTCAGACAGATCTTCCTGCCTGGAGAACCCTGGTTGACCTCTTAGAGCCTGGTGACCCACAGCAGGGGTCATGGGTGAGGTGAGTTCAGTTCATCTGACTAGGGAAGCTAAGGAAGAGGTCAACTAAGTTCACGCTATCAGATTACAGAGGCCCATGAAGAAGTCAAGGGTTCATATTAGGAGAGTATAAGTGCTGCATGCATACCCTGGACTTGAAGTCGTTCTGGATGAACTTCAGATAAAAGCCTGGGAGTTGCTGATAGCCCCAGAGCACACATGCCCTTTGCTCTGGAATCCAACCTGCCCTTGCCCCAGGTTAGGTGCATGGTGAAAGGAGCCCAGGAACCACTAAGGTTGAGGTTTATAGGCTTCCAGGAACTCCTGGATGCCTAATACTCTGTACCCTTTAAAGGATGACAGGTCACTAATCTGTCCTAGGAGGTGACACACTCAGAAATATCTGACATTGTGAATGTACTGTATTATCATTATCCAAAAGTCCAGGAGTAGCTACAGCTACAAAAACACTGAGGGAAAAGATCCATCTGCTCCTTTATGCCCTGAAGTCAGTTCTCTTCCTTCCACAATATGGAAGTTGAACTCTGCTTGGAGGCAGGCACCTTTACCTGTTGAGTCATTTCACAGGCTCTGGTAAGGGAATTTGGAGACATACATTTATTATGATTTCTTCTGACATGTCTGTGAGTTACTCCCTCTCTGTAGTCTCAGTATATGACTCTGTAGAGCTTACCAGTTTAACTAAGATTCCCTCTGTTCCCTTAAGAGTCTCCCCTGTGAATCCTGTAACAAAGGGAGATTAAGGATTGTAGGAGCCAGAGCACCTTCTCAAGGACACCATGAGAAGACCCACAGAATCAACTACCCAGGCCCATAGGAGCCCATACAGAGTGAACCAATAAGTAGGAAGCCTACCTGGGTCCTAGGCCTTCTGCATATATGTGACAATTCTGTAGCTTGATATTCTTGTGGGACTCCTAACAGTGGGACCAGGGTCTGTCTCTGACTCTTTTGCAGTCACACTGGGTTACCTGGCCAAGTCTCAAAACAAGAGAGGCACTTAATCTTACTACAACTTGTTATGCCATGTTTTGTTGACATCCATGAGAGCCCTGGCCTTTTCTGAATACAAACACAGAAGAGGAGTGGATTGTGGGGGCAAGTGGGGGAGGGATTGAGAGGAGATGAGGGATGAGAAACCGAGGACAGGATGTAAAATAAATGAATATTTTCCTAAATTCCTAAAAGTAATAGTAATAATAAATTAATAATGATAAATAATGAATTTAGACAAAAAGAGCTTTGCCCTGCATGAGAAGAAGGAGAAGCAAAAGCCCATATGCCACCACAGCATTTAACCAGTTAGGAAGTTAGTCTGGTAAAGTGATGGACTCCCAGACTAGAGTCTGTGCTACAGCGAGATACACTGTGTGTCATTGACAGGAACAGAATACAGGGACCTATCTCAGACAGGAATTTGAATTCAAAGTGGAGTAGGTGGAGAGTTTGCTGCAACAGGGCAAGGTTATTGAACTAAACAGACATGGCAGAGGTTACAAGAGCCAGTGGGCAGCAGAGAGGGCCAAGCCATGTCTTCCATACCTGTCTCACCTTTAGCATTTGTGGAAGGCACCACAGGGCTGTCCTAGAATACCAGCAACCTTCCCTTAACCTGGAGTCACCAAGTTCACAGTCCTTTCAGTAACAAGCCCAGGGCAGGTGTTGGGGTGGAGAAAAGTCTGCAGAAAAATGTAACTGGAAATACCAGGAGGGCTTCTCTAGGAGATGCATGCTGAGGATGTCACAGGAGAATGGGATGCAACTCTGAGAAAGGTGACATGGACAGAACAGGCCCACAACCCTGAAAACTGTTCCATGCTTTCAGGACTTACAGTTTTCTGGGTCCACATCCAGGGTTCCTTATCCATTGAAGTCATTATTTAAGTCTACACATCACCCTCCTGCTCAAATGTAGCTGTTTCATTGAAACACACTGCAAACCTGGCACCTCTGAAGTACCTCTACCCTACCTATTCCATCTCCATACTGCCTTGCTATCATGGCCAGCTCCTAAGAAGGTCAAGTTCACAGTCCTTTACCTACACAACAAATTTTAATGGGAACATTTTGTAGTCTCTGGGGGTAGGCAGGATTTCAGAGCCTATAATACAGGTGTATGAGTAGGAGTTTCAGAATCCCAAAGAGCCCTGACAGGTTACATCCAAGAGTAAAGGATCGGGAGCAGCTCCCACCTAGCCTAGACTGACTTTCTGTAGGGTGAGATGTGGGCATCAATGTCAGACAAGGTGGTGTTGTGAGGTGCCATCTGAGGATTGGTCTTGCTTCCGTTTTTCCAGTACCCAATATCCTTGGGCACCCACAGCCTGGCACAGCAGAACTTTCTCCTAGCACAGCACAGCCATGGCTTCTCTTGTCTCATCTAATCAGCAAGGTTTGCTGCCATTTCACTGCAGCCCCTCTAAGTACTCTAGTTCAGTTTTTGGTCCTAGACCTTCCTGGCAGATGTTCTCTCTACTCTTGAATTTCCTGAGGCAGAATTGGTGGGCTGTGGGGCTGAGAGATGCCCTGAAGATGCTCCCATCCCTGAGGGAAGACACCAGCTCCTCCATTCTGTGTATCCTTGAGCTTCTTTCAAAGCTGGACTCCAGCTTCATGTTGAGGCAAATTCTTCTGCCACTTACAGAGCATGATTCAGAGTATATACATTGATGATTTTCCAAGAGAACATGCTACTTGTTGTATTCCTGTATTTATGGAATGGTTGTGGAAATTTCCATATACATAAATACTTAGAGACAACACAACAAAAAATAGTTCTTCTTCAGCCCCACCCCACCTCGGAGTGCTAATGCACACGTCCACACCTGTTTCTCATTTTTAAAAAAGACTTTGGCTCAGAAATAGATGAATTGTTTTGAATGTCAATCATAGGCAACATTTAATTTGCAGATACAGTAGGTGGAGACATTTTTAGGTTCTGACATCTTTATTAAGTGGTGTTGGGCCTTTAAGTTTATCCTGAAATAAATAATGAAGCAAGTTGTTAGTATAGTGATATATTATTTATGATTTATTAAAACTTGTTTGGTGTTTGCTAGCTTAGTGGAGTTACTACAATCCAGGTATATTTGTCATCAAAGGACCTCATCATCTTCTTGGAGACTTCAAAGACCACTGACAGGAATGGTCATAATGCACTGCAGAAAACTTACAACATTTTAAATATATGCTTCAGGTCTCTGAGAAATTACAGAACCATAATTTATTAAGAACACCTGGGATACCCAAACTGAGTTCCTAGTTACCTGCTTCAGACTCAAGCCTGAAATCATGTTCAGGAAGCTAGATGAAACTTATTTCTAGAATTAGTTAGTACTCTATATGGCTATTAATATCATGACAGAAAGCTTAAATATATACATATATAGTAATCACAAATTTTGAGACAGTATTTATACCCTAAGAACAGTTTTAAAGAATCAAATACAACCAAAGGGTGATAAAATTAAAGGCAATAGAATAATCGTATAAGTTTATTTTCTTCTGTCCCATACCAAGTGGCTCTTCTGACATGAGACAGAGATTTTGGATTTTCCTTTAACAAACATGTGTGGGTTTAGGGAAGGAGTGAGCCACTCTCCAACTTCAAAGGCACCTTTAATTGTTAATTGAATTGGGACTACAAAATTACCATTTGCATTAAATGTCTGTAGAGAACAGCCAAACAAACATTTGTGAAGTTTACAAATTCCTACCCTCTTGGAGGTGTGTTATACCATTAGGGAAATTTGCTCCTTTTCTTGGGACATTTTCTCTTGATGATTTGACCTTCTTTTACTGATGTCTCATTTGTCCAGTGGTCTTTAGAGTCCTTAATTGGATATTTTTATTCTCCTGGGAAGACAAAACAAAACCTAACTGCCCTAACTTTGGAGAGTTCCATTTTTGGCATGTTATATTTTTGTCAAGGCGAATTTTTTTTTTGTAACAGAAAAAGTATTGTCCTCTAATAATATTTTCTTATCTGATCAAATAAAATGTATTTGTTAGTCTTTTAAGTTAGTTTATATTGAATGACCATGCGTTTGATGAACTATCATCTATCCTAATCAAGAGATCTCTTCTGTTCCAATCTAATCTTTGTCAATCTTGATGGTATCCATAGTTTTCTTCTCTTGTGGAAACAAAAGCAAAACCTCTTCTACAATGTAAACACATATTCTGGTTTCCATTCTGAGGTTAATTCACCTTTAAAGTGTCCAGGCTGAATGAAATCAGCATTTTTCTACTTTCCAAACTCTCTCTGTGGCTGTTGTTCCTTTCTCATTAGTATTAAAAATGTAAAGTTAATAAAACATTGTATAATCTATCTCCTGGGGTCTTTATTACGCCTTTCTGTTTATTAAGCATATCTTTTAATGTTCGAGTAGCTCTTTCTATAACTGCTTGTCCTGTAGGATTGTGTGGTATACTTGTAGTATGCTTTATATTGTAATATGCAAAAACCTGTTTCATTTTACTAGAGACATAAGTTGGAGCATTGCCAATTTTAATTTGTACAGTTATTCTGATAATGCCCGTCACTTCCAATAAATGTATGATTATAGAATCTATCTTTTCAGTGCTTAAAGCAGTTGCCAATTAAAATCCTGAATAAGTATCTATGGTATGGTATACATACTTTAATTTTCAAAACTCAGCAAGATGAAACATTTCCATTTGCCAAATTTCATTTCTTTGGGTACCATTTGAGTTACTTCCTGCAGGTAATGAAGTTTGGTTATACAAAGAACAAGTTGGAAAGTTTCTTGGCTTATTGCCAAGGGATAAAAATATGTCTTTAAGGTTTTTCTATTAACATGCTGGTTTTTTATGATATCCTGGGGCTTCAAGCACATTTCCTACCAATAGCTGATCAGTATCATCATTATCTTGTGCTGGATTGCCTGGTAGACCCAAATGGGATCTGTTAGGTCTTATATATACAATGGATGATTTCTATTTCTGATTACTTGTGTTAGTTGAATAAATAAATAAAAGAGTCAATTTTGAATCACCTGGGACCAGTTCAGTGGTTTCAACATGTAAAACAACTTTCTGTGAGGCCCTTAAGAGAAGCACACATATTTCTTCCTAGGAAGGGGAAACAGACAAGATCTCCTGAGTAAATGGGGGTGGGTAGAAGAGGAGAGGGCAAGAGGGAAGGGAAGTGGAGAGGAGAACATGAGGGGATGGGGATGTCAAGCTGGGGGAAGAAAAGAAGTGAAGAGTAAGGAAAGAAATAGACTGATGGAGGGAACCATTTGGGATTATCAAGAAACTGGGCATTCGGGAAATACCCAAGAACACACAAGGGTGACCCCAGATAAACTGTAAGCAATAATGGAGAGGGGGACTGAACTTGTTTTCCCCTGTAATTAGACTGAAGACGACTGTAACTGTCAAATCTTCATACAGTAACTGATGGGAGCAGATGCGAAGATCCACAACTATGCTTAGTCAAGCACCTGGAGTCCAGTCGAAGTGAGGGGAGAGTGAAAATCTGAGCAAAGGGGTCAAGACCATAATGGGGAAACCCATAGAAAGAGCTTACTGACAGTCCTGAGAGCTCACTGACTCAGGACTGACAGCAGTGGAAGGAACCTGCATAGGACCAAACTAGAACCCCTGAATGCAGGTGACAGTGGGTGTATTGGGCAGTTTATGAGGCCACTGGCAGTAGGTCCGGGATTTATTCCTAGTGCATGAACTGGCTATTTGGAACCAATTACCTATGGAAAGATACCTTGCTCAGCCTAGACACAGGGGGAAGGCTTTGGTCAGGTCTCATTGTAATGAAACAGACTTCGTTGACTCCCCATGGGAGGCTACCCTCTCTGAGGAGCAGATCAGGGTGGGGTGAGGGGAAGGTTGGGGAATAGGATGAGGGGAGGGAGGAAGACCTGGGATTGATATGTAAAATTAAAAAAATAAAATAATTAAAAAATAACTTTCTGCATATTGAGAGTAACTATATTAAGAGGTTCTGAAAAATCTAACAATGCCATGATAATATCATATAATTCTCATTTTGAATTGATTCATAAATCACTTTACTTATATTTCTTGACTTCCATCCTGTCTTTTCTGATTTATTTCTTCACTATAAAATGTAGGGGCTTCAGAAATTGGTGTTCCTTGACCATGCGCTGGACCAATTATTTCTTTTTATAAACTTATTTTAGGGATATTTATTGCTAATCTCTCCTCCAAAATTACTGAAAGCTCTTTGTCAGTGTTCATTTTCTGCCCATAATGAAGCAATTTCAGCATTAGTAAAAGGTACCATAATTTCTGCTGGGTCTATTCCTGTTAATTGATGAAGTGTCAGTTTTCCTTTCAGAATCAATTCTGAAAGTGTGCTGGATGGTTTTGTGGGTCAACTTGACATAAGCTAGAGTCATCAGAGGAAGGAGCCTCAGCTGAGAAAATGCCTAGTTGTGATACAGGTGTAATGCAGTTTCTTATTCAGTGATCAATGTGGGGAGGTACATCCTGTGGTGGGGGGCACCATCTCTGGGCTTTTGGTCCTGAGTTCTATAAGAAGGTGGGCTGAGCAAGCCAGAGGAAGCAAGCCAGAGGAAGCAAGCAGCTCCCCTCTATGGCCTCTGCATCAACTCCTGCTTCTGGGATCCTGCCCTGTCTGAGTTCCTGTCCTGACTTCCTTCAGTGATGAACAGCAGTGGTGAAGTGCAAGCCTAATAAACCTTTTCTCCACAACTTGCTCTTTAGTTAATGGTGTGTCATCACAGCAATAGAAACTGTAACTATATAGGTCCTTAATTTTTTAGTGTGCTGTAAAGAATATACATTGTAAGCTATTATCTTCTTTCTGAACAAGAATTCCTATAGGAGAGTAAGTAGAAGGTAATATGACCAGCATATACTCAAGTTCTAGGTCCAAGCAATCCACAGGTCATCCTATAATTTCTCTTCTACCAGAGCCAATTCTCTCTCAGCTTCAGCTGATAATTTTCTTGGACTATTTAAGTCCTTATCACCTTGTAAGATTTGAAATAAATTGCTTAGCTCTTGAGTTATTAACCCAATTGTGGGATGTAGCCAGTTAATATTTCCCAGAAGATTTTGAAAATCAATAAGAATTCATAATTGATCTGTCTTAATTTGTACTTCCTGTGGTTGAATTTTTGTATTTCTGTATTATATCCCAGGTAATTAATAGTCTCTTTTTATTTTCTCAGGAGCATTTTAGAGTCCCCAAAAGGCAAAAATTTCTTTTCCTCCTCAAACAGTTTTTCTAAGGTATCTAAATCTGAATCAGCTAGTAATATATCATTCATATAATGGTAAATTATAGATTGAGGAAACTGTTTATAAGTTATTTCCAGTGGCTGTTGTACAAAATATTGACACAAGGTGGGGCTGTTTAACGTCCTTTGGAGAAGAATTTTCCAATGATACTTCTTAACAGTCTGGGAATTTTTGTAAGTAGGAACCATGAAGGCAAATTTTTCTCTATTTTTTCCTTGTAAAGGTATAGTACAAAACCAGTCTTTTAAATCAATTACTATAATAGAGTATCCTTTAGATAATAAAGAAGGGAAGGGAATTCCAGGCTGTGAAGAACCTATTGATTGAACCACCTTATTTTTGGCTCTTAAATCTGTTACCATTCTCCAGTTTCCATATTTCTTTCTAATGACAAATATAGGAGAATTCCCAGGACTGGTCTGTTCTTCAATATGTTGAGCATCTATCGGCCCTGTACCAGCTGTTCTAGTGTGTGTATTTTCTGATGTCAAAGGCCATTGTTCCACCCACACAGGTTTGTCAGTTTACTATTTTCAAGGTAGGGCTGTTGGTATCCTTGAATTTCCCCCAGTTGTTGTGCCATGCTCATATAAACCTGAATTGTCTGTGACTGTTCTTGATAATTCCTTTTAATATATCTCTCAGAAGCATTCTTTATTTTATTGCCTGTTTCTGAGATTGGAGGAATGTCAATCTGTGTTTTTCACTGTTTTAAACAAATCACAATCCCATAAATTCATTGCTATGTTAGCCACATTTGGCTTTAATTTTCCTATTTGTCTTTGTGACCCTATGCATTTGGCCCATGCTGCACTTTGTTTTACCTGAGGTAAAGTTTAATCCCAAGAAGCTGATCCTTTACCTCCTGAAGAGGCCAATCTAGATGCCAAGATTTTGGTGAAATTATTGTTACCTCTGTACTTGTGTTTACCAATCCATTAATTTTAATGCCATTTATATGTATTTTTAGCTTTTGTCTCTGACCATTTATAGTAGTTTTTCAAAATACTTGTTTTCTGGTCTCTCCTGAACGTTTTGTTTTATGTATAGAAGTTGTTCTTTCTTTGGTCGCATTCAGAGAAGTGTGGTTTTAACAACAGGTATTAAGTTTTTTAATTGCTGTTTCTACAATTCTGACAAGTAATGATTGTGGCAAATTTGATATTGGGGACTTCAGGAGGGCCCTCAGGGAATTTCCTGATGGCAAAGTATTACCTTGCCTGTCTATTTTTGATTTGTATTCATTAGTCCTACGCCAGCATTTGCTACCCTGTCTGCATACTCAGGAAGGCTGGGGCATTCTGTTTGAATTATTTCCAGAAAAAAAATGTTGTTTCCAGGAATGCCTTGCCTACAATTCCTTTTCAGATGACCATGTTTATCACAATTAAAACATCTGACATTTTGAATTTTCTTAAAATTTATATAATTTATTTCTCTTATCAAAGCAGCATCATAAGCATTAGATACAATAATAGCCTTATTTCTAGTTCACTCATCTTGTCTTTAAAAGTCTAATCACCCTTTTGCATTCTGAATTAGCATTTTCAAAAGCCAAAGATTCAATTAATATTCATCTAGATTCTGGAAATAATATCATTCTACTTATAGCTGAAGTCATTCTTTGTAAAAACTCAGTGAAGGTTTCTCCTGGGCTTTGTGTAATTTTAATAAATGGCCCAGTTCTCTTTCCTGATTCTTTAACCCTGACCCAAGCATTCAAAGCTTCTATATGACTGAGCACCAATGGGTGATCATCAAATCCAGACTGTCTTTGGAAATCAGCATATTGTCATTCACCGAGAAGCTGGTCTTGGGAAATTTCAATACCTCTAGCTCTACTGCATTGTTCTATGACACTAGCTTCCTCTTCCACCATGTTTTCCACTGTAACTGATGACCAGCTTTTCATGTTCCAGTCTTGTGGAATAATTCTGTTGTGAGTTGCACATGAATTTAACATCTGCATCATATTAGGTGGATGTATAACACATGAAATGACTGATTCTTCAAATCTAAAACTTCTACAAGATTTCAGTAAACTTCTGCACAGCCTTGGGGATGATGCTTATCTTTGGGTGGTTGTTCTTGTATAGTAACTGGATAAACTAAATTTTGTTTTCTAATAACCTTGGACCCCACCTCTTCAGTTTGTAGGTCTTCTGCAATTTGTGTTGTTGTTGAATTCTAACTTTAAAGCATGGTGGTCTGATAAGATACAGGGGGTTATTTTAATTTTTTTGTATCTGTTGAAGTTCGCTATGTTGCCGAGTATGTGGTCGATTTTAGAGAAGATTCCATGTGGTGCTTAGAAGAAGGTATATTGTTTTGTATTTGGATGGAATGTTCTATAGGTATCTGTTAAGTTAGGTCATAACTTCTATTAGTTCCTTTGTTTCTTTGTTAAGTTTCTGTCTGGTGTTCCTATCCAGTGGTGAGAGTGGGGTGTTGAAGTCTCCCACTATAAGTGTGTGTGGTTTTATGTGTGATTTGAGTTTTAGTAATGTTTCTTTTATGAACGTGGATGCTATTGTATTTGGGGCACAAATCAGAATGAAGTGAGACTTCATCCTGATGGATTTCTCCTGTGATGAGTAGGAAGTGACCTCCTTCATCTCTTTTGATTGATTTTAGTTTAAAGTCCAATTTGTTGGACATTAGAATTGCTACCTCTGCTTGTTTCTTGGGTCCATTTGATTGGAAAAATCTTTTCCCAACCTTTAATTCTTAGGTACCATCTGTCTTTGAAGTTGAGTTGTGTTTCTTGTATGCAGCAGAAGGATGGATTCTATCGTCTTATCCATTCTGCTAACCTGTGTCTTTTTATAGGCGAGTTAAGACTATTAATATTGAAGGATATTAATGACCATTGATTGTTCATTTTTGTTTGTTTTGGATTTGGTGGTGGTGGTAAAATTATGTGTGGGATTCCATCCCTTTTTTCTTTTGGCTGTTGGTAAAGTGGGACTGTCTATTGCCTGTATTTTTCTGGTTGTAGTTAACTTCCTTGGGTTGCAGTTTTCCTTCCAGAATTTTCTGTAGGGCTGGATTGGTGGATATGTATTGTTTGAATATGGTTTTGTCATGGAATATCTTGTTTTCTCCATCTATATTGATTGAAAGCTTTGTTGGGTACAGTATTCTGGGCTGGCATCCATGGTCTCTTAGTGTAGGTAGAATATCTATCCAGGACCTTCTGGCTTTCAGAGTTTCCATAGAAAAGTCAGGTGTAATTCTGATAGGTTTGCCTTTATAAGTTACTTGACCTTTTTCCTTTGCTGCTCTTAGTATTTTCACTTTATTCTGTATGTTTGGGGTTTTGATTATTAGGTGGTGAGGAGAACTTTTTTTTTTTTTTTTGGTTCAGTCTATTTGATGTTCTGTAGGCTTCTTGTACTTTAATTGGCATGTCTTTCTTTAGGCTGGGAAAGTTGTCTTCTATGATTTTGTTGAATATGTTTTCTGTGCCTTTGAGTTGGATTTCTTCACCTTCTTCTCTACCTATTATTCTTAGGTTTGCTCTTTTCACGGTATCCCATATTTCCTGGATATTTTGTGTTAGGGATTTGTTGGAGTTAAGATTTTCTTTGGTTGATGAGTCTATTTCTGATAGTGTATCTTCAACTCTTGAGATTCTCTTTTCCATCTCTTGTATTCTGTTGGTTATGCTTACATCTGTTGTTCCTGATCATTTACTCAGCTTTTCTATTTCCAGCATTCCCTCAGATTGTGCTTTCTTTATTGTCTCTATTTCAGTTTTTAGGTCTTGAATTGTTTCCTTGAGAGATTTGTTGATATCTTGTATTTTTTGGTTTGCTTTTTCTTCCATTTCTTTAAGGGATTTTCTCATATCCTCTTTGAGGTCCTCTTATCATTTTCATGAAGATGTTTTTAAGGTCATTCTCTTCTATTTCGTCTGCATTGTGATGTTCTGGTCTTGCTGGTGTATGGTCCCTAGTCTCCGGTGGTGTCATGTTGGTTTTTCTGTTGTTGAATGTTCTTTTATATTGTCCTCTTCTCATCCTTCTTTCTGGTGGGTGTAGCAGGAGTGTCTTCCTCTCCTGGTGGGTATGGGACCAAGGTTCCCGTCTGGCAGATGCAAACAGTTCCAATATTCTGATGTCTGTCCTCTTCTCCTGGATGGAGGCAGGACTGTTACTGGGGCCTTGGCAGTCTCTGGGTGTGCTGGAGCCTGCCGGCCGAGTTCGAATCTCGTGAGCAGACCTCTGGAGTCAGGTGTCCCTGATTAGGGCTGGGGAACCCGATCCAGAAGCAGCTCCTGTCTTACCTGGGCTGGTGGATGGAGGGGGACTGTTACCGGAGCCTTGGCAGTCTCTGGGCGTGCTGGAGCCTGCCAGCCGAGTTCGAATCCTGTGAGCAGACCTCTGGAGTCAGGTGTCCCAAAAGGAACTTTTTATCTTGAAAAATCATCAATGAATGATGTTCTGTAAGTGGTAGAGGACATTTCAGCTAGACATGATTCCAGAGTCCAACTTTGAAAGAAACACCAGGATATCCAGAAAATGGTGGAGCTAATGCCTTCACCCAGACCTTAGAGCATCACTCAGGGTATCTCTCAGCCCAACAGCTCAAAAATCAAGTAAAGAGAACTTCAGCCAGCAAAGCCTGGCATCACAGATTGGAGGGTCTATAGTGAAATGACAGCAAACCTCGCTGATTGGACGAGGCAAGAGAAGCCATGTCAGTGCCATGTGGGGAGAAACAGAAATCAAAATTTATAGTTATATTAGTTAGGTTTTCTAGATATACAGAGAAATATTTGAGGTGGATAGATAGTCTTCAAACCTTTCAAAGATTTATAGAATATGGCATTTAAAATAGTTTATTAGGGTTTTTCTTGACAATGAGACATAGCTACTCCTAGCAACACCAATTACATCAGAGAGGAAGATGGGCATCAAAGAAACTTATTATGGAGATTGCTTTTGATATGGCAATGATAGCCATTTGGGCAAGAAACTGTTCTTGCCTGGACTGTTTGACTGTATACTGTATAAAGTGGACATGTAGGATCCACAGGAAAGTGACTGCTGAAATTGCCAAAACAAGATGGGACAGTCCTTCACTGTTCCTGCTTCATAGAAGAGTCTGCCAGACATTCTACAGGACACAGAGAAAAATGACTGACAAACTGCCAATACAGGTGGGACTGTTTCAAATTTCCAGCATCATGGAGAAGTCTGCTAGACACACTATGGCCTATAGGCTGAAGATGGATGCTCCAATGTTACAAAGTTGGGTGACTGTCTTGGCAGTGGCAGTGAGATGTCTCTGCCAATTCTAAAGTTTATATATCATCCTTCTGAGGTCTTTGATAAAATTGAAGACAGATAGTTATGGTTATGGTTTTCCTTAGTTATGATAAAAGATAAGTTACACATAAAACTTTAGAGTCACAAAATAGGAGAGAAGATAGAATATTTTCTTTAAATTATGCCAAATGTTAACTATAGTTTGTGCTAGATAACTGTTTTATTATATATAATTTTTCTGTTAAAGTTATAAACTTTTTATTTAGATAGAAAAGGGGAGATGATGGGGGATGTCTTCTTTATATATGTTTCTCTTATTGGTTGATGAATAAAACACTGATTGGCCAGTAGCCTGGTGGGAAGAATAGGTGGGGCTACCAGACTAGGAGAATGCTGGGGATAGGATGCAGAGAGAAATGGCAAGAGAGATGCCATGTAGCGGCTGAAGGAGTAACATTCTGGGTTACAGGTAAACCACAGCCTCTTGGCAATACATAGTTTAGTTGAAATGGTTTAATAAGTGAAGAAGAGCTAGCCAGTAAGAAGCCTGAGCCAACAGTTTCTAATTAATATAGCCTCAGTGTGTTTATTTGGGCCTGGAGGGTGATGGGACCAGGCGGGACAGAAATTTCATCAACACAAAAGCACCAAGGAGGGAGGTCTACAGTGCCAGGCTGTAGGTGCCCAAGAATATTGGGCATGGAAAGGTGGAGGCAAGACCAATCTCCATGTGGCACCCCAGTCTGTCTGACACTGATCCACACACCATACCCTCTGGAAAGTCAGGCTGGGCTGGGTGTGAGCAGGTCCTAACCTTGAACTCTTGGATGTAACCTGCCACGGTTCTTCATAATTCTGAAGCTCCTACTCATAGACATATATTATAGGTTCTAAAAGCATATGTAGTCCCAGACACTAGAAGCAGAGTGTCCCCATTGAACATTCATTGAGTAATAAAGAACTGTGAACTTGATCTCCGTAGGACCTGACCATGAGAGGAAGGCAGTACGGAGATGGAGTGATGAAGGATAGGTACTTCAGAGGTGACAGGTTTGCAGTGTGTTTCCGTGAAACAGCTATGTTTGAACAGGTAGAGTCATTTGTAGACTTAAAATCATGATTTTAAGGGATGAGAGACCCTGGATGAGGATTCAGGAAACTGTAAATCCTGGATTCAGGGAGAAGTTTCAGGTTGGAGGGCATGCTCATGCAGTTCTCTTTGTCCATGTCACCTTTCTCAGATCTGAGTCACATCAACTGTGACATTCTCAGCATGCATCTCCCAGAGAAGCCCTTCTGATATTTCCAGTTACATCTTTCTGCAGACTCCTCTCCAGCCCAACACCTGACCTGGTCTTGTTACTGAACGGACTGTGAACCCAATGACTCCAGCTTAAAGGGATGGTTGCTGGTATCGTAGAAGGACCTTGGGAGCAGTGCTGTTCCTTCCACAGATGCTAAAGGTGAGGCAGGAATGGTGGACCTGGCTTGGCCCTCTCTGCTTCCCACTGGCTCTTCTAACCTCTGCATTGTCAGTTCATTTCAATGATTTTGCTCTGTTGCAGCAAACCCTCCACCTATTCCACTTTGGATCCAAACTCCTGTCTGAGCAAGGTCTCTATTCTGTTTCCAGTAAATGACACACAGTGCATTCCACTATAGCACAGACTCAGGCCTGGGAGTTCATTTTGCCAAAGGACTAACTTCCTAATTGGTTAAATGCTGTGGCCTATGGGCGCCTGTGTCTTCTTCTCATTCAGGGCAGACTCTTAATGGGAACACAGGAAACATTAAATTAACCTGGTAAGTTCTTCAGAGTCAGATCCTGAGACTACAGTGAGGGAGTAACTCATAGACATGTCAGAAGAAATTGTAGGAAGTGTGTGTACTCAAATCCCTAACCATGGCCTGTGAAATGACTCAGCAGGTAAAGGTGCCTGCCTCTAAGCTGGTGGCCAGAGATCCACTTTATGGAAGGAAAGAACTGACTACAAATGCCCCTACCAAAGCCCACAGAGTAGTCTCCTAAGCAAAGTATCACTGATACAGGAGGAGGTCACCCATACTGAGGAGCCAGCCCAGTAGTAGGGGATCTGAGTTGGGCTGGACCTAAAGGTCAATAGATAAATGAGCAGATGGATCTTTTCCTTCAGTGCTTTTGTAGCTGTAGCTGCTCCTGGACTTTTGGATAATAATAACATAATACATTCATGCTGCCAGATACCTCTGTCACCCTCTAGGAAAGAACTGTGGCCTGGCAGCCTTCAAAAGGCACAAGGTTTTTGGGACATACAGTAACTCCTGGTACCCCACATGCCTCAGTTGACCTTAGAGGTCTCTTGGTTCCCTTCACCATGCACCTAGTCTGGGGAAAGGGCAGATTGGATTACAGAGTAAAGGGCATGTGTGCTCTGGTACTATCAGCAACACTGGGGCTCTTATCAGAAGCTGATAGACTGGCTTCGTGCCCAGGGTGTGTATGCAGCACTTACATCCTCCTAGTGTGAACCCCTGACCTTCTCCTGGGCCTCTGCAATCTGATAGTGTAAACATTGTTGACCTTTTCCTGAATCTCTCAGTCATATACACTGAACTCACCTCACCCGTGACCCCTGCATGTGGGTCACCAGGCTCTGGGAGGTCACCAGGGTTCTCCATGCAGGAAAATATGTCTGACTCACTCATAGCTACTGTTTGGAGTATTCTTTGTCTGGATTACTGGGCTCGGAGTTGATGACAACTGTAAAAGAGATGGAGTGTACCTGTCCTCTTCTGTCTCATCCTGACCTGTGTTGTTCACAGGAACATCAAAGTGACAGGGACTTACAGAAGCTCACAAGGCCCCTGCATATGACAAACCTGTCACATCCAAGGATACTATTTTTTTCTGTTTTTTTGTTTTGTTTTGTTTTGTTTTTTGAGACAGGGTTTCTCTGTGTAGCTTTGGATTTTTCTGTTTTTGTTAATTTCCTTGAAGCCAACCATAGGACATCACCAAAATGATGATTCTTGGAATGCCAGTATTCAACACCAGGAAGCAGAGAGAGTTGAGGAAGAGCTTCAGCTCAGGAGTTGAGCAGAGAGAAAAGCCTGTCCTTTGAATGCAGTAGGGCTGAGGCCTGGATTTTCCACTAGGGAAGTGGCTCTCAAACTGTGGATTGTGACAACTTTGGGAGTTGAATGAGCATTTTACAGGGGTGCTACATCAGATATCCTGTATATCAGATACCAACATAATGATTCATAGCAGTAGCAAAATTACAGTTATGAAGTAAAACAATAATAATTTTATGTTTGGGGGGGTCACCACAACAGGAGGAACTGTGTTAAAGAGATGCAACACTAAGGAATTTGGGAACCATTACACTAGGGCCTGAAGGTATTATTGAATTCCTGCTACACACACACACACACACACACACACACACACACACAGAGAGAGAGAGAGAGAGAGAGAGAGAGAGAGAGAGAGAGAGAGAGAGAGAGAGAGAAGCCAGAATTTCAGTGTCTTTCAAAGAAGCTCCCATGAACTAACAGGGAGTGTGCCTGCAGCTTTAAGGTCACCATAAAAGACAAGGGACCCTGAGGATGGACTGACTACCCTAGGAGTCTTGATAGCACAGAGGAGTCCTGAGGATGAAGGGCACACTTAGATTCCTGCCCTTTTACTTCTCTCCATCTGTGGCATCTTGAGTATTCCCACTCACAGACTCCCCATAGCTTCCTCTGTGAGAGATTTCTTCTCCCTGAGTGTCACTCAAACACCCACATTGTGTTGGTGAGTAAAAGGGCCAGGGATCTTAGTGACTCCATGTTCAAGGATAGGGATCCTGGCATTCCAGAAGGACTTCAGATGTCATGCTGGGTCTATCTAAGAGACCAGGGAAGGAGAGGAAACTGCAGAGGTGGCTTTGCCCTGCTGCTGACTATTGGCTCCCTGACCCTTCTGCCTTATCAGTTCTCTTGCAATAAGAACTTTGCCCAGCTCAAACAAATTTCCACACCTACACCCCAAAAGGTACAAATTCTTGCCTGGGCAAGGCCTACCTGTTCTGTTTTCTGTTATTGTGAGACTGTCATCTTGTAGCAGCACACACTTAGGCCTAGGATTCAACCATGCCACTCGATAGATTTCCTGCCTGGCTGAATACTGTGTCCTGTGGGCTCCTGCTTTTCCTCCTCCATGTGCATGGTGAGACTGTCTCAGTGAGCAGAGGGGACCAGGGTCAGAGCTGCCCAGTTCTGCAGTCAGAGGCTGAGCTTGTGGGAGGGAAGAACCAGAGATAGAGCAGCTAGTGGAGATAATAGATGAGAGTTTGGGAATTGTTCACTACTTAATGCTCCCACCAAAGCTCACTGGATGGGCTATGTTGCAGTTCCAGATACGTGTAAGGTTAGCAAGTGCTGAGGAGCCAGCAGGGGCAGAGAACAGGAGGGACATGTCCCTCCTTAGTGTATTATGAGTAGAGCTCCTAGTTAGTGTGGATAATGATAATAATTCCTTCATAATGCCAAGCAGCTAAGAGCCTGTCACCTTGTGGACTAGATCAGTGCCCTATCAGTTTTGAAGAAAGATGATAGACAGGGTTCCTGGTCCTAGGTAATCCAGAA
Organism: Cricetulus griseus; assembly: GCF_003668045.3. Classification (NCBI taxonomy): domain Eukaryota; kingdom Metazoa; phylum Chordata; class Mammalia; order Rodentia; family Cricetidae; genus Cricetulus; species Cricetulus griseus. Next base: position 180,997,728 of record NC_048596.1, read on the forward strand.
GGCCTCATCTCCACATCCCACAGCTGAACTAGAAGATGTATGTACCATGCTGAAAATGAGGTTGGAATTCCTAAGTGTGGCTGATGGCATCTCTCTACCTACAGGTCAAGACTCAGTCAGCCCTATCAGGAACACACATACAGGGCAGGTGAGAGGAAGCCTTGTCTATGTGAAAGACGGTGAACTCGGTGTCTATACCTTCCTGGGGATTCCCTTTGCCAAGCCACCTGTAGGACCACTGCGCTTTGCACCACCTGAGCCCTCTGAGCCATGGAGTGGTGTGAGAAATGGGACTTCTGAGCCAGCCATGTAAGTTCTGGACCCGGAGGACTTCAGGCCAGAACCTCAGTTTTTCCTCCATCTCAGCTCTAGAGCAGCTTTCTGCCTTTGCTGAGGGCAGTCTCCCATGCAGTTTTTCAGTGAATGTGCTGAAGAGTAGATTAGAACTGCTCTTTCAGGTTCCTGGGTGAGAACTTGACATCTGTAGAGAGTTATGTCCAGGTGAGTCATGTAGAGAGTTATGTCACTGCAGTGAGGGTCAGAGACTAAGATGCTCACTGGGACCATCCATTGTCTAAGTGCCACTGACTAAGGAGCAGGTATACATGCTTTCAACTGTAAAGAGATGATGTAGAAAAATGAGATACTATGAGAGTCTGGAGTGGGAAGAGGAATGTCTCACTAGCCTACAGCATTGTCCATTCATTCCTGTAGTTCTCATGTGGGCCCAGTACCTGAGTATCTTAGTTTGTGTTCTGTTGCTGTGATAGAGTACAGCAATAAAAGCAATTCAGTGAAGAAAGATTTTACTATGGGTCACAATTCCTGATTATAATCAACCATAGGTGGAAACCACAGAGGAAGTAGTTTAAGGGAGCTGATCATATCACATCCATAACCAGGAACAAAGTTAAAGATAACATGCATGCCTGTTATGCTTCACTTAGTCTCTCCATACTTTCACAATTCAGAAGATCTTCCTAGAGAATGGTGCCTCCTATGATAGGCAAGAATTTATATATCTCAATGAACATAATCAAGATAATTTTCCACAGGCATGCCCAGAGGCAAATAGGGTGTAGACCAGTGGTTCTCAACTTGTGGGTTGCTATCCCCACAGGGGCTGAATATCAGCTACTCTACATAACATATATTTATAATACTATTCATAAAAGTAGCAAAATTACAGTTAAGAAGTAGCAACAAAATAATTTTGTAGTTGTGGGTCTCCATAACATGAGAAACTGTATTAAAGTGTCAAAGCATTAGGAAAGTTGAGAATCACTGATTTACACAATCCCTCATTAAAATTCATTACCCAGGTGATTCTACATTGTGTCAGTCAACAGTCAAAACTAACTACCATACCAGCATTTAAATAGTACAGAAGTGATGATGGTCAGTGGAGGAAGACAATCATTTTAATAGAGGATGTCAGAATCTCCATATTAGCTCTCAGGATATTACTATCCAACCAGAGGCTTACCTGAAGTCCTGCTCTATTCCCATTTCTACAGACCTGGTGGCCTTAACTTTAGAGAAAGGACAAAAGTTATCAGGGCATCATGCACAGTATTATGTGGCTGAGAAAAAAATCAGACTAAGATTTAGGTTTGACCACCACATACACAATTTGGACTAACTGTCTTTCATTTTCCCTAGGTGTCCGCAAACTGATATGATGACTTCACAAGTTTCAAAGGAGAGGAAGATGATCGTGCCTCCCATCTCTATGTCTGAGGACTGCCTGTATCTCAACATCTACACACCAGCTCACGCCCATGAAGGTTCTAACTTACCTGTGAGTGTCAGACTGTGGACAGCTGGGGAAAAGGATGTTTCTTTCTCTGGAACATTGGAAGGGACAAAGTAATTTAGAGATCCATTGCAGTTTATACCCTGACTAGTAGCCTTATCTTATTGTGTTCAAGAAGCTCATCTCAGTCATGGTCAGCTACTGAAACCTGTGTGTGTGACTTATCACACTGGAGCTCTGAGAGGTAAGAAGCTCTAGTCTAGGTCTTTGGTTAAACCAGATATTCTTCTACCAATTTGAACCTGGCAGACCCACTTGGGAGGGTGCTCAAGGGCTGCATATTGACATCACCAAATTTTCTAGCTTCAGGTTATCTGTTGTTCCAATGGGATCTGATGTCCTTTCTGAACAACAATCATGAAAGACACACATGGGGACACTACTATTTGCTTTACTTTGATGGGTCTGAGAGTGATGATCTAGAGACATTAAACCATGCTGATACTTCCTTTTGGGGAAGTGGGAATGAATATTTGCTTATATGCTTAGAGTACCCCATCTGTGGACTACATCTTGAAATCCTTAGGAGATCTATGTGTATGTCAGCCTTCACCGAGAAAAAGCATTTGATAATCTAGCAGACAGCCGAGTTAAACTAGAGCTGGGTATGGCATCTATATTGATTTCTTTAGGTGATGGTATGGATCCATGGTGGTGCGCTGGTTGCAGGAATGGCTTCTATGAATGATGGATCCATACTGGCAGCTACTGAGGATATAGTAATTGTCTCTATCCAGTATCGTTTGGGCATCCTTGGCTTCTTCAGGTGAGTCTAGGACTGGGATGTATAATGGGGTCTGAGTTGAACATGGACAGACCTGTGATCCATGTCCCTTCCACTTCACAGCACTGGAGACAAGCACGCCAGAGGCAACTGGGGCTACCTGGACCAAGTGGCTGCCTTACACTGGGTCCAACAGAATATTGCCTCCTTTGGAGGCAACCCTGGCCAAGTAACTATTTTTGGTGCCTCTGCAGGAGGCACAAGTGTATCTTCACTTGTTGTGTCACCCATGTCCAAAGGACTCTTCCACAGAGCCATTATGCAGAGTGGAGTGGCCCTGCTGCCTGACCTTATCTCTGAGAAGTCTGAGGTGGTCTACACAGTGAGTGCCCTTATCAATACCAGTCCCTGCTTTGCTACTTCAGGTCTAGCCTGTGGTAATCTGTTCATGTGTTAAGTGGTGGAAAACAAGAATCATGTGAAATAGTTTTTTCTGGTAAATTATGAGAGGCATAAAATGTAGAATCTACCCACATCTACTTTATGTATGCTGAAAATATATTATATGACAGCAAAGCTATTTCCCTGGCTTCCACCGTTGGGAAAACTTGTACGCATGGTTTACTTGTTTGCTTCTTATTTCTGATAAAGACCTTGGCCAAAAGCTACTTGTGGAGAAAAAGGGTTCACTTCAGCTTACAATTTATAGTCCATATTGAAGAGAAGTTAGAGGAGTCACTGACGAAGTTCCCTGGAGGTCAGAACTGAAGCCTAGGCCATGGAGGAACACTGCTTACTGCCATGTTTCTCATGGCTTCCTCAGTTTGCTTTCCTATACAACCCAGGGTGGTACTGTTCATAGTGGGATGGGCCTTTCTGCATTAGTTATTTATCAATAAAATGCTGGACACACCTATGAGTCAATCTGAGAGAGGTATATTCTCAGTTGAAGTTCCTCTTTCAAGATTACCCTGGCTTGTGTCAACTTGACGAATAAATATCTTACCTAGACACATGGATTGAGGGATAGGGAAATGGTAAAAATACTCACTCTGCAAGTATGAGGCCCCAAGTTCAAATCCCCAGAACACACGTAAGTCTAGAGGTGGTACTCTGTGTCAGTAAACACAGTGCTCTTATGGACAGATGGGAAACAAAAACTATGAATCCCTGAAAGATCAAGGTCCAGTTAAGCTGATGACAAATGCAAACAGTGAGTAAGGTGACAAGTGACACCCGAGAATGTTCTCTGTACTTCATAGGCAAAATATGACACACCATACCCATTGTTGTACATGAACACCACACACAAAAACAAACAAAACAACAATTAAACAAATATGCTGGCAGAAATGGTCCCTGTCCCAGCTATTACCTTTGAGCAACTGAAAATGTGAACAATTCCACTTAAGTCGTTTCATACACAACAAACAGTAGGATGAGGTATTTAGAGGTAAAGACAGACACTTGGAATCAAGGGATGAGCAAACTAATGCATATTCCATTTACAGACAGTGACCAACCTATCTGGATGTGAAGCCAAGGATTCAGAGGCTCTGGTACACTGCCTACGAGAGAAGACTGAAGCAGAGATTCTGGCTATCAACCAGGTTGGAAGAATGGTTTGGAGGAACTGGTTACCAATATGTGGAATTGCCAGTACTTACTACTCAATCCAGTTAACTTGTCTCCATGATTAGGTGTCCTTTTAGTACTGTGTACAGAAATAACAAATGGGCTAATTTTGATGTTCAGTTTTTTTTTTCTGGAGTTAACATAGCATCCTGAGATAAAATAGGAAATGGGGAAATAGTGTGTGTATTCAGTAACATCAGACTATTTATGTGATTGATCTTAAGCACTGATCCTCAATGCCCCTTAGGTCTTCACTATGATCCCTGCTGTGGTGGATGGGACGTTCCTACCTAGGCACCCTCGGGAGCTGTTGGCCTCTGTGGACTTCCACCCTGTCCCCAGCATTATTGGTATCGACAGTGATGAATGTGGATGGGGAATTCCCTTGGTAAGGCCTCCTTCTAAATCCCAGGGAATTTAAACCCAAAAGGTGGGTTGTGGGAACTTAGATACTTTGATCTAGAGACTACCCATCCTATACTTAAGACTCTTCTCTACTTCTAGTATATGGGCCTTGATCATGTCATAAAGAACATAACCAGAGAGACCCTGCCAGCTTTTCTGAAGAGCAGAGCAGCACATATGGTGAGAGACCCTTGGCTCCTCTCCTGATAAAGAGGGTTTCCATATATTGTTCTCAGATGCCATGCCCAGTAATGAAGACTAATGTATGTGTGTGTTTCTGTGTGGGCTTACCAAAAACTTATGCCTTTTTGCCTATACCCGGTTTCCTCCCAGGCCACATTCCTTACTAGGAGGCTGCTGCCTACCTTCCTAAGGGCCTGCCCTACATCACTCTTCCTGATTCCTCCCAGTGTAGATGCTGCCTCCTGAATGTAGTGACCTGCTAATGGAAGAGTACATGGGGGATGTTGAGGACCCTCAGACCCTCCAAGCACAGTTCAGAGAGTTGATGGAGGACTTCATGTTTGTGATCCCTGCACTCCAAGTAGCACATTTTCAACGTGAGTACATCTTTAACAAGACCAAGGGTGCAGGGAGCTTAGAGTTGTGGATCCCAGATGAGCTCTGTTGTCTCCAGGCCCGACACATGTCTTGATCCTATCTCTGATACCAGACATTTGAAATCCTCATGTCTAGTGTAAAAGAGTGACATCTTATACAGGTCCAGAGGAAGAAATATGTTATTTGTACTTAGGGTCTTGTTAAACTACTCATCTGGGAATGTCAGTGCCACTGTTTAAAAAAAGGTTTCCAATGATCCAGCCTGCAGCTCATCACTCAACTGTGATTCCAGATAACCTTAGAGCAAGGTTTCTTGCCACCAATGTTAGGTAGGAAATCTTCATGTGAAAATCAATAGATCATCATGTGTCCTCACCCCCAGGTTCTCATGCTCCTGTCTACTTCTATGAGTTCCAGCACCAGCCCAGCTTCATCAAGCATAAGGATGTCAGGCCATCCCATGTGAGGGCTGACCATGGTGATCATGGTGCCTTTGTCTTTGGCTCTGACTTCTGGGGCTTAAAACGTGAGTGTTCCTTGTTTCTTTTGAGCTGAATGGAGCCCCCGATGGATTCCTGAGGGATTAGTGAACTCTTAAGACAGGTGAGGAAACTGAGACCCTGGGATAGAACAGAATCACATGTTCACCATTTTTTAAAACCTAAAACAAAGTAAGGTGAATAAAACAAACTGTAACAGGATTAGAATATAAACTTCCCTCCTCTAGCTTGTGCTAGAAGGAAAGAGAGCACACTGGGGTAGGCATGAACTTGAGAGAATTCAAGTAGAAGCTTGAATGGATGCTTGGTTCAGAGTTCTGAGGGAAGAGAGTACACACCAGGCAGAGCATTCAGGTTCAGGCTGTGGTTGCTATAGTAGAGCATGAGTTGCATCTGCATGAGGTGAGCAGGACTTTGACCCTTGTCTCCTTCTGTCTGCAGTTGACTTAACTGAGGAGGAGAAGCTGCTGAATAGGAGGATGATGAAGTACTGGGCCAACTTTGCAAGACATGGGTGAGAACATGCCCCTTCCTCAGCCTCCTATGGTTTTGTGTCCATCCAGGACTCCCATGTGGGTGTGCCTCATTAGCATACATGATCCTTAATTACACCATAGTCTTCTCCAACCCAGGGCACACTTAGGCAGGTATCTTCTAGCTTTCAGTTACTGCTCAACCCACAGAGACCCAGTGGGCGAGTCACAGTATTGTGGTACTGTCCTTTAGATTTTCCCTCAGAGAGGGAGACACAAAACTAGACATCTTCCCTTGCTTCATATGAAGCAGACAAAAGTGAATGACACTTGCTTTCTATATCAGTAGACCAGTCCTTCTGTATACTCAGGAACTTGGCCTACTCATCTATTTCTCTGACCCAAATCAAGGGATCATGTCTTGGATTAGAGTGACCTCACCCTTCCCTGTTGGTGGCATATTCACAGGAACCCCAACAGCGAGGGTCTACCCTACTGGCCTGAGTTGGTCCATGATGACCAGTACTTGAAGCTGGACATCCAGCCTGCTGTGGGCCGAGCCCTGAAGGCTAGAAAGCTGCAGTTTTGGACGAAGATTCTGCCACAGAAGATCCAGGATATAAAGGGGGCTCAGGACAAGCATGCAGAGCTTTAGCGACCTGTGACAGTAAAGACGAACAGGGTTAAGGGCAGATGAAGTAATCCTGAGGTTACAAAGTCCCTTTGATTATTTGTATGCACTCCAAAACCCACATTAGCATTTCTAACCTCAGCACTTGCCCTTTCAGTCATGTGTGACAAGCCTTCTATGTGGTACTAATTCTTCTGGATACATTTTATTAGATTAAATAAATGGTCGCACAATCATATACCACATGAATGTGTGCTCACCTCATCTTCCTTAACACTTCACTATTTTAGACTCTTTCTTTAATTCTTTCTTGCTTTCTTTCTTCCTTTCTTCTGCCCATCATCTTCTCTTTTCCAAGCCTCAGACCCTCTTCCAATGAAGCAGAAGCTTCAGGCACTGTTGACTACAGGAAATCCAATGTCCTCTCTCAGAAAGTTCAGGTCTTCTCATATTTCTAAGTTACCAATAGAAAATCTAATTTCCCCAAGCCCTATTGCCTTCATAAGTTCACAATGCTGTCTCAATAGATAAAATAATATAAATTGGACTCTTAATGTCTATGGTCTCAGATGTTTAGAGGCTGAGACAGGAGGATTACATAAACCCAGGGCAAGATAACAAGACCCACATCTCGAGGCAAGCTTTGTGCCCTGGAGAAGGGGGAAAGGGTCACCATCCCCTGAGCAAACTGAGAACATGGGAAGAGGGGGGAAGAGAGCTACGAGAATGAGAAGGGAAGAAAAGGAAGAATGCAGAGGTCATGAGGGAGCAGAAAGGTTGAGTCATGTGTAGATTAGAAGAAAGGATATGTGATAGGTAGGGTTTTTAGCTGGGGGGGGTGGTAGGGAAGGAAGGGAGGGAGAAGGGAACTGGGATTGTCATGTAATTCAATTTTGTTTGTAATTCCAATAAAAAAACAAGACCCACATCTCAGAAACTAAACAAACATAAACCTCACTAAGTTACAAGCAGTAAATTTTTTTTTTACAGATTTTCATATATTGAGAAATCATTGCTCAAGACACCCACAGATTTGCTGTGTGGTGAGAAACAGGTCTCTGGCTAGAGGTCTCAAGGATTACATCTTGTGCCCTCTGCTGGTAGAATGTGTAAACAATGGCATTCCAAGGACAACATTAGCTCCCTGCTGACTTAAACTGTGGGCAGGGAAGATTTTCAAGACTGACCATGAAGGTTGTTTCCATTCTCTATGTAGAGCATTTATTGACCTTCATACTCTTAGCTTGTCTCTGCTATACAATCCTCTATATACATATTAAACTTGCCACAGGGAGTCAGAATATGTTTTAGACTTTAATAATTATCTCATTTTTAGTAGCTTGAGTGTGGATTGTTTTTATGAGACTAGAGATTGATTTTAGGGCTTGTGCATGTTAGGCAAGTATTCTACCAGTGAAATATACCCTCAGTGTCTACTGTGGATTGTTTAAATACAATTAATCTCTCTCTCTCTCTCTCTCTCTCTCTCTCTCTCTCTCTCTCTCTCTGTTTTTTCAAGACAGGGTTTTTCTGTGGCTTTGGAGGCCGTCCTGGAACTAGCTCTTGTAGACCAGGCTGGCCTCAAACTCACAGAGATCTGCCTGCCTCTGCCTCTCAAGTGCTGGGATTAAAGGCGTGTGCAACCAATGCCTGGCTACAATTAATCTCTTTAGGTATGGTTTAGTAAGTCTGAGAAAATTCTCAAGGCATGCAACTGCCAACACATCAGATTCAGAACAATGCCCCCCACCACACCCAATGCCTTTCTCAGGCCCTTTTGGTATTATTCACTACCTTTAGCCTGGTTTCAAGGTAGCCATGACATTACTTTATCTTGGTATTGGGGCTTGTCTCCAGTCTAATATAAATAGAATGTTTTATGATTGTATGTTACTTGGCATGTTTTTGCTTCCTTTAATTGTGGAATGTCATCCAAGTGTGTATGCAATACTTTCTACTTACCCCATCTATGCACAGCTGTTTTACTTGCTTATTTACTTTTCTTGGGGGGCATGGTCTCTCTGTAGCCCAGGTGGGCCCTGAACTCATGATCTCACTGCCTTGGCTTCCTGAGTAGTTGAATTATAGGTGTGGGCCTCCAATTCAAGATTTTGGTTTTAATAAAGATATGTGGATATTCTTATGCATAGTTTCATGTTATATGTATTCAATTTTTGGGAAAACCTAGATTAGAATTGTTATGTCATGAGACACATGTCCTAAACAATTAAAGAAGATGTATCTCAGTTGTAGAGAGCTTGTCCTGTATGTACAAAGCCCTGGGTGTGATACACAGAAACATAGAAAATAAAATGAATCTAGATCATATAACATAGGCCTGTCATCTTAGCTACTCAGAGGGTTAAGGCCACGGATCACAAGTTTAGACCTTTCTGAGGTATAGAGCAAGGTCCAGGTAAAGTAGGGAATTAGTTATGGTCTATTTCCACATAAGAAGTACAAAAACTGAAAAAACTCTAATTTGAGTTAGTAGGTTATTAAATGCTGGTGAGGGGGGAAGAGGAAAAGTAGGAGAAAAATAAGAATAACAATAACAATAAAAATAATAAGAGGAAGGAAGAAAGAAGATGAAGAGGAAGAAGGAGGCGGAGGAAGAGAAGGGGAAGGAAGAAGAAAAGAAGAAGAAGAAGAAGAAGAAGAAGAAGAAGAAGAAGAAGAAGAAGAAGAAGAAGAAGAAGAAGAAGAAGAAGAAATGAAACTGGATGGAAGGAGAATATGGTGAGGCCTAGGGGGAGAGTCTTAGGAATGATAGGGTTAGGGATACGTATGATACATTGTATTCATATATGAAACTAAAAAAAATAAAAATCCCATGGTTCTTGGAATATAGCCCAATGGTAGATTGTTTATCTGACACGTGTAAGATCCTAGATCCAATTCTGTGTCCTCTCTTTAGAAGCTTTTGGTTAATTGTCTACACTGAAGCTGGTTGGCTGTCAAATTTCTATGTCCATCTCTTACCAACCACCAAGTTTTCTCCTATCTACAAATGACTTATAACACTTCTGCAGAGCTACAGCCCTACTGTCCTAATCAGTTGAAGCTGCTAGCTAATTCTGTCCTGAGATAGATGTCTGTGGCTCAACTCCTTGGAAGATTAAAGCAGGAGAGTTTGGTGATCTCAGGAGCTAAAGGGCTACCCATTCTAAATAATACACTGCATCTTAATAAAATATATAATATATACATTTGTGAACATGTATGTAGTATAACATGGATGGTTTATAAACAATAGATATATGTTATGCATTTTTATGCCTTATCCTAAAATCATCCTCAGGCTGGAATGCCTCAAAAGGAAGGTGCTTCTGTGAGGCCTCTGACCTCAGAGGCTGTTTGTGCCACATTGTCCTCTGGAGTTTATCCGGGTTCCCGATGGGTCCATCAAAAGGATTTGGATTGAATATTGGACTTGGTTAGTGTGCTCCAGGGTCTATGTATTTTTTTCTTTAAATCATAGCCACACAGTAAAATTTCCATTTTGTTATGATTCTTTTTTTTCTGATGGACATGCAGTGGGTGTTTCTTGTAAAGGGCCAATTTTTTATTAAATTATTCCTGCAAGAAAAAATATGTTAGTAGTTTTGGAGACCATGAAGCTCAAGGTTAAAATATTAGTGTGCTGTGGGGTGAGGGCTAGCTGTCTGTGCCAAAGATTGCATCCTGTGTCTTCAACTGTACAGATGGGATAACTAATGGTGTTCAAGAGTTGGACACATTGTGTTCATGTATGTAATTACCAAAGAATAAATAAAACCTCAAGGTTCTAGGAATATAGTTCAGTGATAGGGCACTTATTTAGCTTGTGCAAGACGCTAGATCCAGTTCTCTGCCCTGGCTCTTTTATTTGATCTTCTGACAACTTCTAAAGACCCAACACTTACTAACATCCCATTGCAGACTAGGTTTCAACATAGGTATGTGATGCATAAACTTTCAGAACATAGCCCTAGAGATTTTCATTTCAGCAACTAAGGCTATGAGCAATGAAAAATGTTGAAGTAAGCCCTCTGCATGTGGGCTAAAGATGTGTAGCTTGGTCTGTTTGTGGGCTCCTGGCAGTGGGACCAGGATCTATCCTTGGTGCATGAGCTGGTTTTTTGGAGCCCATTCCCTATGGTGGGAAGCCTTGCTCAGTCTTGAAGCAGGTTAGATGGGCTTGTTCCTGCCTCAACTTAATGCACCAGGCTTTATTGACTCCCCATAGGAGGCTGTTACCCGTTCTGAGGAGTGAATGGGAGGTGGGCTGGGGAAAGATGGGGGAGGAGGGGGGAGTAGAGGGAGGGAAAACTGGTTGCTATGAAAAATGAATTTAAAAATTAAAAAAGAAAAGGAAATTTCTTTACCTATTGTATTGGCAAATTAAATGTCACCTAAGACAATTTATCAGTGTAGTTTACTTCAGTCCTATGGTGGTGAATGGTATAGGTTCCCCTGTCCTCCCCAAGGTAATTTTTTGTTATTTTTTCTTTTTTTTTACTTATTCTTCTCTCATATATTACATCCCGACCACATTTCCCCCTCCATCCTGTCTTCCTAGAGCCCACTACCTTCTCCCTTATATACACTTCTCCTCCATTTCCCTTCAGAAAAGGCCAGGCCTCCAAGGAATATCAACTAACAAGGCATAACAAGTTACAGTAAGACTAAGTACACAACCTCATTATCAAGTCTGGACAAAGGCAACCCACTAGGAAGAAAAGGGTCCCAAAAGCAGGCAAAAGACTCGGGACAGTCTCTTCTTCCACTGTTAGGAGTCTCACAAGAACACCTAGCTACACATCCATAACATATATGCAGTTCTAGGTCAGAACAATACAGGCTTCTTGATTGTTGCTCCAGTCTCTGTGAGCGTTTATAAGCTTTGATTAGTTGATCCTGTGGGTTTTCTTGTGGTGGCCTTGAACTCTCTGACTTCTACAATCATTCCTTCTCCTCTTATACAGGATTCCATGAGCTCCACCTAATGTTTGGCTGTCAGTCTCTGCATCTGTTCCTTTAAGTTGCTGGATGAAACCTATCTGATGACAATTATGCTAGGTTCGGTCTATGAGTACAGTAGAATATCAGTAGGAATCATTGCATTGACTTTTTTTCTTTTTCTAGTTGAGAAGCAAAGAGAAGACATCTGTCAGACTCTTACATACCCATAGGTTTAAAAAATGAATTATAAACAAAATCAATCCACATTCCTTTACATCCAAGCTTTTTTAATTTAATTAAACCTTTTCATTTATTTTATATCCCACTTGAAGTTTCCCCTTCCCCTCTCCTGGCCTCTCCTTTACTCCCCAATTCATCCCCTCCTACTCTGTCTCCATTCAGAAAAGGGCAGACCTCCCATGGGTGTCAACAAAGAATGGCACTAACATTGAGTTGAGGCAGTTGAGGCAGTAACAACTCCTCCCCCCACTGCCTCAATCTGGGCGAGGCAGCCCATCATGCGGAATAGGTTCCCAAAAGCCAGCTCAAGCACCAGGGAAAGGTCTTGATCCCACTGCTAGGAGTCCCACAAATAGACCAAGCTACACAACTAACACACACATGCAGAAGGCCTAGGACCATCATATGCAGGTTCCCTAGATGTCTATTCAGAGTCTGCCAGTTCCCAGGTGCTCAGGTCAGCAGTCTTTGTGGGTTCTCCCATCATGACCTTGACCACCCTGGCTCTTACCAATCCCTCCTCCCTGTCTTCAGCAGGACTCCTGGAGCTTGACCCAGTGTTTGGCTGTGGATCTCTGCATCAGCTTCCATCGGTTACTCGATGAAGCCTCTCTGATGACAATTAGGGTAGTCACCACTCTGGTTATATGAGATTGCCTGTTCAGGAAACCTCTCCACTATTGCTAGGAGTCTTAGCTGGGATAATCTTTGTGGATTTCTGGTAGTTTCCATGGCACCAGGTGTCTCCTTAATACTGAAGTACCCCCCCATCAAGATATCTGTTACATTATTATCCTGCTCTGTCCTGATCCCAACCTGCCTAACACAATCTCTCATGTTCCCATTCCTCCACTGCCCCTGGCCCCAGTTACCCAGGAGATCTCTTCTATTTGCCCTTCCCAGGTAAATTCATGAATCCCTCTTTGGGACTTCTTGTTACCTAGCCTCTCTGAGACTATAACTTCTAGAATGACCATCCTTTACTTTACAGCTAATGTCCATTTACAATTGAGTACATACCATGTTTGTATTACCTCACTCAGGATGATTTTCTACTTCCATCCATTTGCCTGCAAATTTCATGATGTCAGGTTTTTTGTTTTGTTTTGTTTTTTTAACAGCTGAGTAACACTCCATTGTTTAATGTGCCACATTTTCTTTATCCGTTCTTTGGTTGAGAGGCATCTAGGTTGTTCCCACCTGCGTTAAGCTGAGCCATGCCAGTGACTAATATAGTGGTTGAATATTCATCTCATGTGATCAAAGAACAAACAGATGCTCAATAAAGACAGATCCAGATGGAAAAACCCCTCTAAATGGGTTACAATCTGTTTAAAAATATACATAGGTTTGGGAGAGAAAAGAAAAAAATGTATATACAGTCATAGAATAAAAGATAATTTAAAAATAATAGAGTAAAATCCTTAAAATAGTAAAGTAAAATAAAAATATATGAGCTGTGTAGAGATGGAAAATACATGGGGGGTTGGATCCTATATGTTATTTTGTTTGCTTTTTTTAAAATTTTTTAAATTTTAAATTTTTTAAAATTTTTAATTTTTTTAAAATTTTTTTGCTTTGAATAGCAACTGGATGAAGACTCTCCTTCCTCTCCCTGTCCCCGGGCTCCAATTTGGTCAGGGGTTCTTGTCCCCAACCCCTTCTTCGAGGGACTATGCAATCTTCTCTTGGGGTCCTCCTTGTTTCCTAGCTCCTCTGGCAATGTGGAATGTAGGCTAGTGATCCTTTGTTCTATGTCTAAAAATCAAAAATGAGGGAGTACATACCATGTTTATCTTTATGTGATTGGGTTACCTCACTGAGGATGGTTTCTTCTAGTTCCATTTTTTGAATGGTAATGAGCAAGTGATAATTGCTGAGACATTTGATTATGAAAGCTGCTATATTAAACCAACCTATACATTTAAAAAAATTTCTTGAATTCAAAATGAAAGTGAAAGTGTACGTAACTTTGGAGAAGAGGTTATCCTTTTATTTCCACAGGAAACGAGAGACTGTGGATTCATTTCAGATTGATACGGATCAGGCTTGATCAGGGAAGACCCCTTGAAAATCCTGGCTATAGACATAAAAAAATAAACCTAGAAAAACCAAAAAACATGTAATGTATATTTTACATGCTCAAAGATAAAAGAAAAAAATCATCTTTGCCTAACTTATGTACAACACACAGTCTATACTTGTATTAATACAGACATGTATGCTACCTTTTAAAGTATATATATTTTCAGAACAAGGAGACCAGACACTTATGAGAACAGATGGCCCGTATTATCTATAATCTCAAAATGCCTTTGTTACAGTCTTCTCAGAATTCTGCATCTATAACAACTTCAAGGATGCTGACTGAGACTGTCAAGCCTCACAAACTACTCGTAAAAACTTAACAATTATCCTGATTTTCTCCCCTCTATTTTTTTTTTTTTGGTTTTTCAAGACAGGGTTTCTTTGGAGGTTGTCATGGAACTCACTCTGTAGACCCGGCTGGCCTCGAACTCACAGAGGTTTGCCTGCCTCTGCCTCCCGAGTGCTGGGATTAAAGTCGTGCACCACCAATGCCTACCTCTTTTTTTTTTTTCTGATTTTCTCAAGATTCCCCAAAGATACCAGTGCCCAAAAAACAACAGGAAGTAGTCTAGAGACTGATACCCACATTTCCAAGAGATGGAGTGTGGGTAGGTTTTGGTTATTCAATGAATTATGGATGTTTATCATTGTGTAGGGGGGTTGGTTACAAGTTGTTATTGGACATAGTTAAAAAAAGCAAAACAAAAAGGTTAAATTAAGATCTCTTTCTAAAGGAAAAGAAGGGGATATGATATAGGAATTATAAGAAAAAAGGGTAGATTATTGAATCAACTTAATCCAAAAAACAAATATTAATCTCAAAATATTTTACATTGGTATGGATTCTGTTATATTGATACAAATTTAAACTTTATTTTTGTTATAGTGTATAACTGTTACTACTCTTGTGGAGTGTATTGTTTATGGAGCTCATTTAAAAATGTAATATTTAGCTAAGAAATACCAATTAATACTAAGTTATCTATAGTAGTCAAAATTACAGTTACGTTAGGTATGTTTTCAAAGTCATACACAGATATATTTAGATAGATAATTGGTCTTCAAACACTTCCACGACCTACAGAATATGACATTTAATGTATCTAATAACCTAAGGTACTTCATGACAGTGAGACACATATACTACTGACACTATCAGTCTACTTCAACAAAGATGACGGACATCAAAGAAACTCCATAGGGAGTTTCATTTCTTTTTTTTCCTTTTTTTTTAAAATTTAAATTAGAAACAAACTTGCTTCACAGGTCAATCCCAGTTCCCTCTCCCTTCCCTCTTCCCCTGCCCAACACTAACTCCCTATCTCATCCCCTTTCTGCTCTCCAGGGAGGGTGAGGCCTGCCATGGCGAATCTTCAAAGTCTGTCATATCATTTGGAGCAGGGCCTAGACCCTCCCACGTGTGTCTAGGTTGTGAGATTATCCCTCTATGTGGAGTGGGAGTATTATTCTTTCAATTTCTGTGAATTGTGCTGGTATTTTGATGGGGATTGCATTGAATCTGTAGATTGCTTTTGGCAAGATTGCCTCTTTTACTATGTTGATCCTACCTATCCAAGAGCATGGGAGATCTTTCAATATTCTGGTATCTTCTTTAATTTCTTTCTTTAAAGACTCAAAGTTCTTGCTAAAGACTCAAAGTCTTTCACTTGTTTGGTTAGCATCACCCCAAGGTATTTTATGTGGTTTGCGGCTATTGTAAAGTTGATGTTTCTCTGATTTCTTTCTCAGCCCATTTATGGTCTGTATATATTAGGGCTATGATTTTTTTTTTAGTTAATCTTGTATCCTGCCACTTTGTTGAAGGTGTTTATCAGCTGTAGGAGTTCCCTGATAGAGTTTTTCAGCTCACTTATGTAAACTACCATATCATCTACAAATAGTGAAAGTTTGACTTCTCTCTTTTCAATTTGTACCCCCTTTTTCTCCTTTTGTTGTGTTATTGCACTGGCTCGAACTTCAAGTGCAATATTGAAAAGATATGGAGAGAGTGGTCAGCCTTGTCTTGTTCCTGATTTTAGAGGCATTGTGTGGAGTTTTCTCTCCATTTAGTTTGATGTTGGCTGTTGGTTTACTGTATATTGCTTTTATTAGGTTTAGGTATGTTCCTTTTATCCCTAATCTCTCCAAGACCTTTATCATTAAGGAGGGTTGGATTTTGTCAAAGGCTTTTCAGCATCTAGTAAGATGATCATGTGGTTTTCCTTTTTCAGTTGGTTTATATGGTGGATTACATTGACAGATTTTTGAATGTTGAACCATTCCTGCATCCCTGGGATGAAACCTATTTGATTACGATGGATGATTTCTCTGATGTGTTCTTACATTTTATTTGCCAGTATTTTATTGAGTATTTTTGCATCAATGTTCATGGGGGATATTGGTCTGTAGTTCTCTTTCTTAGTTGTGTCTTTGTATGGCTTGGATAGCAAAGTGATTGTAGCCTCATAAAAAGAGTTTGTCAAGGAACCTTCTGCTTCTATTATGTGGAACAGTTTGAGGAGTTCTGGTATTAGATCTTCTTGAATTTCTGGTAGAATTCTGTACTGAAACCATTTGGTCCCGGGCTTTTTTTTGGTTGGGAGACTTTTGATGACTGCTTCTATTTCATTAGGGGTTATAGGTCTGTTTAAATTACTTATCTATTCTTTATTTATCAGTTGCAGAGCCTCCTATTTCCTTTGCCTCAACAAGAGAGCTGGGTTATCAGGTATGTGCTGCCATACCAGGCTCACACCTATCTTGTAAGTAGTCCTGGGGATTTGTATAATACACTGTCACCTTGATGTTCCTATGGATGAGGCAGCTGTGGGTGTGATAGAAGAGAATGTGATAAAATTCTGTGCCTTCTTAGAGTTGTTTGTGGTTCAGAAGCCAGGTACCTGAAACAAGCCTGTTTGGAATAGCAGCTATGCAGGAGCACATTAGAGCTTCTTGCCTCTAATGTTGAGTGACCATTAAAGCCCAGGAAGCTGCAGACAAGGGTCTCAGGCTGAGGGAAGTGTGGATTCCTTAGAATGGCTGCTACTGTGGGGAGTGGCATGAATTTGTCAGAGTTCACAGTAGAATGTCTGGGGATAAGAAGCATAAAGGTTTTCACACACACCCTACCCTACTACTCTCTTGGCTCAACTTCTGATAAGGGCCTGAAGACTATGTGAGAGCCCCTGACCACATACTCTTTGTCCTAGAAGCCACATTGTACCTGTGCCCAAGGCTAGATATATTGGCAAGGGATCCTGGGACTCTTATTGTAGCAATGTGGTGTGAGGCTGGAGAGTTCTGGTTCTGTTTGGGGTTGAGAAAATTTCCAGAATCCTTCTGAATAGTTTCATTGTTATCCAAGGTCCTCAGCATCAGCAACCACAGCCTAACCACAGCCACACAACGGGAAGGGAAATTTCCCATCTGTCCCTCCGCTCATGACCATCTGCCTAGTGCGTCTGACCTCCAGGCGCAGAACGCCTCAGAGCCCATCACACTGTTCTACTTCTCAGTGCTGAGTGTCCTAGAGCATCACTGAACCTGTGTGTGCTCCAGGACCACCTGGGGGCTTTAGTGGAGGCATTGCCCTCACTGCTCTATGTCATTCTCCATGAGTTCCTCCCTCCCTGATCCATTGCCTCCTGCCTTTTCAGTCTCTGACTGCAGAGGTGGCAACTCTGACCTTGTTCCCATCTTCCTCTTTCAGAGTCTCACACTGAACTCACAGGAGGAGAAATAGGAATCTGCAGGCCACAGTCTTCAGGAAGCCAAGAGGGTGACACACTGGCATAATCAGCTAGCTGATGATGGTTCTCACCCTTTCCTAATGCAGTGACCACCAACCGTAAATTGTTGTGTTCCTGACAACCGGGGAGCTTTCATGGGACTAACCTAGGCCCTCTTTATATGTGACATTTGTGTGACTTGGTCTTCATGTGAGACTCTTAGCAGTGAGAGCAGGGGATGTCTATGACCCTGTTGCCTCCTTTTGAGACTCATTCTTCCTGCTGGATTACTTCATCCTATCTTGGTGGAGGAAGGGGTTCCTAGTCTCACTGAAGTTTGGTATATCCTGCCTGGCTGGTATCCATAGGATGCCTGCCTGTATCTGAAAAGAAGGAGGAGTGGATGGGATGGGTGGGGTTTTGAGTAGGTGGGGGCACTGGGAAGAGTTGAAGGAGGGGAAGTTTTGGCTAGAATGTAAAAACAAGAAATAAAAAATATTGTGTTGCTACTTCAGAACTATAATATTTTTATTGTTATAAATTATAATGTAAATATCTGACATGTGGGAAATGGTATATGTGACCCATGTGAAAGGACTGTTGGACCCCTCCACTCCAAAGGGGTCAGATTGAGAACCACTGAGCTAGCTCCTGGGCCTGAGTTTGTGCTGCTAAGGGATGCACACTGTGTTTCCCAACAGGAAGCAATTGTAGGCCTCACAAGGTAGGATTTGTATCCAACAAAGTATAGGTGGGAGCTCAATGGAGCAGCACAAGGTAATGTCAGAGGAGATCTGCACTGGCCAGGCAGAGGTGAGGAGAGCCTGTGTTTATCAGGCTGGCAAAGTCACCTATCAGTTTTACCTTTTTATTACACCCTCACACCCTCCTAAAGACACAGCATGGACTCTGAAGTCATTCTGAATATCAGTAACCCTCACCCAAACCCTCACCCCAAATCATGGTGACTTCCTTGTCACAAACCTAGCATGGGGGAAGGAGTGGGGAACAGGAAGCAGAAGGCTGAACTGGACATTCTGGATCTTTAAGCAGGTGTGTGCAGAGGATCCCACAGATGGAGAAGGGTGTGGACACTTGAATTTTATACTAGAGACTTAAGCCTGCAAACACTGCCTTTTTACATTGCAAAGCTCCCATGGAATTTTGTATGTTGACTTTTGCTTTTCATTTCTTTTATTTCATTTGATTCTTGGAATTTTGATTTTCTTTTTAAAAATTCCTTCAATGACACATTCATCATTCAAAAATGTGTTGTTTAATCTCCATAAGACTGTGTGTGCTCTATAGTTTCTCCTGCTGTGGGGAGGGAGTTTTATTGCTTTGCAGTAGTATATAAGAAATTACCAGTTTTTCTATATTTGTCAAAACATGATTTGTATCCTAATGAATGACCTATTTTATCGAAAGTCCCAGGAGCTGCTGAAAAATGTATATTCTGTAGTTTTTGAATGGAATTTTATGTATGTAACTGTTAAATTCATTTGTTCTATGATATCCATCTCCTATTTATCCCTCTTCCATTCTGTACAGACATTAGGGGCAAGCTCCTACTGATTTTCAAACTTAGAGACAATTCTATCCATGTGACAGACATTTTTAGGCCCTGTTGTTTCCAACACTGGGACTCTCTGGGCTCTCAGAGCCTATGATAAAGCTGAGATACTGGGTCATGAACAGGTGTTTCAGAATCCCAAGAAACCTTGCCATGATACACAAAGAATACCAGGTAAAGATTCTGAAACAGCTTGGTATGAATTCCTGGATGATGTGGTAAGCAACTCAGAATTTAGGGACACCTAAGGACTAAATCCTGGCTTTGGCTCTTGGCTCTTTCTGTTGATCCCTCAAGTCCAAAGCACTCATCCCAGGACAGTAGACTTTTCTCTTTAGTGGTTTCCAGTGTTCCCACTGGCATGATACAGCCATGGGTTCACTTGCCTCTTCCAATCAGTAAAGAAGTCTACAAATTTGGCATTTTCATCCTATATGCTTTGTGTTTCTAAGAGTATTTATTGTGTTTTCAGCCCCTACTAGGGTAAATATGCTCTCTCTCTCTTCCTCTCTCTCAAACCTAAGGCATGACTGGGTTATGAAAGATCTCCCAAGCTTAAATTTATGGAAGCAGTTTATTTATGTTACCTGGACAACCTGGTGTATCCTCTTAATCCTGGGCCGCTGTATAGCATGTCTTGGGGGAAGGTCCCCATGTGCTTTGCCACCCAGTGCAACATTTAGAGGACTTTTATGGATGATGGTAGAGACAATAGTAAACATGTAGAATGAAAAAGATGCCTCCCTTCCTCCTGAATCATCTCAGGGGAATCCCCATAAATCTTCCCTTCTTGATATCCCTACCCCCACTATTGTTTTGTCCCAGGATCCAACTGTAGCAGGAACCCCCTTGAAACCCACAAGCAAATACATAGGTTCATTGCAGTTCTTCAACTCCCCCTCCATTCTTCCAATTCCAATCTCAGTGTTATCCCTAGCATTGTAGCAGACCTTCTGCTGTGGCTTCTCCCCACTTACTGCCCCCATTCTTAGGGGACTAACTAAAAATATACTGCTTTCCTCACTACTGTGAACCCCTTCAGATCCCTCCACCCTAACCCATCTCAGTTCCTAAGTTTCAGATCCCAATATTCAGAAACACATTTTACCTGGAACCCTAATGGCCAAACTATCAGGTTCCAAAAGAATTTCCTGTGGCAACACAGAGCTCACTCACTCTCTTATGAATCAGAGAGTGCAACAGAAACCAAGGGACTCAATACCTACCCAATAGAGAAAAGACAAGATATCAGCACCAAGAATTACAATTTTCTCAAACCCCAGTGCCTAGATGCCAGTGTAAAAACACAATCAATAACAGCCAGGATAAGATATCTTAACTAGAGCCTAGCAATTCTACCACAGCAGGCCCTGAATATTTCAAAATAGCCAAAGCACAAGAAAAACTACCTTTTATGATTATAATAGAAGTCCTTAAAGTGGAAATGAGTACATAAATCTATGGAAACACAAATAGTAGAAAGAAATTAATAAATGATGTCAAGACATGAAAGTGGAAAAGAATCAAGAAACAAATCCAAACTGAGAAAATCTGTAAACGAAACATTAGGAACTCAAACAGAACCTACAATCAAGCTTCACCAACAGAATTCAAGAGATGGAAGAGAGAATATCAGGCATTGTAGATGTGAGAGAAGAAATGGATACATGATTAAAGAAAAGGTTAAATCTAAAAATCTTCTGGCACACATACATGTGGGAAATTTGGGACACTATGAAAAGACCAAATCTATAAATAATAGGAATAGAGGAAGCAGAAGATACCCATGTCAAAGGCATAGACAATATTTTCAGCAAAATCATAGAAGTTAATTTCCATAACCTAAACAAGATTCTGCCTATCAATGTCCAAGAGGCATACAAACCACCAAATAGACTGGATCAGAAAAGAAGTTTGCCTCAGCACACAGTAATAAAAACATTGAATGTATGAAACAAAGAGAGAATATTAAAAGATGAAAGGGAAAAGACTAGGCAACATATCAAGGTATTACAAATACACTTGACTTTTCAATGGAGACTCTAAAAGGCAGAAGGGCCTGAACAAATGTGCTGTAGACTCCAAGAGACCATAGTTACCAGCCCATACTACTGTACCCAGAAAAACTTTCAATCACCATAGATGGAGAAAATGAGACATGTCATGATAAAACCAAATTTAAACAACATCCTGTCTATAAATCCAGCCCTGCAGAAGGTTTTAGAAGGAAAACTCAACCCTAAAGAGATTAAGTACATTCAAGAAAATACAGGGAATTAAATAATCCAGGTAATAAATAAACTTGCAAATGTCAGTGGACTTTTTAGGGGAGCAGCAGGTGGCAAAAAAGTTTAATGTTTCAGCCAACCAGGAGGTAACTCCCTGTTGGATGAATCTCTGATAGGCAAGGCCTCTAGACCACAGACCCAGAATGTCTTTTGCTTCTACTGTGCCTTTACATGTTTACTGCTACTGTCTTTCTCTGATATCTTCCATGGTATGAATGGGTGTGGGGAGATCCCCACTGCCTGCAATGCAGTATGTTTATCTCATGGAAACATTCTTCTACTGGGCATTCTTACCTGTGGATTCCTTCCTAAGCTACATTGCCTGGTTGATAATAATAATGTTGGGTTATATAGAGTTTTGATGAATAAAAATATATACAAGGAAATGTTACATAGCTAGGGACTGAGTTTCACCTAAAGAGCTGCATGGATGGTGTTCAAGTTAATGATTAAGAAAAAACAATAAAGTCCCAGGAGCCATGGTAGGCTCGAATTCCTTTAATCTTGATGCTGAAAGATACAAGCATAGGTTTCTGAGTGCATCATTAGCTGAAACAAAGCCTTAAAATAACTTCAGTTTAGGTCAGATGTTTTTGATAATTGCTTTGAGGAAAAAAAAACAAGAAGGCAATCTGAAGTTTTAGAAAGACACATAGTTGAATGAGGAAATCTATAAGGTCAGGGAACAAGAGCAAAGCAGACCAATTATTACTACTTAATGCACTTTTCTTGTGAAGATTAGTTGATGACCAAAGGTGATGATTAATTGCTTATACCTATTTCTGACCTCAATTTCCTGATATAAAAAAATACTATTAATGAGTGGGTATGTACCCTGAAGATTTAAAGTACAGCTGACTGATTCTTTTTCTTATACAAAAGTTTAGATTTGCAATTCCTTTAAGATTCCTTATAAGATTACCTTTCAAGATAAAATACAATGATTGGTCCTTTCCTTGTAACTGCAAAAAAAGCCTGCCAGTAAAACACCTGACTAAGAAGAACAGCTTGCTTGCCTACATGGTTAATCTGTAACAAGTTGCTTGAGTATGAATGTATGTGGGTTTTAGGGTAATTTGTTTTTCCCCTGTATTGCATAAAATATTTAATTATGTAAGGAATATAGAAAACATGCTGTTTTTTATTTGTATTTATTGTAATCATTCACTTGAAAAACAGAATGTAACCACATTGTAATTTTTATATCGCCTGAAAAATTTTGTTGGGGTACATAATCAGTAGAGAAAAGTATAAATAGGAAAATAGAGAATAAAGTAAACCTCCAAAAGAGAGGGAGTGACTTTTCCCCTTATTCCCTCAGAAAAAGACATCTTAATACATCCCTACTCCGTGGATTCCCTTTGAGCCTTGTGTTGCTGGAGTCTAGCTGCCTAGGCATCAATAGACAAAGTCAAAAGAAGAGAAGCACACAGACATTCAACACCAACAGCACTATCCCTCTACCACCAACACTAACAACACTAACAACAGCAACAATAAAATAACAGGAATCAGCAATCATTGGTCATTTATATCTCTCAACATCATAGTCTCAATTTGCCAACAAAAAGATACAGAATAACAGAATGAATGGATTAATTCATCTGCTGCATCCAAGAAATATCCTTTAACATTAAGGCTAGACATCACCTCTAGGTAAAATGTTGTAAAAAAGTTACTCCAAGCAAATACACCTAAGAAACAATCTGTTATAGCCATTTTAATATTTAACAAAATATATTTCAAATAAAAATGAATAAGAAGAAATAGAGAAGGAAACTACACACACACTCATCAAAGGAAAAATTCACCAGGAGAACAATTCAATTCTTGACTTCTATTCCCCAAACACAAGGACACACAAGAGAAAATAAGAAATACTACAGCTAATACTATCACATACTGAGTCTCACACATTGATAGTGGGAGATTAAAAACCCCATTCTTGACAATGGACAGACCATACAGACAAAAGTAAACACAGAATTGTGGAAGCTAAATGATGTTATAAACCATATGGACCTAACAGATATTACCATAGAACATTTCACCCAAACACAAAGAATTTACCTTTTTCTCAGAATCTCATGACTTTCTCCAAAATTGACCACATACTTGGACACAAAGCAAGTCTCAACAAATATAAAAATTGAAATAACACCCTGGATCCTATCTGACTGCCATGGATTAAAGCTGGATATCAACAATAGCAGAAACAGCAGACATATACAGAAACCAAACAACTCTCTATTGAGTGAAAAAAGGGCCAGGACAGAATTTAAAAAAGAAATTGCAAATTTTCTAAAATTGAATGAAAATGAATATACAACATACCCAAAAGTTGAGGACACAATGAAGACAACTTCATGGTAGTAAGTACTTAACATAAAAAATTAGAAAGACCTCACTCTAGTAACTTAGCAGCACTCCTGAAAACTCCAGAACAAAAAGAGATCACACCCAGGAGTGGGTGGCAAGAAGTAATCAAACACAACAATGAAATCAATAATATACAAAAATAATACAAAGAACCAACAAAACAAATAGTTGGCTATTGAGAAAATCAATAAGATTAACAAACTCTTATCCAAAAAACTCAAAGAGCACTAGAGAAGATGCACAGTAACAAAACTAGAAATGAAAAGAGCGACATAGCAGCAGACACTGAGGAAACCCAGATAATCATAAGAACCTACTTTAAAAACCTGCATTCCACCAAACTGGAAAAGCTAAAAGAAATGGATTATTTTCTCCATACACACCATTTGCCAAAGTTAGAAATTTGTCAAAATCAGATAAGCAATTTAAATAGACCTATAATGCATAGTGAAATAGAAGCAGTGATTAAAAGCCTCCCAGTCTAAAGAAGCCCAGGGCCACATGGTTTTAGTGTAGAATTCTACCAGACATTCAAAGAATAGTTAATTCCAATAATCCTCAAATTATTCCACAACATAGAAACAAAAGAAAAATTGTTCAATTCATTTTCAAAAGCCACAGTTATCCTGATACTCAAACTACTATTTTTTCTCATAAACTTGGAAGCAAAAATACTCAATAACATGCATGCAAACTGAATACATGAGAAATACATGAGAAAGCATACATGAGAAAGATCATCCACCATGATCAAGTAGCCTTCATCCCAGGTGTTCAGGGATGGTTCAACATAGGTAAATTGATAAATGTAACCCATATAAACAAACTTAAAGACAAAAAAATGCATGATTATCTCATCAGATGCAGAAAAGTACTTTAACAAAATCCAATACTCATTCATAATAAAAGTCTTGAATTGATTAGGGACATACCTCAGCATAATAAAGGCAGTTTGCAGCAAGGCAGTAGCCAACACCAGCTTAAGTGAAAAGAAACTCAAAGCAATTTCACTGAAATCAGGCACAAGAAAAGGTTGTTATCTCTCTTCATATCTATTCAATATAGTATTGGAATTCTAAGTTAGAACAGTAAGACAAATGAAAGAGATCAAAGGGATAAACATCAGAAAGGAAGAAGTCAAAGTATCTTTATTTGTAGATGATATTATATTATGTATAAATGACACAAAACTTCCACTAGGAAACTCCTAGATGAAAATTTTCATCAAAGTTGGTGGATACAAAATTAACTCACAAAATCAGTTGTTCTCTGAAATACAAAGGACAAATATATTGAGAAAGAAGTCAGGGAAATATATTTCATGTAGCCTCAAATAATATGAAATCTCTTGAGGTAACTCTAAGCAAGTGGAAGACTTGTATGATATAAACTTCAAGTCATTGAAAAAAAAACTGAAGGCCATATCAGAAGATGGAAAGATCTCTCATGATCATGGATCAGTAAGATAAGCTTAGTAAAAATGAACATCCTCCAACTAGAACTCTACAGATCAATGCAACCCCCTCCAAAATTCCAACACAAAACTTCAAAGTTTCCAGCTTAATATGGAAGCACAAAATACCCAGGACAGCTTAAACAATCTTGAATAATAAAATAATTGCTAGAGGTATCACCATTCCCTATTTAAAGTTGCATTACAAAGCTATAATAATAAAAATAGTATCGTATTAGTACAAAACAGACATTGAACAATGGAATCAAGTTTAAGACCCAGACATAAGTCCACACACTTATGGACACCTGATGGACAGCATCTTCAACAAATGGTATTAATCAAACTGGAGGGCTGCATGTAGAAGAAAGCAAATAGTATCATACTGAATAAAACTGAACTCCCAATGCATCAAAGAGCTCAACCTAAAATTAAATGCACCAAACTTGGTAGAAGAGAAAGTGGGAATACTTTTGAACTAATTGGCACTAGAAAAGACTTTCTGAACAGAGCATGGTTAGAATAGACACTAAGATCAACAATTAATAAATGGGACCTCATGAAATTGAGACGCTTCTGCACAGCAAAGGGCACTGTCATTCATACAAAGAAGAAGCCAAGAGAATGCATCTGGTAGAGGGTTAATGCCATATATATATATATATATATATATATATATATATATATATATAAAGAAATTAGATATCAAGAAAACATACAACCCAATTAAAAATGGGTTCTAGATCTAAACAGAATTTCCAATAGAGGAAAGTCAATGCCTGAGAAATATTTAAAGAAATGTTTAACATCCTTATCCATCATGGAAATGCAAATCAAAACCACTTGGAGATTTCACCTTACATCTGTCAGAATGGCTAATATCAACAAAACAAATAACAGATCATGCTGGCATGGATGTGGAGGAACACTCTTCTATTCCTGGTGAAGAGTGCAAACTTGTACAGCCACTATGGAAATCAGTGTGGCAGTTCCTGGGAAAGATGGAAATTGATCTCTCTTAAGATACACCTATACCCAAAGCCTGACAACTTCTTTAAATGTTTAACATGTGTCTTGTGACATAGAAAGTCTGCTACAAATCCAAAATTTGAGTACAAGGTATCACATGAAATCATGCATGAAAGTAACTGGGATGGGAGGCCACTACCTATAATTCAACCACTCAGGAAGCCAAGGCAGAGAGATCATGAGTCCAAGGCTACATGGAAACCTAGTCTAAAGAAGAAGAGCAAATAAGCAAGTGAAACAGTTGTGCAGATGATTGGGTAAGTGAATAGAATGTGTTGTGTACACACTTAGATGTCATTCCACAATGAAAGAAAACAAACACATTATGTAAATTGACATAGTCAGTCACAAAACATTCTACTTATATTCCATTGGAGACAAGCCCCAATATATCAAGACAAAGTAATGTCTTGGTTACATTGAAACAGGGTCAAAAGTAGTGATTGACAGCAAAGGGGCCTGAGCAAAGCCTTTGGCGGGAGAGTGAGGCTGTTCTGAATCTGATGTGGTGGCAGTTAAGTACCTTGAGAATTTTCTCAAACTTTCTAAGCCATATACCTTAAAGAGATTAATTTAATTTCACTTAAACAACCCACAGTAGTCTGAGGGTATAGTTCATATGCACAAGCCCTAAAATCAACCCTTAGCCCCATAAGGGACCTAAATTTATTATTGAAATGCAATTGTTTACATATTCTACCAGGAGAGGCACAATATATATTTTTGACACCTCTAGCCAGAGACCTGTTTCTCAACACATAATAAATCTGTGCATATCTTTACACCGGGTTTATTTATCTACAAAACTGCATATTTGTTATGGCTTGTAAGTTACTGAGGTTATTTTTGTTTGTTTTGTTTCTAATGCGTGGGTCTTGTTATCATGCCCTGGGCTTATATATTCCTCTTTTCTCAGTCTCCAAACATCTGAGGCAACAGACACTAAGAGCCAAATTTGTAGTTCATAATCTATTGGAAACAGCATTGTGAACTTACGAAGGTAATAGGGTCTTGAGAAATCAAGTTTTCTAATGGCAACTTAGAAAAATGAGGCAACATGAACTCGATGACAGAGGACATGTGATTTCTTGTAGTCAACAGTGCCTGAAGCTTCTGCTTCATTTGAAAAGGGTCTGAGGCTTGGGGAAGAAGAGAGAGGGCATGATGAGAAGATGATAGGAGGAAAGAAGGAAGGAAGGAAGGAAGGAAGGAAGGAAGGAAGGAAGGAAGGAAGGAAGGGAGGCAGGGAGGGAGGGAGGGAGGGAGGAAGGAAGGAAGGAAGGAAGGAAGGAAGGAAGGAAGGAAGGAAGGAAGGAAGAATGGAAGAAAGGGAGGAACCTAATCACAGTGAAGTGTTAAAATAGGGCTCACACATCCATATTGTTATGAGAGCATTTATTGAGTCTAAGAAAATGCGTCCAGAGAATGAGGGGTAACACACAGCATTTGTCATACACTAGTGAAAGAACAAATCCTGAGGTTAAATGCTTACGTGGGTGTTGGAATGAAAATTTAAATAAATGGTCTTTGTAAATTCAAGATAACCCCATCTTCCCTCAACCCTACACACCTTTTCTGGAATAGGCACTAAAGCTCTGCATGCTTGACCTGAGTCCCCTTTATATCCTGGATTTTTTGAGGCAGAGTTATTGTCCAGAACCGCAGCTTTTCGGCCTTCAGGGCTCGTCCCACAGCAGGCTGGATGTCCAGCTTCAGGTACTGCTCATTATGGACCAACTCAGGCCAGTAGGGTAGACCCTCGCTGTTGGGGTTCCTGTGGATACGCCACCAACAGGGAAGGGTGAGGTCACTCTCATCCAATACCTGATTCTTTCAATGAGTCAGAGTAGTGGATAAGCAAGCCAGGGACCTGAGGGTTTAGAAGGTCTGCTCCACTGATAAAGAATACAAGTGTCCCC
The DNA here is from genome assembly GCF_003668045.3 of Cricetulus griseus. Taxonomy (NCBI): domain Eukaryota; kingdom Metazoa; phylum Chordata; class Mammalia; order Rodentia; family Cricetidae; genus Cricetulus; species Cricetulus griseus. The sequence goes on from NC_048596.1 coordinate 181,026,114, forward strand.
CACTAGTGTGTGTGGTCCATATGAAGCATGGGAAACTGTCTAGTTTTATGTCTCCCTCTCTGAGGGAAAATATAAAGAATAGTACCACAGTATTGTGACTCAGCCAGCAGGTCTCTGTGGGTTGACCAATAACTGAAAGCTAGAAAATATTTGTCTAAATTAGCCTTGGGTTGGAGAAGACTATGGTTTAATTAAGGACCATGCAAGTTAATGAGGCACACTCACATGGAAGCCCTGATGGAGACCTATCCATAAGGAGTTGAGGGAGGGTCATATTCTCACCCATGTCTTGCAAAGTTGGCCCAGTACTTCATCATCCTCCTGTTCAGCAGCTTCTCCTCCTCAGTGAAGTCAACTGCAGACAAAAGGAGACAGGAGTTCAGGTCCTAGCCACCTCATACTGGTGCAGTTCATGCTCTACTATAGCAACCACAGCCTGACCCTGCATGTGAGGCCTGGTGTATACCCTCTTCTTTCAACCTCTACTTGAATTCTCTCATGTTCACTCCTACCCCATTATGCTATCATTCCTTTTAGCACAAGCTAGACTAGGAAAGGTTCATATTCTAACCATGGTAGAGTTTTGCTGTTTTTTTGTCTTATTTTTTCTGCTCACTGATGGTGAACCCTTGATCCTGTTTCCTCCCAGAGTCTCAGTTTCCTCAGCTGGACTGAGAGCTCAGTAATCCCTCAGGACCTCATCTGGGTCTCCATTCAGCTCAAGGAAACAAGGAAGACTCACCTTTCATGCCCCAAAGGTGGGAGCCAAAGACAAAGGGAAGGTGATCACCATGGTCAGCCCTCACATGAGATGGTCTGACATGCTTGATGTAGCTTGGCTGATGCTGGAACTCATAGAAGTAGACAGGAGCATGGGAACCTGGGAGTGAGGACATGTTGACATGATCTCTCACATCGAGTTTTTCTGCCTTAACTTTGGTGACAAGAAACCTTCCTCTAAAGTTATCTGGAATCAGAGTTGAGTGGTGAGCTCCAGCCTAGAACACTGGCTATGAGAAACCTTCTGTTAAACAATGGCCCTGGTATTCCCAGACGAGTAGTTTTGACAAGATATGGGGTATAACTCACATATTTCCCCTGGATCTGGATAACATACCACTCTTTTACACTAGAAATAATTATTTACGGAGGTAAGTAGCTTAAGATGGCAGAGACCTGATGATGACATGGATCAGGCCTGGAGACTCCAGAGCTCATCTGGGGCCCACAGCTCTTAGTCCCCTTCCTTGGTCTTGTTAAAGATGTACAAGATGTACTCACGCTGAAAATATGCTACTTGGAGTGCAGGAATCACAAACATGAAGTCCTCTAGCAACTCTCTGAACTGTGCTTGGAGGGTCTGGGGGTCCTTAACTCCCCCCATGTACTCTTCCATTAGCAGGTCACCACATTCAGGAGGCAGCATCTACACCAAGAGGAATCAGAAAGACTTATGCTAGAAAAGCTCTCGCATCAGTAGGCAGCAGTCTCTGAGTAAGGTATATGGCAGGGATGAGACCAGGTGTGGTAGAAATGTGCAAAGCTTTGGGCAAGTTCACACAGAAACAAATGTGTACACTAGGCTTTATTTCTGGGCATGGCATCTGAGAAGAACATATGGAAATCCTCTCTATCAGGATAGGAACCAAGGTCTCTCACCATTTGTGCTGCTGTGCTCTTCAGAAGAGCTGACAGGGTCTCTCTGGTTATGTTCTTAATGACATGATCAAGGCCCTTCATCTGGGGGAACAGAGGAGAGTCTTAAGTATAGGATGGGCTGGATCTAGGTCAAAGTATTTCTGAGTTTCCACCACCAGCAATTTGAGTTTAAGAGCTTAGAACTAGGTCTTACCAAGGGAATTCCCCAGCCACACTCGTCACTGTCTATACCAATAATGCTGGGGACAGGGTGAAAATCCACAGAGTCCAACAGCTCCCGAGGATGCTTAGTTAGGAATGTCCCATCCACCGTAGCAGGGATCATAAGGAAGACCTTTGGGGCATTAAGGTTTGGTGCTTAAGATAAATCACATAAATATTCTGATGTCCATTGAAAACACACACTCTTTTCTCATTTCCTATCTCTTCTCAGGATGCTATGTTCACTTCAGAGAAACTGGATATGAACATTAGCCTATCTTGTTTTTATGGTCTACACCAAATCCATGGATATCAGTTTACTGGTTTGAATAATAAGTACTGGCAAGCCCACATTCTAGCGACCAGATCCTCCAAAGTACACAATTCTCCCAACCTGGTTAATAGCCAGAATCTCTGCTTCAGTCTTGTCTCGTAGGCAGTGTACCAGGGCCTCTGAGTCCTTGGCTTCACATCCTGATAGGTTGGCCACTGTCTGTAAATGGAACAGGTAGTGGTTGGCTTATCCCTACCATCAAGGAGCAGAGTTTCCTTGATTTCAAGATATCTTTGTCCCTAAATACCACATCCTACTGTTTGTTGTATATGAAAGGACTTAAGTGGGATTATTTACATTTTCTGTTTCTCAAGAAAACAGACAAGTGGGGCAGGGACAGTTATATCTGCATATTTGTTTTGTTGTTGCTGTTGTTCTTTATTCTTGTGTGTGTGGTGCTCATAGGTACACACAATGGGTATGGTATGCCATATTTCGCCTGTGATGGTCAGAGAAGACCCTTGGTATTACTTGTTGCCTTACCTGCTATTTGCATTTGTCTACACCAGCTTATCTGGACTCTGCTTCCCATGTCTCCATAGTATCACTGGGTTAACTGTCATTTATAACCACATTTAGCATTATGTGGACTCTGGGAATTTGAACTTGAGACCTCACGCTTACATAGCAAGAATTTTTACCAGTTGATTCTTTTTATCAATCCATGTATCTTGGTTAGATTTTTTTTTGTCAACTTGACACAACTCGTGGTCCCATGGTAATTTTTAAAGATGAAATTCAACTGGGAAAATGTCTTATCAGATTGACCCACAGGTAGGTTCAGGTGGTTTTTTGATAAATGAGTAATGCAGGAGGGCCCATACGACTGCAGACAGTGCCACCGTGTGTAACGATAACTCTTTCCACCAACAGCCTGAGTTCCACCGCCACGTTAGGGCCCCCAAATAGCACACAGAGACTTATATTAGGTACAATGCTGCTGGTCAATGACTAGGATTTCTTATTTGCTAGCTCTGTCTTAAGTATCAACCAAACCATTTATCTATATATTTTATAAAGACTTACCTTATTGAGGATGCCAGCAGCATGCATCCTCTCTTCCTGGGATCACATGGCAACTCCTCTACTACATTTCACAGAATCCTCCTTCTCTCCTAGTTCCACCTATCTTGCTTCCATATTGGCCAACAGGGCTTTATTTATCAACCAATAAGACAAATATATATGCAGAAGGACCTCCCACATCAACCATGGGCAGGTGTCCTGGCTGTATAAGAAAGCAAACTGAGGAAGCCTTGGGTAGCAAGTTGTATGGTCATACTGACCAAGCCATGGTCAGTATGTTGCTCATGGCCTCTGCATCAGTACTGGCCTCCATAAACCTGGCTGAGTGCCCAATTTGACTTCCCTTCAAGATGGACTATGAACTGGAAGCCACAGGACACAGCTTTGTTACATAAAGCAGAGGGGTGGAGCATAAATTTTAAATGCCTCTCATAAATTACTGGAAAATAACTATGTCCCTTGATCCTTGTTTTCCCCACTTAATAGAATAACTGAGAATCACAGGCAAGGATGGAAACATCAAAGTAGGGGCTGGTGCTGTTGAGGGCACTCACTGTGTAGACCACTTCGGACTTCTCAGAGATAAGGTCAGGCAGCAGGGCCACTCCACTCTGCATAATGGCTCCATGGAAGAGTCCTTTGGACATTGGGGACACAACAAGTGAAGACACACTTGTGCCTCCTGCAGAGGCACCAAAAATAGTGACCCGGCCAGGGTTGCCTCCAAAGAAGGCGATATTTTGCTGGACCCAGTGTAGGGCAGCTACTTGGTCCAGGTAGCCCCAGTTGCCTCTGGCATGCTCGTCTCCAGTGCTGTGAAATGTCAGGAATAGGAATTACAGGTCTATCCATGTTCTACTCAGACCCCATTGTCTAGCCCAGTCCCAATATTACCTGAAATAGCCAAGGATACCCAAGTGATACTGGATAGAGACCATTACTATATCCTCAGTAGCTGCCAGTATGGAACCATCATTCATAGATGCCATTCCTATAGCCAGTCCTCCACCATGGATCCATACCATCACCTGAAGAAATCAATACAGATGCCAGGAGATTCACACACACTCCAAGCTCAACTGGACTGCCTACTAGATTATCAACTGCTTTTTCCTCTGTGCAGGTCAACATACACACTGATTTCACCAAGATCTCAGGACACGGTTCACAGATGGGGTACAATAGGCTTATAAGCATATATTCATTCCCACTTGCTGACAGGAAATCTCAGCATGGATTAATGGATCTAGATTAAAGTAATTTGATCATCAGTCTCAGACCCATCAAAGTATAGGAGTGTCTTTCCTGATCACTAATCAGAAGGGACATCAGATCCCATTGGCACAAGAGATAACCTACAACTAGACATTTTCATGATGTCAATATGCAGCCATTGAGCACCCTACAGAATGGATCTGCCAGGTTCAAGTTGGTAGAAGAATTCCTGGTTTAATCAAAGACACAGAGCCTCTTACCTCTAGCACCCCAGGGCTCTTAAACCTCACACACTGAGGTTTAAGCAATTCACCAAGGCTGAGATGACATTTGTTAGCTTTTTAAAATAATTATCCATCCCTTTTTATTTACTTTACATACCAACTATAATTTTCCTTCCCTCCTCTCCTACTGTTCTCTCCTCCCCACCTCTCATCTATCTCCCTCCTCCATCCACTCCTCCTCTGTCTCCATTCACATGGAGTATGGCCTCCCTTGGGAATGAGAAAATATCACATATCAAGTAGAGGCAACACAAAGCTACTTCACCATGCAGAGGGCTTAAGTTAGTCCCATGTCAGCTTCTCTTAGCTATTCATCCAAAGTCTGTGAGTTCCCACGAGCTCAGGTCAGTTGTCTTTGTGTGTTTCCCCATCATGATCTTGACCCTCCCCCCATTGGCCATTTAATTCCTCCACCCTATCTTCAGCTGGACTTCCAGATTTTGGCTCAGTGCTCAGCTGTTGATCTCTAAATCTACTTCCAGGAGATGGCCTTCTGGAACCAAATAATCAGGGTCTAAACTACAGCAGGACTCATAATTTCTTTGTCCCTTCCAATTTTCCAAAGAAAGAAACATCCTCTTCCTCAGCTGACCACAGCCTGACACTCACAGGTAAGTTAGAACCTTCATGGGCATGAGCTGGTGTGTAGATGTTGAGATACAGGCAGTCCTCAGACATAGAAGTAGGAGGCATGATCAGATTCATCTTCTTTGCAAACTCTGAGTTCATTATATCAGTCTGAAGACACCTGGGAAAAATAGAAGCGAGTTAGTTCAAGATATGCGAAGATCAAACCTAAATCTTAGTTTGCATTTTCTCGAAGCCACCTTCAGCTACTACTCTCTATGATGCCCTGGCAACATATGGTCTTTCTCTAATGCAGAAATGGAAATGAGCAGGACTTTAGGGAAGAATCCAGTTGGATAGTAATATCCTGAGAGCTACTAAGGAGGCTGCTGGCATCCTCGATTAAAATGATTGGTTTCCTGTACTGACATTCATCACTTCTGTACTAGGTGGTTAGTTTTGAGTGTTGACTGACACACTAAGGAATCACCTGGGGAAATGAATCTTAATGAGGGATTTTCTAGATCAGTGGTTCTCAACTTTCCTGTTGCTGTGGTACTTTAATACAGTTCCTCATGTTGTGGTGACTCCTAACCATGAAATTATATTGTTGCAACTTCATAACTATAATTTTGCGAGTGTTATGAATAGTAATGTAACTTTCTGTTATGCAAGATATCTGATGACCTCTGGGGAGTTGTGACCCAGATATTGAGCACCACTGGCCTAGATCCTGTTGACCTGTGAGCACACCTGTGACAAATTATCTTGATAACCATGGAGAAAGGAGTACCTGCATGTTAAATGAAGCACCATTCCCTGAGGAGGGGCTTATGAATTATATATGAATGGAGAGAGTACATGAACCATTAGCAGGCGTGTGTGTGTGTGTGTGTGTGTGTGTGTGTGTGTGTGTGTGTGTAGTGATTATAAGTAAAGCCATTATGTCCAGCTTTAAGTCAGATCTACAGCAAAGCCTTTATGTCTGGCTTTACATGAATTGTATAGTAAAGCCTTTATGTTTGGCTTTGGGAGAAATGTTTCAGCAAAGCCCTTTGCTATGTTTGGGTTAACCAGCAGAGGCTGAGAAATAGTTTTGACACTGTTTAAACCTTGAAGAAATGTTTCTCTGGAGAGCCTGCTCTTGGTACTAATTGAGCTTGCAGCTGCACTGACCTTGGTCCTAAGACAATCCTGGCAGACTTGGAGTTCTTCCTTTTGATTATGGGTTGCTATACTCAAAGGGGCCTTGTATGGTTTTGTATGGGTTGGCTGCCCTAGTGGGCAGCAAGAGCAAGATGATTTTGGTAGTTGGAACCTTTCCCAGCCCCAATTACCCTTGTGTATGTTTGAATAAAGTAACTGGAGTGAGCTAGCTGAGTGTCAATCTTCTCCAAAAAGGCTGTATCTTCCAGCTCCTTCAGAAAATGAAGGCTTAGCCTCTTGGTGATCTTATCTCTCTACTGTGGGACCTATGAGTCTACCTCAAAAAATATGTGTCTTTTAGGCTCTGTTCCTGATTAGGGATGTGATGTAATCAGCTCTTAGAGTTTCTGCCTATAACTGACTATAATGTGGAATTGTCACCCACACTAAAATCTTTCTTCTACATTGCTTTTTTCAGGGTACTTTATCACAGCAACAGAAAACAAGCTAAGACATTTGGGTATTGGTGTGCTGTGTCCACATAGTAACTATAGGAATGAATGGACAATACCACAGAGTAGTGACACATTCTTCATGTCACTTCCAGACCTCAAAGTATCTCCTTCTTCCACATAGTCTGCAGTGGAAAGCATTTGTACCTGTTCCTTAGTCAGTGGCACCTGGAGAATGGATGGTCACAGTGACTGTGAAGGATGGCCTTAGTCTGCTCCTCACTGCAGTACATGGAGCTAGCTCCCTACAGGTGTAAAGCACTTACCCAGAACCCAGGCACAGTTGTCCTATCTAACTCTTATCTTATCTCATTCATTGAGAAAATGCACTGGAGACTGCCCTTAGCACACAGAGAAAGCAGCTCTAGAGCTGAGATGGAGGAAGCACTTCAGTGTGGCCCGAGGTCCCCTGGGTCCTAGAACTTACATGGCTGGATGGGAGGTCCCATCTCTCACACCACTCCACGGCTCAGGGGGCTCAGGTGGAGCAAAGCGCAGTGATCCTACAGGTGGCTTGGCAAAGGGAATTCCCAGGAAGGTGTGGACACCAATATCACCGTCTTTCACATGAAGGAGGCTTCCTCTCACCTGCCCTGTGTGTGTGCTTCTGATGGGACTGACTGCTTCCTGGCCTGTAGGTGGAAAGAAGCCATCAGCTGCCACAACTGTTAGGAATTCCTACCACATTGTCAGTTTGGTGCATGGGGAAGGTAACCCGGGTCCTCTCAGCTCAGCTGTGGGATGTGGAGATGAGGCCTTCTGCATTACCTATGTCCAGAAACCTTGTTCATTGGCCCTCTTGAAAATTGACAGGGTACTTCTTTAGTCTACAAGAAGACAGGCTTGTAGCTACTTGGCATTATGAAGGAATTATCATTATCCAAGTTCAGTAGGACCTTTAGGCGGAACCACACACTGAGGAAGGACATGATTCTCCTGCTCTTCTGTCCCTGCTGGCTCCTCAGTACATAGTAACCTTACACATCTCTGACCCTCCCTGTGCCACAGGGCCCACCGTGAACTTTGGTGGGGGCGTTAGGGGGTGCACACATCCACACTCTCCTCTGTCATCTCCACCAGCTCCTCCCTCCCTGGTGCCTTCCCTCCCACAAGCTCAGCCTGACTGCAGAACTGGGCAGCTCTGACCCTGGTCCCCTCTGCTCACTTAGACAGTCTCACCATGCACATGGAGGAAGAGAAGCAGGAGCCCACAGGACACAGCATACAGCCAACTAGGAAATCTATCGAGTGGCATGGTTGAATCCCAGGCCTAAGCCTGTGCTGCTACAAGATGACAGTCTCTCTGCAGGAAACAGTACAGGCAGGCCTTTTCCAGGCAGGAATTTGTACCTTTCGGGGTGTATGTGTGGAAATTTCATTGAGCTGGGCAAAGTTCTTATTGCAGGAAAACTGATAAGACAGAAGGCACAGGGAGCCAATAATCAGTAGTCAGGGCAAAGCCATCTTCCTTGGCCTATTGGATAGACCCGGCATGACTTCTGAAGTCCTTCTGGAATTCCAGGAATCCTGTCCTTGAACACAGAGTCACCATAGTGCAGGGGCAGGGGTCCTGACTATTATCTTCATCCTTAAGACTCCTCTTCTTAAGTGACTTCTCTTCTTAAGACTCATGGAGTACTGAGTCCACCACCCTCAGGGTCCCTTGTCCTTATGGGTTACCTTAGTATATGAAAGTCCCCTCCCTGCTAGGCCATGCAGGGTTCTCTGAAAGACACTGAAATTCTGGCTCCTGTACCTATGTGTGCAACATCTTCAGGCCCTAGTGCAGTCATTCTCAACATCCCTAATACTATGACCCTTTAATACAGTTCCTCATTTTGTGGTGACCACCAAAGATTAAATTTTTTTGTTACTACTTCATAACTGTAATTTTGATACTGTTATGAATCAGAATGTAAATATCTGATATGCAGGATATCTGTTATGTGACCCCCAAAGTGGCCATGACCCACAGGTGGAGAGCTACTGCTCTAGTGGAAATCCCAGGCCCCACCCCTCCTGCACTCAAAGGAAGGGATTTTCTCTGTTTAGCTCCTGAGCACAGCTGAAGTCCATCCTCAAATCTCTCTGCTTCCTGGTGTTGAAGATTGATTGGCATTGCATGAATCATCATTTTGGTGATGACCTATGTTTGGCTTTAAAGGCAATGAATGAAATCAGGAAAATGTAGAATTCTAGGATGGCACAGGTTTGTCATATGTAGGGTGACTGAGAGCATCAGGATCTAGAAGATGGGAGAAAGAGCCCTTTAATGATAGTGAGAAAATGATTTAGAGATACATAGAGGCATTTGTCACCTTTGTATAACACACATAAGAGAAAAAATTAATAGTAGACTATAAAAAAGTTTAGGGACAAAAATAAAAAATAAAGCCACAATATAAATTAATAATGTGGGAGATGAAGGAGAATTACGGTTTCTCAAAGAAACAAAGAATTTACAGGGATCTGTGAAAGTTAGAAATCACCCTCTGTACATGGACAGGTACTGAGAGAAACAGAGATAGGATGCTCTTCTCCTGGACATTTCTGGACCTCCTGATGTTTCCATCCCACTCACAGGACACACCTCACAATCAAAAATATTCACAGATGTCTCAAGCGTGTGGTCATGAACCTCATAGTATCTCCAGTCCCTGAGGGATGAGGAGAAATTTAAACATGCTACACACACACACACACACACACACACATACACACACACACACACACACACACACACACACACACACACACAGCGTCATCTGTGCCAGCACTGCCATGACAGCTGCTGAGAGAAGTACAACTGTGACCTGAACATAAAATGCTAGCCTGCTGTGGTGGGGACCAGGAAATGAGGAGATGACGGAAAGTCACCTAAAGACCTAAAAAAAACAAAAAAAAAAAACAAAAAAAAAAAACTTTATGCTCTAAGTCTGGGGGAAGATAAGTGTTTGGACACCAGGGGTTTGTTATCTTCTTTACCTCAGAAAATGTCCTGTTTGGATGCTGTGCAGTCTTAAGCAGCCCGGAACTGTAGTGAGATGTCCAGTGAGACCCTCCTTCTACTGTGTGTGTCATCTCTGTCAGCCCCCACCTCCCTGGCACCTCCCCTCCCCTCCCACACAAGCATGTTCTGACATTGCAAACTTGGCCAGACCTGATGAGTTGCAAAAAGAAAAGTTAAAAGCCCCAAATCAGCCCAGTGAATCTTCTGTTGTAGCACTTCCCCATCTACCCACATGAATCAGCATCTTTAGTGCCACTTTTATGGATGAGGCCAGGGCAGCGGCCACCCACAGCCGTCCAACAATGACTTTTCAGTATCTCTCTGAGTCTATGTGCTCACTCTGTCCCCGTTACTTGCTGTCTACACACAATGGACTACCAAACATCATCTTTGTCCGTGTATCTCACTGAGAGCACATGACTGTGATGACTGAGATATCAGGCCTGTCTGGACTACATACAATAGCTAATGCCTTCCTTCTAAGTAATCCTGGGAATCATCTGTAAGCCTCCACCACTTTGATGTTCTGTGGATGACCCAGGTCAGGGTGAGACAGAAGAGGACAGGTACACTTCATCCCTCTTACAGTTGTCAGCAACTCTGAGCCCAGAAATTCAGACAAAGAATACTCAAAACAGTATCTTCCTGCATGGAGAACCCTGGTGACATCCCACGGCCTGGTAAGGGGTCGCAGGTGATGTGAGTTCAGTTCATCTGACTGGGAGACTCAGGAAGAGGTCAACAAAGTCTTCACTATCACATTGCAGAGGCCCATGAGGAGGTTAAGGGGTTCACACTAGGAGAGTGTAAGTGCTATACACACACACCTGGGGCAGGAAGCCATTCTGGCTGAACTTCAGATAAGAGCCCCAGAGTTGCTGATAGCCCTGGAGCACAAATGCCCTTTGCTCTGTAATCCAACCTGCCCTTGTTCCAGGTTAGGTGAAGGGAGCCCAGGGACCACTAAGTTCAACTGAGGAATGAGGGGCACCAGGAACTCCTGTATGCCTAATAACTCTGTACCTTTTGAAGCCTGCCAGACCACTGTTCTCTCCTATGGGGTGACAAACTAAGAGACACATCACAGCATGAATGTACTATGTTATTATTATCCAAATATCCAGAAGCAGCTACAGCTACAAAAGTACTGAGGGAAAAGATCCATCTGCTCCTCTATCCCCTGAACTGCAGGTCCAGCAGAGCACCTCCTCCTGTATCAGTGATGCTTTGCTTGAGAGAAGACTGCTCTGTAGGTTTTCGTGGGGGAATTTGGAGTCAGTTCTCTCTTTCCACAATGTGGGTTCCAGGGTTGAACTCTGGTCACCAGGGTGGAGGCGGGCACCTTTACCTGCTGAGTCATTTCATGGGACCTGGTAGGGAATTTGGAGATACATGTTTCCTACAATGTCTTCTGATGTGCCTATGAGTTACTCCCTCTCCGAAGTCTCAGGATCTGACTCTGCACAACTTGTCAGGTTTAACTAAGGTATCCTATGTTCCCCTGAAGAGTCTTGTTCAGTAAATCCTGCAGCAAAGGAGATCAGGATTGTAGGAGCTGGAGGGGTCAAGGACATCACAAGTAAATCCACACAATCAAGTAGCCTGGTTTCACAGGAGGCCATAGAGACTGAACCAACATCAGGGAGCCAGCATGGGACATACCTAGGCCTTCTGCACATATGTGACAATTGTGAAGCTTTGTCTTCTTGTGGGACTCATAGCAGTGGGAGCATGGGCTGTCTCTCATTCTTTTTCAGACTTTTGGGACCCTAGTCCTCATACTAGATCACTTTGCCCAGCCTTACTACATGAGAGGTGCTTAGTCTTGGTGCAACTTGATATGCCATGTTTTATTGACACCCATGGGAGGCCTGCTCTTTTATGAATGGAAACACAGAAGAGGAGTGGATTGTGGGGAGAAAACGGAAGATGTACAGAAGGGATTGGGAGAAGAGGAGGGATAGGAAACTGACATCAGAATGTAAAATGAATGAATAAATAGCTAAACAGGTAATTCTTTTAATCCTAACAGTAAAAATAATAGTAAAAATAAAATGAATTTAGAAAACATAAAAGAGCCTTGTCCAGAGTGAGGAACAGGAGAAGCAGGATCCCATAGACCACAGCATTTAACCAATTAGGAGTTAGTCTGGTGAAGTGGTGAACTCCCAGACTTGAGTATGCTTGAGTCTGTGCTACAGCAGGGTACACTATGTGCAATTGACAGGAACAGAATAGAGGAACCTAGCTCAGACAGGAATTTGGATCCAATGAGAAGTAGGTGGAGTGTATACTTGAACTGGACAAGGTCATTGAACTGAACTGAGAAGGCAGGGGTTACTTGCTTCCCACAGGAGAATGTGGGAAACAAATATGCCCAAGCCAGGTCCACCATTCCTGCTTCAACTTTAGCCTCTGTGGAAGGCACAGCAGGGCTCCCAAGTTCCTTCTAGGATACCAGCAACCCTCCCTTAACCTGGAGTCACCAAGTTCACAGTCTGATCAGTAACAAGGCTCTGGTCAGGTGATAGGGTAGAGAGGAGGCTGCAGAAAGATGTAACTGGAAATACAAGGATGGCTTCTCTAGAGATGCATGCTGAGGATGTCACAGGAAAATGGGATGCAGCTCTGAGAGGGGTGACATTGATAAAAGAGAACTGCATGAGCAGGCCACCACCCTGAAAACCTCCCTGCTTCCAATACTTAGTTTCCTGAGCCCACATTCAGTATCCCTCCTCCATTGCAGTCGTGATTTTAATTCTACACATCACCCTCCGTGCTCAAACATACCTGTTTCATTGAAACACACTGCAAACCTGGCACCTCTGAAGTACCTATCCCCTGCCATTCTATCTCCATACTGCCTTCCTCTATGGTCAGTTCCTGCAGAGATCAAGTTCATAGTTCTTTATCTACTCAGCAAACATTGAATGGGGAATTCTGGTTCTAGTGTGCTAGCTAGGCTTTCGGAGCCTATAACACAGGTCTCTCTGTAGGAGCTTCAGAATCATAAAGAACCCTGCAGATTACATCCAAGATTATAGGATCAGGAGCAGTTCCCACCTAGCCCAGCCCAACTTTCTGGAGGGTACGATGTGGGAATCAGTGTCAGACAGTCTGTGGTACCATCTGAGGATAAGTCTTGCCTCCACCTTTCCAGTCCCCAATAGTCCTGGGTACCCACAGCCTGGCACAGCAGAACTTCCTCCTTTCTCCTAGCATGGCACAGCCATGGCTTCTCTTGCCTCCTCCAATCAGCAAGATTTGCTGTCATTTCACTGCAGTCCCTCCAATGGCCTCTTATCCAGTTTGTTGTTACAGGCCTTGCTGGCAGATGTTCTCTCTACTTTGAATTTTCTGAGGCAGAGAATTGATGGGCTGTGGGGCTGAGAGGTAGCCTGAGGGATGCTTCCATCTCTGGATGAACCAGCTCCTCTACTGCTCCTTTCAAAGCTGGACTCTGTCTTCATGTTAGGGAGAAATGTCATCTACCACTTACAGAACACCATTCAAAGGACATGCATTGATGATTTCCCAGATAAACTCTTCCTTTGTGCATTTCTATGTGTATGGAGTGGTTGTAGAAATTTCCATATACATAAGTTATCAGTAGGCAACAGCAACAATATAGTTCTTCTGCAGCCCCAACCTATCTCAACACTTGAAATAGTCATGGACATGCCCAGATAAATATGTTTCTTATTCAAGACACCACTTATGAACAAAATAGATAAATCAATGAATCGTTTTGGATACCAGTCATGGTGATATTTAATTTGCAGATGTAGTAGGTGGATACATTATCAGGTTTTGACAACTTTATTATTTGATTCAGGGCCCTTAGGTTTTTTCTAAAATAAATAATAAACAAACCTTTAAGTGCTTATTCTGAAAGCTTCTCTGCCTCATATTTGTATATTGAAGCCCAGTGACCAGTGTGATGATATTAATGATTTGGGATCTTAAGTCTGTGGCTATGGTAGGGTAAAAGGGCCATCCAAAGAAACCCACTTTTGCCCCAACATCAGAGTCAACTCTGGCTCTGAACAACTGAAACATGAAACCAACCAATCCCTGAGACCCCTGATTATGAACTAAGAACCAGTGAAAGAAACACATCCAGAATTTGAGACCTGACTCAGTGAATGAAACACTTTATCCTTGAACCCAGAACCAAAGAAAAACTCCCTGACTTTGAAACCAGTGCAAAACAAACACACTTTGTCTCTAGAATCAGAGCCAGTGAAAGAAATACATCCTGGCCCTAAAATTAGAGCCAAAAGGCTAAAAAGGACCAATGAAAGAAACACAGTTTGCCCTGAAAGCAGAGCCGTCTTTGCCCCTGACCCACTGAACTAACCAGTCCTTGAGCAGGAAAATTAATTCCTGAGCAGAAAAACTTCTCTCTTGGAAAACTCAACACCTAAGAAGCCTTTTACAAGCCCTTCTGTCTGTTCAGTTGTTGGCTGTCCTGTCCTGGCAAAGGCAGCCACTCTCCTGGATACCTCCTACCCAAATAAATCAGTTTCTCAAAAGAGACTTGGGTGAAGATCTCCATTTACTGGCACAGAATAGAAGAACTTGCTGAGACATTCCCTTAGGGGGAACAAGCAGAAAAAACCTTGTTGAGACATTCCCTTAGGGGGACTGAGCAATGTTGTAGCAGAAAAATCAACAACTTTTTGCCAGAGCTGGTGGAGACTGCTGCATTTCTTCAGGGGCTTCCCCTTCAGCAGACTGTAGCAGAGGAAGGGATGAAGAAGTGCTTAGCTCTGCTAGGACATTCACCTAGGGGAACAGAGCAGAGCTCAGCTGCAACAGCTCTCTCTAGGAGAGGAGCAACCAGCTCTCTCTAGGAGAGGAGCAGGATTGTTGTATCCTGTGGGGAGACCATCCCCCACTGCACCCTAGCTTCAGGTAGCCCGGCTTCTGGACAAGTCAAGACACCTTTCTGTTCAGGGCTGAAATGTCCTATTGTGGTTCTAGGTAGTCTGGCTTCCAGATAAGTCAGGAAACCTTCGCAGCCCCAGAGCTCTCATGGTTATATTTCGGTGTTGAAATCCAACACTCACATTCACTTACAGCCATGTCCTAAGCAAAATTGTCTCTTCTGACTGGGGACCACACAGCATAGCAGCAATGTTTGAGCCAGAGAGTTAATCTTCACTACACAGCAAATATGTTGGTATCATAACCCTAAATCTCATGGTTACCAACATTGGTGCAAATTTCTGTTTGTAAGCCACACAGCTTATGCCTCATATTCACATATGTGTGTGTTATACTCATACGTTTTTAGATACAGCATCTGTATAGATCAGATTTACTTGAGCTCATGAAAGCTTCCTGCCTCATCTCCCTAGTATTTTGGAATACATCCACCACAGCACTGAGAATGCAGATAATGAGAACTTGGTTATGGTATGTGGAATTTACTAAGACCCTGGGGCTGAGATTAATGAGGTAGGTGTTCCATAAGCCACTTACAGATATGAGAAATAGGGGACTTGCTGAGAGATGGACATGGGACATTGGCACTCACCTCCTCTGATGCAGTCAATATTCTCTAAGATTCCTGATTCATGTGAAAAGGTCTGGGACTTGGAGAAAAGGAGAAAGAGAATGTGGGTAAAGTGAGGTAAAGAAGAGAGTAAGAGACACAGGTGCAGTGGGGTGTGAAGGAAGATTGTCATTGAACAAAGACAAAACCAACAAAGTCTTGGAAATAAGTGGCGTGTATAAGTGTTGATAACAAATATGAGGAATGGATACATGGATGCATGGATGCATGAAAGATACAGTTCAAGTCAGGTTGAACCCATTCACACTTATGATATAAGCCAGCTTTAAGTAACACGGTACAGGCCTTCTTGTTTGTCCTCAGCTCAGTCAAGCTCATATATTTTCTGAGGCATACTTGGTCCAGAATTGCACCCTTCCAGCCTTCAGGGCATTGTCGTTTGTAGAACAGATGACCAAATGCAGGTATTGTTCATCCTGGTTTAACATGGAGAAGTGGGTCTGGCCCTTCTAGGGATTCCTTTGGGTAGGATTATACTAAGCTTTGTCCTCACTCCCATGAAAGAGGTCACTCTGAAGCCTGCTGTTCCCAGGCCTGATCCCTGGTTTAGTTCAATCTGATAGATGAAGAAGCACAAGGTCTTGGAGACAAATAGGGCTGGTGTCCTGATCTGTGAATGCAGGGACCCCCCACCAGTGTCTATTCCTCATGGGGCAGGACTAGGACTGTGCTTCCCTTCCTTTCAGTGGCAGGCTCACATACACAAAACCACTGTGACTAAGAATCTATGCATATGAGGTATGCAAATGAAGGCCTGATTTTTTGACAAAGATTAAGTGCACAATTTTCTCATTTTCCTTGGACTCTTCAGTAGTGTAGGTTTATGACTCCTTTAAAATTCCTTATAAGAGTGCCTTTCAAGATAGATAATAGATCTGACACAAGCGACCTGCGTGCCTGACCATGTTCGGTGCTGGGATCCGAACACCAAACACCCAGAGGCAGCCCTGCCTCCATCTGCTGGCCCAGGTAGGCCAGGAACTGTTTCTGGTTCCAGTTCGTCGTAACTGCTCAGAGTAATATGACACAAGGGACCTGCGTGCTGGACTGAGTTCGGGGGCGGGATCTGACACACCGAGGCCCTGTGACAGCTCTGCTTCCAACGCCAGTCCGGCGGGACCCAGCATGCCTGAACACTGCTGATGTCCAGGTAACAGTGACACCACCATTCACGAGAAGAGGACCGACATCAGAGTATTGGATGTGTTTGCTTCTACCAGAAGAGAACCTTGGTCCCACACCCACCAGGAGAGCAAGAAACTCTTGCTACACCCACCAGAAGAAAGGATGAGAAGAGGACAAGGTAAAAGCACGTCCAACAACAGAAAACCCAATATGACACCACCGGAGACAAGGAACAATACACCAGCAAGACCTGAACATCACGATGCAGATGAACCAGAAGAGAATGACCTTAAAAGTATCTTCATGAAAATGATAGAGGACCTCAAAGAGGACATGAGAAAATCCCTTAAAGAAATGGAGGAAAAAACAAGCCAAAATATACAAGATATCAATAAGTCTCTCAAGGAAACAGTTCAAGACCTAAAAACTGAAATAGAGACAATAAAGAAAGCACAATCTGAGGGAATGCTGGAAATAGAAAAGCTGGGTAAACAATCAGGAATTACAGATGTAAGCATAACCAACAGAATACAAGAGATGGAAGAGAGAATCTCAGGAGTTGAAGACACACTAGCGAAAATAGATGCATCAACCAAAGAAAATCTTAAGTCCAACAAATCCCTATCACAAAATATCCAGGAACTATGGGATACTGTGAAAAGACCAAACCTAAGAATAATAGGTAGAGAAGAAGGTGAAGAAATCCAACCCAAAGGCACAGAAAATATATTCAACAAAATCATAGAAGACAACTTTCCCAGGCTAAAGAAAGACATGCCAATTAAAGTACAAGAAGCCCACAGAACACCAAATAGACTGAACCAAAAAAAAGGTCAACTGGACACATAATAATCAAAACCCCAACCATACAGAATAAAGCGAAAATACTAAGAGCAGCAAAGGAAAAATGCCAAGTAACCTATAAAGACAAACCTATCAGAATCACACCTGACTTTTCCATGGAAACTCTGAAAGCCAGAAGGTCCTGGATATATATTCTAACTACACTAAGAAACCATGGATGCCAGCCCAGACTACTGTACCCAGTAAGGCTTTCAATCATTATAGATGGAGAATACAAGATTTTTCATGACAAAACCAGATTCAAACAATACATATCCACCAATCCAGCCCTACAGAAAGTACTGGAAGGAAAACTGCAACCCAGGGAAGTTAACTACAACCAGAAAAACATGGGCAATAGATAATCCCAATTTACCAACAGTCAAAAGAAAAAAGGGATAGAATCCCACACAGAATCTCTCCACCATCACCAAATCAAAAACAAACAAGAATGAACAATAATCAATGCTCATTAATATCCATCAACATTAATGGTCTTAACTCCCCTATAAAAAGATATAGATTAGCAGAATGGATAAGAAGACAGAATCCTTCCTTCTGCTGCATACAATAAAATCACCTAACCTCAAAGACAGACAGTCCCTAAGAATTAAAGGTTGGGGAAAGATCTTCCAATCAAATGGACCCAAGAAACAAGCAGTGGGTAGCAATCCTAATATCCAATAAATTGGACTTTAAACTAAAATCAGTCAAAAGAGATGAAGAAGGTCATTTCCTACTCATCACAGGAGAAATCCATCAGGATGAAGTCTCAATTCTGAACATTTATGCCCCAAATACAAAGGCATCCACGTTTGTAAAAGAAACATTACTAAAACTCAAATCACAATAAAACCACACACACTTATAGTGGGAGATTTCAACACACCACTCTCACCATTGGACAAGAACACCAGACAGAAACTTAACAAATAAACAAAAGAACTAATAGAAGTTATGGTGCAATTGGACTTAACAGACATCTATAGAACATTCCACCCAAATACAAAACAATTTACCTTCTTCTCAGCACCACATGGAACCTTCTCTAAAATCGACCACATACTTGGCAACATAGCAAACCTCAACAAGTACAAAAAATTGAAATAACCCTCTGTGTCTTATCAGACCACCATACTTTAAAATTAGAATTCAACAACAACAAGAACTACAGAAAACCTACAAACTCATGGAAATTAAGTAACACCCAATTGCACAATTCATGGGTCCAGGAAGAAATAAAAAAAGAAATTAAAGATTTCCTAGAATTCAATGAGAATTCGGATACAACATACCCAAACCTATGGGATACTTTGAAAGCAGTGCTAAGAGGAGAGTTCATAGCATTAATTCCCAGGTGAAGAAACAGGAGAATAATCACACTAGAGAATTAACAGCACAACTGAAAGCTTTTCTAAAGCTTTTCTAAAGCTTTGTTTTCTAAACAAAGAAGCCAATACACCCCACAGCAGCAGACGCCAGGAAATAATCAAATTGAGGGCTGAAATCAATAAAATGGAAACTAGGAGAACAATACAAAGAATCACTATAAAAAAAGTTGGTTCTTCAACAAGATAGACAAGATAGACAAACCTTTATCCAAGCTTACCAAACAACAAAGAGTGAATGTGCAAATTAATAAAATCAGGAATGAAAAGGGGGACATAACAACAGACACAGAGGAAATCCAGAGAATCATCCGGTCATACTTTGAAAACCAATATTCCTCAAAATTTGAAAATCTAAAGGAAATGGACAATTTTCTGGACAGATTTCACTTACCAAAATTAAATCAAGAACAGATAAGCAACTTAAACAGACCTATAACCTCTAATGAAATTGAAGCAGTCATTAGAAGTCTCCCAACCAAAAAAATCTCAGGCCCAGATGGCTTCAGTGCAGAATTCTACCAGAAATTCAAAGTACAGCTAATACCAATTCTCCTCAAAGTATGCCACACAATAGAAGCAGAAGGGTCATTGCCAAACTCTTTTTTTATGAGGCTTCAATAACCTTGATACCCAAGCCACACAAAGACACAATTAAGAAAGAGAACTACAGACCAATATGCCTCATGAACATTGATGCAAAAATTCTCAATAAAGTATTGGCAAATCGAATCCAAGAACACACCACAGAAATCATCCATCCCGATCAAGTAGGCTTCATCCCAGGGATGCAAGGATGGTTCAACATATGAAAATCCAGCAAAGTAATCCACCATATAAACAGACTGAGGAAAAAAAATCACATGATCATCTCACTAGATGCCGACAAAGCCTTTGACAAAATCCAACATCCCTTCATGATAAAGGTCCTGGAGAAATCAGGGATAACAGGAACATACCTCAACATAATAAAAGCAATATACAGCAAGCCAACAGCCAACATCAAATTAAATGGAGAGAAACTCAATGCAATTCCTCTAAAATCAGGAACAAGACAAGGCTGTCCACTCTCTCCATACCTCTTCAATATTGTCCTTGAATTTCTAGCTAGAGGAATAAGACAACAACAGAAGGTCAATGGAATACAAATCAGAAACAAAGAAGTCAAACTCTCACTATTTGCAGATGATATCATAGTCTACATAAGTGACCTGAAAAACTCTACCAGGGAACTCCTACAGCTGATAAACACCTTCAGCAAAGTGGCAGGATACAAGATTAACTCAAATAAAAATCTGTAGCTCTACTATATACGAATGATACATTGGTGGAGAGTGAAATCAGAGAAGCATCACCCTTTATAATTGCCACAGACAACATAAAATACCTTGGAGTAACACTAACCAAAAAAGTGAAAGACCTGTACCATAAGAATTTTGAGTCTCTAAAGAAAGAAATTAAAGAAGATACCAGAAAATGAAAGATCTACCATGCTCTTGGATAGGTAGGATCAGTATAGTAAAAATGGCAATCTTGCCAAAAGCAATCTACAGATTCAATGCAATCCCCATCAAAATCCCAACACAATTCTTCACTGACTTTGAAAGAACAATTCTCAACTTTATATGGAGAAACAACATATAAAGCCAAAACAACCTTGTAAAATAGAGGAACTTCTGGAGGCATCACAATCCCTGACTTCAAGCTCTATTACAGACCTATAGTCCTGAAAACAGGTTGGTATTGGCACAAAAATAGACAGGTAGACCAATGGAATAGAGTTGAAAACCCTGATATCAACCCACACACCAATGAACACCTGATTTTTGACAAACGATCCAAATATATACGCTGGAACAAAGAGAACATCTTCAACAAATGGTACTGGCATAACTGGATGCAAACATGTAGAAGACTACAGATAGACCCAAGCCTTTTGCCCTGCACAAAACTTAAGTCAAAATGGATCAAAGTCCTCAACATAAACCCAGCCACACTGAACCTATTAGATGATAAAGTGGGAAATACTCTCGAATTAATCGGTACAGGAGACTGCTTCCTGAACATAACACCAGTAGCACAGACACTGAGATCAACAATTAATAAATGGGACTTCCTGAAACTGAGAAGCTTCTGTAAGGCAAAGGACATAGTCAACAAGACAAAATGACAGCCCACAGACTGGAAAAAGATATTCACCAACCTCACATCTGACAGAGGACTGATCTCCAAAATATACAAAGAACTCAAGAAGCTATTCTCGAAAACACCAAACAATCCAATTAAAAAGTGGGGTACAGAACTAAATAGACAATTCTCAATAGAGGAATCTACAATGGCTGAAACACACATGAGAAAGTGTTCAACATCCTTAGTCATCAGGGAAATGCAAATCAAAACAACTCTGAGATACCATCTTACTCCTGTCAGAATGGCCAAAATCAAAAATACCAATGACAGTTTATGCTAGAGAGGATGTGGAGAAAGAGGAACACCCCTTCACTGCTGGTGCGAGTGCCAACTTTTACAGGCACTTTGGAAATCAGTATAGCAACTCCTCAAGAAAATGGGAATGAGTCTACCACAAGATCCAGCAATTCCATTCCTAGGCATATACCCAAAAGAAGCACATTCATACAACAAAGACATCTGTTCAATGATGTTCATAGCAGCACTATCTGTAATTGCCAGAAACTTGAAGCAGTCTAGATGCCCCTCAACCGAAAAATGGATGGAGAAAATGTTGTACATTTACACAATGGAGTACTACTGAGCAGAAAAAAAATGGAATCTTGAAATTTGCAGGAAAATGGATGGAACTCAAAGAAACCATTCTGAGCAAGGTAACCCAATCACAAAAAGACAAACATGATATGTACTCACTCATATGTGGATTTTAGACCTATAGTAAAGGATTACCATCCTACAATCCACACTGCCAGAAAACTAGTAAACAAGGAAGACCCTAAAAGAGACAAACTTTTCCCCTGGAGAAGGGGAAAGGGTCACCATCCCCTGAGCAAATTGAGAACATTGGAAGAGGGGGGAGGAAGCTATGAGAGTGAGAAGGGAAGAAAAGGAAGGATACAGAGGTCATGAGCAAGCAAAAAGTTGAGTCAGGTGTAGATTAGAAGAAAGGACTTATGACAGGTAGGATTTTAGTTGGGGGGTGGTAAAGGAGGAAGGGAGGGAGAAGGCAACTGGGATCGTCATGTAATTCAATTTTGTTTATAATTCAAATACACACACATTTATGGATAAATAAAATGATTGATTCTTTATTTGCAACCACAATTTGCAGCCTGCTGATGAGTTTACTGAGAAAAGAAATGTTCCTTCCTTGCTTTGTGACAAGTTACTTACATATATTGCATTGTAAGGATGATTCTACTTTTATTCTTTTAGTTGTAACCATTCACTTGAGAGATGAATGTAACCCCCTTAGGACTCCTGTATTGCCTGAAAGATTTTGTTGGGGTATGTAAACATTGCAACCACAAATATTGAGAGAGAATAAAGAAGGAATCCATCAGGAGAGTGTTTGAATGTCTTCTTTCCCCAAACCCTCAGATAGAAATTCTTAGTGCACAATGTGGTGGATTGCTTTCAAACCCAGGTGGTCTAGAGGCTGGCTCCTCTAGGCTACAATACTCTGGGTAATAGAAAGTCCACCAAGTTCAAAATTATAGAAGCAGTTTCTTTATACTGCCTGGACAGCCTGGTGTGTCTTCTAAATCCTAGGCTGCTGTGTAGCATGATTTGGATGAAGGTCCTCATGTGCTATGTCATCAATGTACCATCATCACATCATCAATGTGCCTTTAGTTGGTGATGGAGCAGAGCATAGCGAATATGTAGAATGTACAAGACTTTCAAATCTGTGTGTATGGGGCATTTGGGAAAATAATCATATGTATGAGAGAGGGAGAGAGAGAGAGAGAGAGACAGACAGACAGACAGACACACACACACACACACACACACACACACACACACACACACACACACACACACAGAGTTTTCAAAGACAGGGAAGCAGGTAGGCTGACTGCAGGTCTTCCCTTCTTGTTCTGCTCCCCCAAATCCAAACCCCACCAGTTTCATCCCCAGGTCCGAACAAGAGCACCTACTTCAGCCGCCCTACCTCCTCCTCACCCACCTCCGTGGAACCCCACAGATCTACCCTTAATGTCACTAAACCCACCCATTGTTTTGTTTCAGTCCACACCTGCAGCAGGTATTTCCTGGGAACCCACAGGACACTGGGACCAGGGAAGTAAGTAGACTGTCAATCTTCAACTCTCCCTCCATTCCTCCAAGTCCAGTCCCCCAGTGCAATCCCCAGGACTGAAGCATATCTTCTGCTCTGGCTACTTTGCATTTACTTCCCCCACTTCTGGGGATTAACTAAGTAGATCCTGCCATGGTAATGTTCAGGTCAGAGGTGCAGCTGAGGGCCATGTCTGGGTCCATGTTCATAGACATGCAAGGGAATGTGTTGATGTCTCTGGGCCATGCTACCAAAGGAGACCAAATGAATCATACATAATGAAATCAGAGGACCCTGCAGAGCCATCTCAGCCCTTCATTGTCCCTAGGAAAGCTTACCCTACCCCTCAATGGACAGGGCAGCAAAAGAGTTGTCCCCAACCCTTACAGGAGAACTGCTCTCCACATTTGGGAGAGACGGCTCCACTTCTCACCAAAGGCACAGGAAAATTGGCCCTGATGACATGGGCATGGAGAGCTGGCTTCACTCTTTACCTGAGGGGGTGGCCCCAGTGGCCTGGGCTGACCAGCTTAGCTGCCACTCAGGCCCACATTCAGGGCCTTAGATTTGCCCATCCTAACATTTATCCCAACTATGTCCTGCTGGAGTGTATGAAGTGTCTGGTCCTGTGGAACAATACCTGGAGTTCTCCATGACTCAGGGCAGCCACAGACTAGCTGAGAAAAGTTTCAGTGAGGGCCCAGCTAAGGTTCTGTGCCAGAAACCAGAGGCCTTGAACTAGAACAACGACTCATTAAAATGGACATTTGCAAGTGACATACCTCAGCTCCAATATCACTAACACAAAGAAAGAAGTGTTGAAGAGACAGACATGATGGAGGAGCAAAGAGTATTTTTTGTTTGTTTGTTTGTTTGTTATTGGAAGTGTTTTTTTTATTTGTTTGTCGGTTGGTTTGGTATATTTTTTATTTCATTTTGGGAGAACACCATGAGGGTGAGGGACAGATATGGAGGGATTGGGAGATGAGTAGAATTGGGGTACATGATATGAAATTTCCAAAGAAGTAACAAAGAAATTATGTTTTTCAAAAGAAATCTATAGAAACACGAAGAGTAGAAGGAAATAAAGAAAAGATTTCAAGATCTGAAAGTGGAAATAAAATTGAAAAAGAAAATCCAAACTGAGAAAAATCTGGAAATGAAAAATTAGGAACTCAAACAGGATCCACAGTCAAACTTCACCAACAGAATGCCAGAGAAGATATTGATAGAAGAAATGGAAACATAATTAAATAAAAGGATAAATCTAAAAACTACTGGCATAAAACATGTAGGAAATCTGGGGCACTATGAAAAGACCAAATCTACAGAAAAAGCAAAAGATATTCAAGTCAAAGTCACTGAAAATATTTTCAACAAAATTATCAAAGAAATTTTTCCTAACCTAAAGAAGATAGTTCCTATAAAGGTTCAACAAGTATACAAAACACCAAATAGACTGGACCAGAAAAGAAGTTTCCCTTATCACACAGCATTAAAAACACCAAATATATAGAACAAAGAAATAATAATAAAAACTGAAAGAGAAAATGACCAAGTAACATATCAAAGCAGACTTTTAGAATTATACCTGCCTTCTCAATGGAGACTCTAAAAGCCAAAAGTGCCTGGGCAGATTGCTGTAGACTCTAAGAGACCACAGACACCAGCCCATATTATTATACCCAGAAAAACTTTCAATCACCATTTCTGGGGGAAATGTGACATGCCTTGATAAAAAGCATTTTTAGGCAGTATCTATCTAGCAATCCAAACGTACAGATAGCACTAGAAGAAAAACGCCAACTTAAAGTGCTTAACTCCATTCAAGAAAACATAGAGATTAAACAATCAAAGAAATAGATCAGCAACTTAAAAATAGACGCACATATGGGCATGAGCACAGACTCTCTCTCTCTCTCTCTCTCTCTCTCTCTCTCTCTCTCTCTCTCTCTCTCACACACACACACACACACACACACACACAGCACCACCACCACCACCACCATCACCACTCCCACCACCACCATTGCAGCCACCAACAATTACAACTACAACAGCAAAAACAAAATAGCAAAATCAACAATCATTGGTCATTGCTATCTTTCAACATCAATGGTCTCAATTCCCTAATAAAAAGACACAGACTAACAGAATGAATGGTAAAACAGGATCCATTCTTTTGCTGCATCCAGGAAATGCACTTTAACATCAAGACTATACACAAAATCCAAATAAAGGGTGGGAAAACTGATAGTGGGAGAGTTTAATCCCATTCTGGACAATGAATAGGTCAAACAGACAAAAACCAAACAGAGAAATGTGCATGTTAATTGATGTTATGTATCAAATAGACCTAACATATTTACAGAACATTTCACACAAACACAAGGAATATGGCTTCTTCTTAGCACCTCATGACTTTCTCCAAAATTGACCACAGACTTGAACACAAAGAAAGCTTCAATAAATAGGGAAAAATGAAATAATGTCCTGAATCCTATCTGACCACCATGAATTTAAGCTAGATTTTTTTTTTAAAAAAGTAATGAAAGAAACCCATGGAAAACAAACAACGCTCCATTGAATGAAAATGGGCCAAAACAGAATTTAGAAAGAAACTACACACTTTATAAAATTGAATATGAATAACACACATCTCCAAATATATTGGACACAATGAAGGCAACTTCATGACATTAAGCACCTACATTCAAAATTTGGAGTGATTTCACACTAGTAACTCAGCAGCACACTGGAAAGCTCTAGAACAAAAAGAGTCACATCCAAAGGAAGTAAATGACAAGAAGTAGGGGTGAAGTCAATAATTAGGAAACAATGCAAAGAATCAACCAAAGAGTTGGTTGTTGAGAAATCAGTAAGATTGACAAACCCTTATCCAAAAAAAACCCTAAATGGCAGAGGGAGAAGATCCAAATTAACAAAACTGGAATTGAAAAGAGGGACATACCAACAGACACGAAATAATCCAGAGAATCATAAGAACATGATTTAAAAATCTGCACTCTACAGGATTGGAAAATCTATATCAAGATCAGATAAGCAATGTAAACATACCTATAACCCCTAGTAAAATAGAAGCAGTCATTAAAAGCATCCCAACCAAAAGAATCCCAAGTCCCCAAGATTTTAATGCAGAATTATACCAGACTTTCAAAGAAGAGTTAAAGCCAATACTCATCAACTTGTTCCACAAAATAGAAACATAAGTAACGTTGTCCAGTTCATTTTACAAAGCCATGGTTACCCTGAACCCCAACAACAATTTTCCCCATATACATGGATGCAAAAAATTCTCATAAAATACTTGCAAACTAAATTCTATAACATATAAAAAAGATCTTTCACCATGATCAAGTAGGCCTTGGCTCAGAGATGCAGGCATGTTTCAACAAAGGTAAATTAATGATTGTAATAGAATACACAAAGAAAATGAAAGAAAAAACAAATGATCACCTCATAAGATGCGGAAAAGGCCTTTAACAAAATCAAATATTCCTTCTTGATAAAAGTCCTGAAGAGATTAGGGACATACCTCAGCATAATAAAGGCAGTTTACAGCAAGGCCATACCCAACATGATCTTAAATGGAAAGAAACTCAAAGCAGTTCCACTAAAATCAGGAACAAGGAAAGGTTGTTCACACTTTCCATAGCTATTCAACTTAGTACTTTAGTTCTTATCAAGAACAATAAGAGAGATGAAGGAGATCAAGGGATACAAATTGGAAAGGAAGAAGAAAAGCATCTTTATTTGTAGATGATAAGATAGCATGCATAAGTAACCCACAAAATTCCACCAGGAAACTCCTACAGCCGATTATACTTTCAGCAATGTAGCTGGATACAAAATTAATCACAAAAATCAGAAACCGTCCTATATACAAAGACAACAATGGACTGAAAAGAAAACAGGGAAATCTCTTTCACAATAGCCTGAGTTTTTCAGCATTTTTTATTTAAATTATTAACAAGCTTGCTTCACATGTCAATCCCAAATCCCTCTCCCTACCCTCCTCCCCAACAGCTCCCCAAGCCCTCACCCCATCCCCTCTGTGCGCCCTAGGGAGTGTGAGGCCCTCTATGGGGGATCACCAAAGTTTGTCATATCATCCCAGACAGGGCCTAGGCCCTCCCACATGTATCCAAACTGAGATTATCCATCCATGTGGAATGGACTCCCCAAGTCGATTTGTGTGCCAGGGATAAATGCTGGTCTACTACCCAAGGCCCCATAGATTGCCGAGGCCTCCTCATTGACACCCACATTCACATTCAGGGTGTCTGGATCAGTCCCATGCTGGCCTCTCAGTATCAGTCTGGGGTCCCTGAGCTCCCCCTTGTTCAGGTCAGCTGTTTCTGTGGGTTTCCTCAGCTTGGTCTTGATCCCTTTATTCATCACTCCTCCCTCTCTGCAACTGGATTCCAGAGTTCAGCTCAGTAGTTAGCTATGGGTATCTGCTTCTGCTTCCATCAGCTACTGGATGAAGGCTCTACAACAACATATAAGGCCACATCCTAAGGTGTAGCCATATTACCTCAAGTCTATTGGCAGAACAAGATGCCACTACATCTTCCTTTTTGTGTAAATAAAAGGGTTTAAACCTGATACAGAAACTATATACAATGATAACAAATATAAAGTATAGTACAGGAGAAAGAAAGTTAAAAACTGACACAAATTTAGACCTGCAACCAGCAAGATCAATCTCCTCACAACCGGAGGGTGTAGGGGCAAGACTGGAATGGCTGCTGATTGTAAATATCTTTATCAGAGGTAGAACTGTACAATGCAAAATAATAAAAATATCCTAAATTGTATCAATACATGAAATATCTTATGCATATGTAGAAACATACATACCTACAATATGATAAAAATGACTTTACATTTGTGTGAAAAAACATTATAAACAGAAACAGGAACAAATATAATTTCAAGTTTGAAACAATATACAAATTATCCAAGACAGCAATACAAAATTAAGTTTACATAATTATCAATATACAAGAATCTATAACAATGTAAGTTGTCTATAGCTAATAGTTGCTAAAATAGCTCACAAGAGGAAATACTAATCTACCTATATCTTATCCCATTCATTTGCATTTATACTTTTCCAAAAGCTATTCCTGAGTCTGAACTTCATATTCCACCTCAACCCTATACAACTTATAACCAACTCTAAGCAGGTGACAATTATCATATCCTTGGGAAAAACCTAAACACTATCTAAGCCAGCTGTAGGGAAAGGGTAGTCATTGTCTAGAATTACTTCCAGCTGTCATGAGGGCAAAGGTGTCTTTATCGATTCTGTAAAAAAAAAAAAAAAGTACAACGAAATCTAAAGCAATAATCAAGCCTCAAGAGCTGTAACATTTGTTGCTGGTCTCTGAGTAGCAGGTGATGCTAGTCTGAAGTTCTTTCCTGAAGCTCTGGCCAGAGTATTGTAAGAATGTAGGCCATCTCAGCTAGCATATCTGGAATTATGTAGAACAGTTTTAGTCCAGAAGTTATCTTTGAGTGATGCTTACCAGTTCAAAGACATCATTTTGAACCAAATGGAATGAATGTTATGGGCCCAATCTTCCTTCTGGAGACTTCAGAGATTGCTGTTAGGCGATTTTATTGTTCCCTGTGGAAGACTTAAACATTAATATCAAAACATAAAGTTTAAATTCTAATAGGTATGCACACAAGGAAAGGTAATGACAAAATAAGTATGGGAGAAAATAGGATTTTTGAGAGATAACAGATTTTTGACAATAATAGTCCCTAGATTTTGGGTTTCTTCTATCTTATGACAGGTCGCTCCTCTGATATGAGACAGAAACTATGAATTTTTTTTTCAGCAAAATGCTTGGATTCAGAAAACTAGAGAGCCACAATCCAATGCAAAGTTAGCTTTGATATTTAAGTGACTCAGGACTACCACTATACTGGGACATAAGGCGATTTAGGTGTTTAGGTAGTGAGAATTTACCCCGTATTAGATATTGATACCATAAGTCAGATTTTTCTTTGTTTGGTAATTCTTTCTGGTTAGTTATCCTTTCTTCTTTAGGCATCTAGATTTTCGATGTCTTTTGGCTTCTTGAAGATGAGTATTTTCTGTTTCCCTACAAAGACAAGAATAGAACTCTGCCCTGACCTTTGTGAGGTTTCCTTACAACTTGGGGGATTTTCACACTGATGGATGAGCTATCATTTCTCCTCATCAAGAGGTTTCTCCTGTTCAAATCACATCTTGATTAGCTCTGATGGTATCTATAGCTTTTCTTCTCCTGTAGAAACAAAAGTGAAACCCCTTCCCCAATGTAGCACATATCCTGGTTTCCATTCCAAGGTCAACAAATCTTTGAGTATACTGGTTGATTTAGCTCAGAAGTTTTTTTCTATTTTCCAATGTCTCTCTGCAGCTGTTGATCCTTTCTTATTAACATAAAAAAATTCAAGGTTAGTTAGGCATTATGCAATTTGTTTTGGAGGGTCTTGGTTCCACCTGCTTGTTTATAGAGCATTTCTTTTAAGGAAGATAGATCTCTCAACAACTGCTTGTTCTGTAGGATTGTGTAGTACATCTGTATTATGCTTTATGTCATAATATTTTTAAAAACTGCTTAATCTTACTAGAGACATATGCTGGAGCATTGTCATTTTTTATTTATGCAGGTGTATCCATAATAGGCATTACTTCTAATAGATGTATAAATACAAAATCAGCACTTTCAGAGCTCAAAACAGTTGTCCTTGGAAATCCTGAAAAATGTGACTATTATGTGGTAGACATATTTTAATTTTCCAAATTTTGCAAAATGAAACCCATCCATTTGCCAAATTTCATTTCTATGCATATCTTTAGGGTTACTACCTGCCAGTAAAGGAGTTTGGTCATAGAAAGTTTTTTTTTTTCAATTTCCTTAGCTTGTTGCTAAGTGGTAGAAAATCCTGTATTAAACCTTTGCTATTCACATGGTGTTTTATATGAAATTTTGAGGCCTCTAGCACAGTTCCTAGTAATATCGGTCATTACCTTGTGCTTGAGGACCTGGTAGCAGACCTGTATGGGATCTGATGTGATATATATATATATATATATATATGATACCTATTCCTGATAATTTCCGGTAATTGTATAAATAATGACATCAATTCTGTATCATCAGCAAAAATTCAGCAGTTTCAATGTGTAAGACAACTCCCTCTGAATATTGAAAGTCAGTTACTATATTGAGTGGTTCTGCAAAATTTATTAGTACCATGAAAAGAATATACAAATCTGCCTTTTATATGGAGTTATAAGGGCTTTGAACCACTTTATATATATCTCCTGAGTTAAATCCTGCCTTATCTATACTGTTTGCATCAGTATAGAATGTAGGGACTCCAGAGATTCTTGTTTTCCTTACAACCTGTGGAAGGATTCAAATGTTTTCTTTTTGTGATTTTTATTCTCTCACTTTTGGGATAATTGCTGCTAATCTTTCCCAAAAAAATTACTGCAAGCTTTTTGCCAATATTCATTATCTTTCCATAAAGAGGAAATTTCCTCATTAGTTAAAGGTATAATAATTTCTACTGGGTCCATTCTTGTCAATTGAAAAAATCTTAATTTTCCTTTTAAAATCAAATCAGAATTCTTTTCTATAATGGTTTAATTTCTTATTAAGTTTATGTGGTAGAAATATCCATTCAAATATAATATCTTCTCTCTGCATCAAAAGCTCTGAAGTGTATTCCCTAGATGGTAATATCACCAGAATGCAGTTAAGCTTTGGATTCACATGATCCACATGTGATTCTTGTATTTTCTCTTTCTAACCAATTCAATTTCTTTTCAGCTTCAGCTGATAATGTTCTTGGAGTATTCAAGTCCTTTACCCATTTTAGGGTCTTTTTTCAAACTTTTTCGATTATATCCTTTTACTCCAATAATGGTCTATAGCTGGGAATTTTTGAAAATCCTTAAGAGTCTGATACCAATCTCTCCTGATCTGTACATTCTGTTGTCTCATTTTCTGTAGACCTATTGTATATCCCTAAGTAATTAATCTAATCTCCTTTTTGTATTGTTTTTCAAGAGCAATTTGTTCTCTCCAGTGAGGTAAAACTTTCTTTACTTCTTAGAACATTTTTTCTAACATCTCTGCCTTAGAATCAGCCAGTAAAATATCACCCTTATAATGGTAAATTACAGATTGTGGAAACTATACATGAATTATTTTTATAGTTTTTGTACAAAATATTAGCACAGGGTGTGGCTACTTAACATCTCTTTGGGGGGGACCTTCCATTGATATCTGTTAACCAGCTGAGAATTATTGTAAGTAGGCACTATGAAGGCAAATTTTCCCTATTATTTTCTTTTAAAGGTATAGTGAAGAAACAGGGTTTTTTTTTTAGTCAATAAGTATAATAGGCCATTCTTCAGGTATCAGAGAAGGTCCAGGCATTCCAGACTGTAGAGAGGTCGTTGGCTGAATTACTTTATTGTTGGCTCTCAGATCTGTAAGAATTCTCCATTTTCCAGACTTATTTTTAATAACAAATACAGGAGAATTCCAAGTGCTGGCAGATTCTTCAACATGTCTGGCATTTAGTTGTTCCTGAACCAGCTGTTCTAGAGCCTCTAGCTTTTCAGAAATCATAGGCCATTGCCCCACCCAGACAGGTTTGTCAGCTAGCCATTATAAGGGTAGAGCCTTTGGTTGTCTGGGAGTTCAACACTTGTATTCTGTTTTTGTACAACTGGATTGTCGGGGTCTGTTTTCCATAGTGCCTTAGAATTTTTTTTCTAAGAAAAAACATTAGAATGAGTTTGTTTATGCTTAATTTATGATACTGGAGAAATGTTAATCTGGATATCCATTGCTGCAATAGATTATGACTCTATAGATTTACTGCTATATTAGCCACATATGCCCTCAGCCTTCCTCTTTGGTCTTCTGGCCCTATGTATTCAACACCTCTGGTGCTTTGTTATACCAGAGATAATATTCAAATCCCTAAGAATTAAACATCTACCTCTTGATGAGGCCAACTTGGATGCCAAGATTGTGGAGGTATAATGGTAACATCTGCACCTGTGTCCAGTAATTCTTCAAGTATAACATGATTTATTTGTACTCTTAGTTTTGCTCTTCAGTCATTTATAGAAGTCTGCCAAAATATATGTATTCTGTTTTCTCCTTGAATTTTTAAAATTAATCTTCCATGGGGAAGAAAGTGCAGGTAGGGAATGCAGGTGGGGCCTGGGAATAGGACAGGAGTGTAGTGACCTGCATGGTCAGTCTCACTAACAGGACAATCTTTCCTACCCCAACCCCTAGTTCAAGTCAGCAGGCACCAAACGTTGTCCTTGGAATGTCATTGTTTACAATTCTGCCAGCAGAGGGCATAAGATTACCTCTAGCCAGAGACCTGTTTCTCACCACACAGCAAATCTGTGGGCATCTGGACCCGAAATTTCTCAATATACAAAACCGTAATTTGTTACTTTTGGTAAGTTACTAATGTTATGCTTTTTTTTGTTTTGTTTCAGAGATGTGGGACTTGTTATCATGCGCCATCTCAGCCTCCAAACAGACAACAGACACTGAGTCCAATTTATAGTTTATTATCTATTGGGAACAGATTGTGAATTTATGAAGGCAATATGGCTTGGAGAAATCAGGTTTTCTATTGGCAAATTAGATATATGAGGAAACCTGAATTTGCTGATAGAGGACATGGGATTTCCTGTAGTCCACAGTGCCTGAAGATTCTGCTCCATTTGAAGAGGATCTGAGGCTTGGAAAAGAGAGGAGAGGGGATGGGGAGAAGATGATGGGAGAGAGGAAGAAAGGAACCCAATCCAATGGAAGTCTTAAAGAAGATGGGGATGCTTTGGGCCTCACACATGCAAACATACTGGCTGAGTCTAATCGAAGTTTTCCCAAAAGGATAAGGACAATTCCACAGAGAGTTTGTCATACATGACTTAAGGGCAAATGCTGAGTTAGAAATGCTTATGTGGTGAGAGGGACACAGACCCACTCAGAGCATCCATTGGTCTGTTCAGTGCCATTAGAAAACTGATGGGCTGGATTGTTGCACAAATATATGGTGAAGTTTGGGAGGGAGAAGAGATTCACGTCCTTTAGAGAGAGGCAGATATGAACAGGGGTAGGCTGTGAAGAACAGGCTGAGGTGGGAGGCCTACTTGCCCTCAGGAGTTATGGGCTAATCTGGTCCTGGGCTACTACAAGGGCCATGTGTGGGTTCATGGCCCTACTGCAGACTCAATCTGTGCTGATGTCTATAACCCCGTTACAACCAAGGGCCATGAGGATGCCTGGGGTTGGGGCTGTCACATGTGGCCAAATAGGTGCTGGAGTGCCACACCACCACAGGCACTGTTTTGATCTGAATGGAGTCATCCAGGCTTGAGCTGCAGCCAGGGGCTATGTCTGGTTTCATGGCTCTACAGTAGCCAGGGTCTGTTTTTATGTCCATGGTGTTTGTTACCATTGGGAGTAGTATGGATGACCATAGTCCAGGCCTCCACCTGGGGCTTTTTTGGTGACTGAGGGTCACCCTGAAGCCAGGCTGGTGTGTATTGGTCTGGCCCGCGCAGCCACCTGGGAGCATGGTGACATCCAGGCCGAGGATGCCACCAAGGACCATATCTGAATCAGTATTTCTACCACAACCTTGTTCTATGGTAATGCCTGTGGCCCACATTATCACCAAATGCCTCAAGAACCCCCAACCTATGTGCTGTACCTGTGGCCAGTCTGAAGTCTGAGTGACATGTTTCTGCTGGGGCTACGTCAGCAATATTAGTGGCCTGAGCTGCCACCTGTGGCCATAGTGTTGTCCAGGACCAAATTGCTACTGAGGGCCATGTCTTGGTCTGTATCCCCACAGAAGTCAGGGTTCGCATCAATGTCACAGGATCTAGCTACCCCTGAAGGCAATGAAGGTCCAACCTTGGGGTGGGAAAGCTGGACCCATCCCTAATAGGAGAGCTAGTGCCCCACACTTGAGAAAGCTTACCCCTCCCTTCACCATGGTCCTGGGAGAGCTGCCTCAGCCCCTTTCCTGAGAGGAGAAGTCTGAGCAGCTATGACCAACCAACTCAGCTGCCACCCAGCCACACATCCAAGGATTAGAGTTGGTACACACCCAAATCTACACCATCTATGATCTACTGCAGTGTTTGAAGGAATTGATAATGTGGGAACCATAGCGACAGGATCTCCATGACTCTGGGCAACAGCAGGACATCAGAGAGGAATGGCAGTGGGGATCCAGTATTGATGGTGTGCCAAATCTAGAGACTGAGAACCTGACCAACAGCTCATTGCACAATGAACACATGCAAGGAAAGCTGATGGACAAAGGGGGATGCTGCATGGTTCACAGCAGCTCCCAGTGCCACTAAGATGACTGAAGAGGCCATGGAGAGGCAGGAAAGAGTATTGAAGTGCTTTTCCATTTAAAAAATTAAATTATTGTTTATTTTTATCTCTTTCTGTTCTTCTTTCCTTTCCTTTGGTGAGGGGATGCTGCAACTGTGAGAGGCAGATGTGTAGAGACCGGGAGATGAATGGGATTTGATTGCATGGTTTGGGTTCCCAAAGAATCAATTAAAAAACAAAAGAAAAAGAAAAGAAAAAAGAGAAAAAGGAAAAATGAGAACTGTTTATGTAAGTGCTGGAACACATAAAAATGAATAAATGGGCTGTGTAACATGAGGATGAACTTACGTGCACTCAACCCAATTAGTTTCCTGACATAGAGCACTAAAGCTCTGTGTGCTTTTCCTGAGCCCCCTTTAGCTCCTGGATCTTCTGGGGCAGAGTCTTCGTCCAGAATTGTAGCTTTCTGGCCTTCAGGGATTGGCCCACCGTAGGCTGGATGTCCAGCTGCAGATACTGCTCATCATGGATCAACTCAGGCCAGTAGGGTAGACCCTCGCTGTTCGGGTTCCTGTGGATATGCCACCAACAGGAAAAGGTGAGATCACTCTAATCCAAAGCCTGATCCCCTGCTTTGGCTTAGAGCAGTAGATGAGCAGGCCAAGGGCCTGAGTGAGCAGATGGACTGGTGTAGTGATATAGAAAACAAGTGACACCGACCAGTGTCTTCTCCTTATGAAGCAAGGGGAGATGTCTAGTTTTATGTCACCCTCTCAGGGGGAAAATTTAAAGAACAGTAGCACAATACTGTGACTCACCCATCAGGTTTCTGTGAGTTGAGCAGTAAGGTGAAGTTAGAAGTTACCTGTCTAAGTGTTCCCTGGATTAGAGAAGACTATGGTGTAATTAAGGACCATGAATGCTAATGAGGCACGCCCACATGGGAGCCATGGATGGAGACCCAAACATAGGAGGTTGATGTTCTCACCCATGTCTTGCAAAGTTGGCCCAGTACTTCATCATCCTCCTGTTTAGCAGCTTCTCCTCCTCAGTGAAGTCAACTGCAGACAGAAGGAGACAAGGGCCCAAGTTCTAGCCACCTCATGCAGGTGCAACTTATGCTCTACCATAGCAACCACAGCCTGAACCTGAACCCTAGGCCTGATTTAAACTCTCTTCCCTCAGCACCCAAAACCCAGCATCTATCCAAGACTCTTGAATTCTGTCTGGTTCACTCCTACCCCAGTGTGCTGTCATTACTTCCAGCACAAGCTAAACTAGGAAAGGTTCCTATACCAACATTTGTATAGTTTGTTCTTTTCTGCTCAGAAATGGTGAACACTTGATCCCTTCTCTCTGAGCCCTAGTTTCCTCAGCTGGACGGGGAAGCTCAGTGTTCTCTACAGAATGCATTAGGGACTATATCCTGATCAAGGAAAACAAGGAAGACTCACCTTTCAAGCCCCAGAAGTAGGAGCCAAAAATAAAGGCAACATGATCACCATGGTCAGCCCTCACATGGGATGGCCTGACATCCTTATACTTGATATAGCTTGGCTGGTGCTGGAACTCATAGAAGTAGACTGGAGCCTGTGAGCCTGGGAGTGAGGACATGTTGACATAATGATTTCTCACATGCAGCTATTCTGCCTAAACTTTAGTGACAAGAGACCTTGCTCTAAAGTTATCTGGAATCACAGTTGAGTGGTGAGCTCCAAACTGGAAAACTGACTATGGGAAACATGTTAACCAGTGACTCCGGCATTCAAAGATGAGTAATTTTGACAAGTCACCAAGTGTAATTAACATGTTTCTTCCTCTGGACCTGGAAAAGATGAAATCCATTATCTCTAGTCATAAGAATTTTCTGAGGTAAATGTCTTCAGGTACCTGGTATCAGAGACCTGATGATGACATGTGTCAGCCCTGGACACTACAGAGCTCATCTGGGACCCACAGATTCCCCTACCATTGGTCTCATTAAAGATGTACTCACGCTGAAAATGTGCTACTTGGAGTGCAGGGATCACAAACATGAAGTCTTCCATAAACTCTCTGAACTGTGCTTGGAGGGTCTGGGGTTCCTCAACACCCCCCATGTATTCTTGCATTAGTAGGTCACTACATTCAGGAGGCAGCATCTACACCAGGAAGAATCACGAGGAGTGAAGTTAGACAAACTCTTGGATAGGTATGCAGCAGGCTCCTAGTATGGAATGTTGCCAGAGATGAGATAGGCTACAGGTGGAAAGGTACAAGCTTTGGGAGAGCCCAAACAGAAACAGACACTAGCCTTTATTTCTGGGCATGGCATCAGAGAACAATATATGTTAGGACTGAAGGCAAGGTCTCTCACCATCTGTGCTGCTATGCTCTTCATAATAGCTGGCAGGGTCTCTCTGGTTATGTTCTTAATGACATGATCAAGGCCTTTTGCCTGGGGGGTGCAGAGTATAATCTTAAGTATAGGATGGGTTGGACCTAGATTAAAGTATCTCTTGAGTTCCCACTACCCAACATTTTAAGTTCCCAGGGGCTTAGAACAAGGTCTTACCAAGGGTATTCCCCAGCCACACTCATCACTGTCTATACCAATAATGCTGGGAACAGCATGAAAATCCATAGAAGCCAATAGCTCCCGAGGATGCCTAGGTAGGAATGTCCCATCCACCACCGCAGGGATCAACTTGAAGACCTATGGGGCATTAAGGATCAGTGCTGAAGATCATTCATGGAATATTGTGATGGCCACTGAATACCCACACTATTCCCCCATTTCCCATCTCATCTGAGGATGCATGTTAACTGCAGAAGAAACTGGTCATGAAAATTAGGCTATTTGTTATTTCTGTACACAGTACTAAAAGGAAACCTAACCACTGGGATTAGTTAACTGGTTTCAGTAATAAGTACTGGCAATCCCACATTATGCTGATCAGGTCCTCCAGTCCACACAATTCTCCCAACCTGGTTCACAGCCAGAATCTCAGCTTCAGTCTTGTCTCGTAGGCAGTGTACCATGGCCTCCGGGTCCTTGGCTTCACATCCTGATAGGTTGGCTACTATCTGTAAACAAAAAAAGCAGTCTTTGGTTAATCCTTCCCAGCACTGTACAGTTTCCTTGTTTCCAAGTATTGTCATTGTCCCTGAATACCACATTTTACTGTTTCTTGTGTATGAAAGGACTTAAGTGGAATTATTTACTCTTTTTTTTTCTCAGAGGTCATAAACTGGGAAAGAGACTGTTCTACTCTGTGTGTCTGTGTGTGTATGGGGTTCATGAGTGACAATAAGCATGGAATGCCATGTTTTGCCTGTGAAGGTCAGAGAACACCCTTGGGTATCACTTGTCATCTTACCCCTTGTTTACTTTTGTCTACACCAGCTTACCTGGACTATGATCTCTCAGGGATTCTACTCTCTGCTTCCCATCTCTGCATAGGAGATTGGGTTTAATGACACATATTAACACGTCTAGCCTTTCATGGGCTCTGCAGATTAGAAATTGGGACCTCACACTTGGACAGCAAGTATTTTACCAGCTGACCCTTTCCCTCAATACATATGTCTTAGTTAATTTTTGTCAAGTTGACAGAAGCCATCGTCATCTAAAAAGAGGAACTTCAACTGAGAAAAATGCCTCTATCAAACTGGTCGAAAGGCAAATCCAAGTATTTTTCAGATAAATGACAGAAGCTGGGGGCCCATCCCATGGTGATCAGTGCTACCTATTGGCAAGTGTATAAGAAGAGAAACTGAGGAAGGCAGTAAGCGATGTTTTTCCTTTGTCTCTGCTTCAGTTCTGGGCTACAGGGGCTTGCCTGAGTGCCTACTCTAACTTCCCTTGGAGATGGATGATAAACTGGAAGCTGGAATAACCTTTTTCTCCCCAAGTAGCTTTTGGTCATGGCCCTTATCACAGACATAGGACGCAAACTACCAAATCATTCATATGTGTTTTTGCCAATGATGGAAGCTATGGTGCACAGGTTTGCTGTCAAATAACAAACTCAAAGCAGAGGGGGTGGATTCTAAAATTTATGCCTCAAAAATTACTGGAAAGAAGCTATTTCCTATGATCCTTCTTTTCCCACTAAACAGATCAATAGAGAACCAGAGGCAAGTACTGAAGCAGCAAGGTAAGGACTGTTATTGTAGGGCATACTCACTGTGTAGACCATCTCATGGGTATCAGAGATAAGGTCAGGCAGCAGGGCCACTCCACTCTGCATAATGGCTCTGTGGAAGAGTCCTTTGGACATGGGGGACACAATATGTGAAGATACACTCGTGCCTCCTGCTGACCCACCAAAAATAGTAACCTGGCCTGGGTTGCCTCCAAAGGAGGCAATATTCTGCTGGACCCAGCGCAGGGCAGCCACTTGATCCAGGTAGCCCCAGTTTCCTCTGGCGTGATGGTCTCCAGTGCTGTGAAATGGCAGGAACAGAAATCAGATGTCTGTTTGTGTTCTACTCAGACCCCATTGTCCAGTCCAGTCCAAGGATTACCTGAAGAAGCCAAGGATACCCAAGCGATACTGGATAGAAACCATTACTATATCCTCAGTAGCTGTCAGTTGGGATCCATCATTCATAGATGCCATTCCTACAACCAGTCCTCCACCATGGATCCATACCATCACCTGAAGAAATCAACACAGATGCCATACCTAACCCTAGCTCAACTGGACTGCCTATTAGATTATCAACTGTTTTTCTCTGTGCAGGTCGATTTACACACAGATCTCAGGATCTCAGGACATGGTTCACAGATGGGGTACTCTAGGCCTATAAGCATATTTCCATTCCCACTTCCCCAACAGGAAATCTCAGCATGGATTGATGGCTCTAGTTTTAAGTAATATAATTATCACCCTCAGACCCATCAAAGTGGAGCAAATCGGGGTATCTCTCTGAGTGTCTTTCCTGATTACTGTTCAGAAGGGACATCAGATCCCATTGGCCAAACGGATAACTTGCAGAAGGACATTTTCATGATGTCAATATGCAGCCCTCGAGTACCCTCCAGAGTAGTTCTGCCTGGTTCAAGTTGGTAGAAGAATTCCTGGTTTAGTCAAAGACCTAGAGCCTCTTACCTCTCAGAGCCCCAGAGATCTGAGTCACACACCCTGGTTTAAGCAACTCACCATGGCTGAGATGACCTTCTTGAACCCAATAAGGTAAGACTACTAACCAGGTTCTAAACTGCAGTGGATCTCAGAATTACTTTCTCCCTTCCATCCTTTCAGTGAAGGAAACATCCTCTTCCCCAGCTGACCACAGCCTGACACTCACAGGTAAGTTAGATCCTTCATGGGCATGAGCCGGTGTGTAGATGTTGAGATACAGGCAGTCCTCAGACATCGATGTGGGAGTCACAATCAGATTCATTTCCTTTGCACCCGCTAAAGTCATTATATCAGTCTGTGGACACCTGATGAAAATTGAAGACAGTTAGTCCAAGATATGGGATGTCTAAATTTTCTCTCAGCCACATCCAGATACTACTTTCCATGATTCACTGATAACATTTCATCTCCCTCTAAAGTCCCTTCCTACCAAGGTAAAGGCCACCAGCTCTGTAGGATTTAGGAATGGAACAGGACTTTTACGGAGGCCTCTGGTTGGATAGTAATATCCTGAAGGCTAGTGTATGGAGACTATTGCCATCCTCTATGAAACTAATTGTCTTCCTGTAATGACATTCATCCGTTCTGTACCCTTTTAAATCCTGGTGTTGATGTTACACAATGTGGAATCATCTGGAAAATGAGTCATAATGAGGACTTATTTAGATCAGTGCTTCCCAACCTCCCTAATGACACTTTAATATAGTTCCTCATGGTGTTGTGATCCCGCAACCATGAAATAATATTGCTACTTCATAACTATAATTTTGCTACTGTTACGAACAGTCATGTAAATGTCTGATACGAAGGATATCTCAATGTGACCTATGAACTTGTAACCCACAAGTTGAGAACCAGTAGTCTAGAGCCTGTTTGCCTTTGTCACACCTGTGGCAAATTAGCTTGATTACCTTCATTGAGATAGGAATACCTGCCCATTGTAGGAGGCATCATTCCTTGGGGAAAGGGTCTCTGAATTGCCATCTCTCACAACTCTCAATAGCTCAGGGGTCTCACCAGGAGCAAAGCACAGTGGTCCCCAAGTTCGTTTAGCAATGGGAATTCCCAGGAAGGTGTGGACACCAACTTCACTGTCTTTCACACAGACAAGGCTTCCTGTCACCTGTCCTGTGTGTGTGTGTGTGTGTGTGTGTGTGTGTGTGTGTGTGTGTGTTCATGATGGGGCTGTCTCAGTCCTGTCCTGTAAGTGGAGAGATGCCACATGGGGAAGGTAAACCTGGATCCTCTTAGTTCAGCTGTGGAGATGAAGCCTTCTGTATTACCTAGGGCTGGAAAATTTGCCCATTGCCCCTCTTGAAAATTGGCAGGACACTTTTCTAATCAACAAGGTGACAGGCACAGAGACACAACAACAGGACACAGAACAGGTAGGCCTTGCTCAGAAAGGAATTTGTACCTTTAGGGGTATAACTGTCAAAATTTGGTTGGGTGTAGCAAATCTCTTATTTCAGGAGAACTGATAAGGCAGAAGCCACAGGGAGCCAATAGACAGCAAGCAGGGCAAAGACATCTCTGCATTTTCTGCACCTTCCCTGGCCTCTTGGATAGACCCAACATGGCATCTGAAGTCCTTTTGGAATGTCAGTATCCATATCCTTGAACATAGAGTCATCATAGGACAAATATCTTATATGCAGTATATCTAATATGCAACCCCTTTGGGGGGGTAACCCACAGGTTGAAAACCACTCATCTAGATCCTGTTTGTCTGTGAGAAGGCCCAGGGCAAATTATCTTCATTATGATTTTTGAGAAAGAATACCTGGCCATTGCAAGAGGAAGCATTCCCTGGAAATGGGGCTTCTAAACTGTATAAGACTGGAGAGAGTATGTGAAGCATTACCAGGCATTCATGTGACCTATAGGCTCTGTTCCTGGTTATGGATGTGATGTCATCAGCTCCCTAAAACTTCTACCCCAGCGGTTCCCACCTATGGCTGATTATAACCTGGAATTTTGACCCATAGTAAAATCTTTCTTCAGTACGTTCCTTTTGTCATGGTACACTATCACAACAACAGAATACAAACTAAGATACTTGAGTATTGAGGTGCTATGCCAACATAGGGATCTATAGGGATCCCTATGGATCCCTATAGATGGACAATGAATGGACAATACCACTGTGTAGTGAGACATTCTTCATCCCACTTCCAGACTCTCAAAGTACCTCCTTCTTCTATATCATCTCTTCCTAGTTGAAAGCATGTGTACCTGTTCCTTAGTCAGTGGCACCTGGACAATGCATGGTCACAGTGAAGGATGGCCTTAGTCTCTGCTCCAGTTATCTGCAGATAACTCCCTACAGATGTCAAGTTCTCACCCAGGAGTCTGGCACAGTTGTTCTCTAATCCTTAGCTCATTCATTGGGAAAATGCACTGGAGACTGCCCTTAGCACAGACAGAAAGCAGCTATAGTGCTGAGATGGAAGTACACTGCAGTGCAGGCTAATGCTCAGGCCTAAGGTCCCCTGAGCTCCAGAACTTACATGGCTGGGTGGGAGGTCCCATCTCGCACACCACTCCATGGCTCA
Organism: Cricetulus griseus; assembly: GCF_003668045.3. NCBI lineage: Eukaryota > Metazoa > Chordata > Mammalia > Rodentia > Cricetidae > Cricetulus > Cricetulus griseus. The sequence goes on from NC_048596.1 coordinate 181,068,382, forward strand.
GGTGGCTCAGGTGGTGCAAATCGCAGTGGTCCTACAGGTGGCTTGGCAAAAGGAATTCCCAGGAAGGTGTGGACACCAACATCACTGTCTTTCACATGGACAAGGCTTCCTCTCACCTGCCCTGTGTGTGTGTGCCTGATGGGGCTGGCTGAGTCCTGTCCTGTAGGTGAAGAGATGTCATCAGCTGTCACAACTCTTAGGAATTCTTACTTCATCATCACCATGGTACATGGGGAAGGCAGTGCTCTCAAGTTAATCTGTGGAATGTAGAGATGAGGCCTTCTGGAAACCTTGTCTATGTCCCTTTTGAAAATTGCCAGCAAGATGGCAGGTTCAGAGCCATTTGGCATCATCAAGGAATTATTGTCATTATCTGAGGTCAGTAGGAGCTCCACCCACAATCACATATGGAGGAGGGACATATATTCCTTCTGCTCTTCTGGCCCTGCTGGCTCCCTATCTTAGACATCCCTAACCCTCCACATGCCACAGGGCCAATCCTGTGGGCTTTGGTGAGGACATTAATGGATGCACACATCCATACTCTCATCTGTCATCGTCATCTGCTCCTCCCTCCCTGATTCTTCACTCCTACAAGTTCAGCCTCTGACCCTGCAGAACTGGGCACCCTGCCCCTGGTTTCCTCTGATCACTCAGACAGTCTCACCATGCACATGGAGGAAGAGAAGCAGGAGCCCACAGGACACAGCATACAGCCAACCAGGAAATCTATCGAGTGGCATGGTTGAATCTCAGGCCTAAGCCTGTGCTGTTACAAGATGACAGTCTCTCTGCAGGAAACAGTAGAGGCAGGCTTTTCCCAGGCTGGAATTTAAACCTTTCGGGGTGTAGGTGTGGAAATTTGGTTGATCTGGGCAAAGTTCTTATTGCAGGAAAACTGATAAGGCAGAACCCACAGGGAGCCAATAGCCAACAGGCAGGACAAAGTCACCTCTGCTGTTTCTGCTCCTTCCCTGGTCTCTTGGATAGACCTAGCATGGCTTCTGAAGTCCTTCTGGAATGCCAGGATCCTGTCCTTGAATGTGGAGTCATCATGATCCTTGGCCCTTTTATGCACCAACACAGTGTAGGTGTGCAAATAAAGATCAGGGAGAAGAAATCTCTCATAGGAGAAATCATTGGTGCTTCTGTGAGTAGACACACATTCAAGATTTCACAGATGGAGAGAAGAGGGAGGGATGAGCTCTAAATGGGACCTTCATCATCATGACTCCTCTGTGCTGTCAAAACTTAGAGTGATTCCATCCTTAGTGTCCCTTGTTTCTTTTGGTATCTTAGGATCTTCAGGTACGCTCTCTGTTAGGTCATGCTTGAATCATTGGTAGACACTGAAATTCTGGCTCTTCTGCCTAATGCCTTCAGGCACCAGGGCAAGGTTCTCAATCTCCCTAATGCTGTGACCCTTTAATACTGTTCATCAAGCTGTGGCAACCTCCAAACATAAAATTATTTTCATCACTACTTCATATCTGTAACTTTGCTACTATTATGAATTATATTATAAATATTTGATAAGCCGGATATCTGGTATGTGACCCCTGTGAAAGGGTTATTTGACTCCCAAGTGGTCATGACCCACAGATTGTGAACCACTGCCCTAGTGGAAATACCAGGTCTCACTCCTCCTGAACTCAAAAGAGGGGCTTTTCTCTCTGCCTAGCTCCTGAGCCCAGCTGAAGCTCTTCCTCAATTCTCTCTGCTTCCTGTGCTGAAAATTGGCCTTACAAGAACCATCGTTTTGGTGATGTCCTATGGTTGGCCTTCAAGACAATGAATGAAACTATAAAAGCTAGTATCCTAGGATGGCACAGGTTTTTTGTATTTAGCAGGCTTGTGAGCATCAAGATTTGGAGAGGGAGGAATAGAGCTCTTTAACAACAGAGATAGAATTCTTTATGGGAACACAGAGGCAGATTGAGCACCATTTGCTACCTTTGTATAGTGGAAGAAAGATGAGAGAGTTTTTAATAGATGGCTTAGAAAAAGTTTATGGACAAAAAGAAGTCAGAATATGAATAAACAATGTGGAAGATGAAGGAGAATGATTGTGTCATTGCGTCATGAACCAAAGAGTTAATAGAGATCTTGTGCAAGGTAAAAATAGTCTTCCATGACCTGACGCAAGCGACCTGCATGCCGGACCATTTTGGAGGCGGTTCAGAACTCCAAACACCAGAGTCAGCCCAGCCTCCATCCAGTGGTCCAGGTAGGCCAGGAACTGTTTCCAGTTCCAGTTTGTCATCGCTGCTCATAGTCACCTGACACAAGCGAACTGCGTGCTAACCAGTTCGGTGGCGGGTTCTGAACACCGAACACCCAGAGGAGGCCTGCCTCCATCCACCGGCCCAGGACCCTGCCAAAACCCAGGTAACAGTGACACCACCATTCACGAGAAGAGGACCGACATCAGAGTATTGGATGTGTTTGCTTCTACCAGAAGAGAACCTTGGTCCCACACCCACCAGGAGAACAAGAAACTCTTGCTACACCCACCAGAAGAAAGGATGAGAAGAGGACAAGGTAAAAACACATCCAACAACAGAAAACCCAATATGACACCACCAGAGACTAGGAACCATACAACAGTAAGACCTGAACATCAAAATGAGATGAACGAGAAGAGAATGACATTAAAAACATCTTCAGGAAAATGATAGAGAATCTCAAAGAGGACATGAGAAAATCCCTTAAAGAAATGGAAGAAAAAACTTACCAAAAAATACAAGATATCAATCTTCAAGTCAATCAATATCAATCTCTCAAGGAAACAGTTCAAGACCTAAAACCTGAAAGAGAGACAATGAAGAAAGCACAATCTCAGGGAATGCTGGAAATAGAAAGCTGGGTAAACGATCAGGAACTACAGATGTAAGCATAACCAACAGAATACAAGAGATGGAAGAGAGAATCTCAGGGGTTGAAGACACACTAGCGGAAATAGATTCATCAACCAAAGAAAGCCTTAAGTCCAACAAATCCATATCACAAAATATCCAGGAACTATGGGATACTGTGAAAAGACCAAACCTAAGAATAATAGTTATAGAAGAAGGCGAAGAAATCCAACTCAAAGGCACAGAAAACATATTCAACAAAATCATAGAAGAAAACTTTCCCACCTAAAGAAAGACATACCAATGAAAATACAAGAAGCCTACATAATACCAAATAGACGGAACCAAAAAAAAAAAAAAGTCAACTCGACACATCAAAACACCAAACATACACAACAAAGAGAAAATATTAAGATCAGCAAAGGAAAAAAGTCAAGTAACCTATAAAGGCAAACCTATCAGAATCACACCTGACTTTTCCTTGAAAACTCTGAATGCCAGAAGTTCCTGGATCGATATTCTGCCTACACTAAGAGACCATGGATGCCAACCTAGACTACTATACCCAGAAAAGCTTTCAATTATTATAAATGCAGAAAGCAAGATATTCCATGACAAAAGCAGATTCAAATAATACATATCCACCAATCCAGCCCTACAGAAAGTATTGGAAGGAAAACTCCAACCCAGGGAAGTTAACCACAACCAGAAAAACATAGGCAATAGATAATCCCAACTTACCAACAGCCAAAAGGAAAAAGGGACAGAATCCCACACATAATCTCACCACCATCACCAAATCAAAAACAAACAAGAATGAACAATAATCAATAGTCATTAATATCCATCAACATTAATGGTCTCAACGCCCCTATAAAAAGACACAGATTAGCAGAATGGATAATTCTAAGAATTAAAGGTTGGGGAAAGATCTTCCAATCAAATGGACCCAAGAAACAAGCGGTGGGTAGTATCCAATAAATTGGACTTTAAACTAAAATCAGTCAAAAGAGATGAAGAAGGTCATTTCCTACTCATCACAGGAGAAATCCATCAGGATGAAGTCTCAATTCTGAACATTTATGCCCCAAATGCAAAGGCATCCACGTTTGTAAACGAAACATTACTAAAACTCAAATCACAATAAAACCGCACACACTTATAGTGGGAGATTTCAACACCCCACTCTCACCATTGGACAGGAACACCAAACAGAAACTTAACAAAGAAACAAAAGAACTAATAGAAGTTATGGCACAATTGGACTTAACAGATTTCTATAGAACATTTCACCCAAATACAAAACAATTTACCTTCTTCTCAGCGCCACATGGAACCTTCTCTAAAATCGACCACATACTAGGCAACATAGCAAACCTCAAGAAGTACAAAAAGAAAATGAAATAACCCCCATGTGTCTTATCAGATCACCATGCTTTAAAAATTAGAATTCAACAACAATAAGAAATACAGAAAACCTACAAACTCATGGAAATTAAGTAACACCCAATTGCACAATTCATGGGTCCAGGAAGAAATAAAAAAAGACATTAAAGATTTCCTAGAATTCAATGAGAATGCGGATACAACATACCCAAACCTATGGGATACTTTGAAAGCAGTGCTAAGAGGAAAGTTCATAGCGTTAATTTCCACATGAAGAAACAGGAGAATAATCACACTAGAGAATTAACAGCACAACTGAAAGCTTTAGAAAACAAAGAAGCCAATACACACCAGAGGAGCAGACTCCAGGAAATAACCAAATTGAGGGCTGAAATCAATAAAATGGAAACTAGGAGAACAATACAAAGAATCACTATAAAAAAAAGTTGGTTCTTCAACAAGATAGACAAGATAGACAAACCTTTATCCAAACTTACCAAACAACAAAGACTGAACATGCAAATTAATAAAATCAGGAATGAAAAGGGGGACATAACAACAGACACAGAGGAAATCCAGAGAATCATCAGGTCATTCTTTGAAAACCTATATTTCTCAAAATTTGAAAATCTAAAAGAAATGGACAATTTTCTGGACAGATTTCACTTACCAAAATTAAATGAAGAACAGATAAGCAATTTAAATAGACCTATAACCTCTAATGAAATTGAAGCAGTCATTAGAAGTCTCCCAAACAAAAAAAATCACAGGGCCATATGGCTTTAGTGCAGAATTCTACCAGAAATTCAAAGTACAGCTAATACCAATTCTCCTCAAAGTATGCCACACAATAGAAGCAGAAGGGTCATTACCAAACTCTTTTTTATGAGCCTTCAATAACCTTGATACCCAAGCCACACAAAGACACAATTAAGAAAGAGAACTACAGACCAATATCCCTCATGAACATTGATGCAAAAATCTCAATAAAATATTGGCAAATCAAATCCAAGAACATATCACAGAAATAATCCATCCCGATCAAGTAGGCTTCATCCCAAGGATGCAAGGATGGTTCAACATACGAAAATCCATCAATGTAATCCACCATATAAACAGACTAAGGAAAAAAATTACATGATCATCTCAATACATGCCAAAAAAGCCTTTGACAAAATGCAACACCCCTTCATGATAAAGGTCTTGGAGAAATCAGGGATAACAAGAACATACCTCAACATAATAAATGCAATATACAGCAAGCCAACAGCCAATTATCAAATTAAATGTAGAGAAACTAAAATCAGGAACAAGGCAAGGCTGTCCACTCTCTCCATACCTCTTCAATATTGTCCTTGAAGTTCTAGCTAGAGCAATAAGACAACAAAAGGAGATTAAGGGAATACAAATCAGAAAGGAAGAAGTGAAACTCTAACTATGTACAGATGATATGATAGTCTACATAAGTGACCCGAAAAACTCAACCAGGGAACTCCTACAGCTGATAAACACCTTCAGCAAAGCGGCAGGATTCAAGATTAACTCAAAAAAATCTGTAGCCCTACTCTATACAGATGACACATTGGTGGAGAAAGAAATCAGAGAAGCATCATCCTTTACAATTTCCACAAACAACATAAAACACCTTGGAGTAATACTAACCAAAAAAAGTGAAAGACCTGTACCTTAAGAATTTTGAGTCTCTAAAGAAAGAAATTAAAGAAGATACCAGAAAATGGAAAGATCTACCATGCTCTTGGATAGGCAGGATCAACATAGTAAAAATGGCAATCTTACCAAAAGCAATCTACAGATTCAATGCAATCCCCATCAAAATCCCAACATAATTCTTCACTGACCTTGAAAAAACAATTCTCAACTTTATATGGAGAAACAAAAGACCCAGGATAGCCAAAACAACCCTGTACAATAGAGGAACTTCTGGAGGCATCACCATCCCTGACTTCAAGCTCTATTACAGACCTATAGTCCTGAAAACAGCTTGGTATTGGCACAAAAATAGACAGGTAGACCAATGGAATAGAGTTGAAAACCCTGATATCAACCCACACACCAATGAACACCTGATTTTTGACAAACGATCCAAATATATACGCTGGAACAAAGAGAACATTTTCAACAAATGGTGCTGGAATAACTGGATGCAAACATGTAGAAGACTACAGATGGGCCCAATCCTTTCGCCCTGCACAAAAGTTAAGTCAAAATGGATCAAAGACCTCAACATAAACCCAGTCCCATGGAACCTACTAGAAGATAAAGTGGGAAATACCCTTGAATTAATCGGTACAGTAGACTGCTTCCTGAACATTACACCAGTAGCACAGACAGTGAGATCAACAATTAATAAATGGGACCTCCTGAAACTGAGAAGCTTCTGTAAGGCAAAGGACACAGTCAACAAGAGAAAACGACAGCTGACAGACTGGGAAAAGATATTCACCAACCCCCACATCTGACAGAGGGCTGATCTCCACAATATATGAAGAACTCATGAAGCTATTCTCAAAAACACCAAACAAAAAAATCCAATTAAAAAATGGGGTACAGAACTAAATAGACAATTCTCAATAGAGGAATCTAAAATGGCTGAAAGACACATGAGAAAGTGTTCAACATCCTTAGTCATCAGGGAAATGCAAATCAAAACAACTCTGAGATACCATCTTACTCCTGTCAGAATGGCTAAAATCAAAAATACCAATGACAGTTTATGCTGGAGAGGATGTGGAGAAAGAGGAACACTCCTCCACTGCTGGTGGGAGTGCCAACTTGTACAGCCACTGTGGAAATCAGTATGGCGACTCCTCAAGAAAATGGGAATGAGTCTACCACAAGATCCAGCAATTCCACTCCTAGGCATATACCCAAAAGAAACACATTCATATAACAAGGACATATGTTCAACCATGTTGATAACTGCATTATTTGAAATAGCCAGAAACTGGAAGCAACCTAGATGCCCCTCAACCAAAGAATGGATAGAGAAAATGTGGTAAATTTAGACAATGGAGTACTACCCAGCAGAAAAAAAATGGAATCTTGAAATTTGCAGAAAATTGGAAGAAACTCGAAGAAACCATTCTGAAGGAGGTAACCCAATCACAAAAAGACAAACATGATATGTACTCACTCATATGTGGACCTGCTTTATGATACATAGTAGTGACCATGCTTTATCAGAGCTGTTTTTAATGATGGTGCTCAGAATGGTTTCATCCCAGATGATGATTGAGAAACTAATTTAAAAAAAAAATGGCGCCAAGTACCACAAGAGTAAAGAACTGTGCTGTTTTCTGGGATTTTGTTTTTTACTCTGTTGTTGTTGTTTTGTTTGTTTTATTTTTGTTTTTGTTTTTTTTAAATGGAGTGTGCTGGATGTCTCTACAATTTGTTCAAATGACTGCAGAACCTGGAAAAGCTGTTGTTGCTATTGATGCATAACATATTGCCATTATTGATCTATATACCTATAATTGAAACTCAAATATGTGATGAATCCAAAGTGTTTCAGTGAGTGCTCACCTGTGCATGCAAATTTGATTTTATCTTAGTAAGTAGTAAAGTTATATGCTTGCCAAAAAAAAATAATAAGTGACACCCTGGAAAACAAATGTCACACAATTTCAATTTTATGTGTGACCTAGAAATGATGAACTTATGGGAGCAGAGAGCAGAAATGTGGCTATTAGGCTTCATTGTGGGTCTTTTAACAATGGGGAAATGATTGGTTTAAGGATATAAAACTGCAGTTGGACAAGAGGCATGGACTCTGATGTCTTGAGGTCTATTGAGAGCGTGATAAATATGGTTGATAACAATATGCTATACTTATAATTTGTGAGATAGTATACTTTAAGTGTTCTCGAAACAAAAATGATGAATATGTGTTAAACAAAAATGATGAATAACATGTTAATTGTTTTAATTTAGCCATGCCATTGTGAACATACTGTATTGTGTATCATAACTGTCCATGACTTTATTTATGAGCTAAATAAAAGAATGGAGAAAAAATAGTCTTCCGTATATGAACAGGTGCTTGGGGAGACAGGGATAGGATGCTCTTCTGAACATTTCTGGACTTTCTGATGCTCCCATCGTACTTCCAGGACACACCTCATTCACAGATGTCCTGAGCATGAAACATGAACCTCATAATATCTCCAGGCCTTGTAGAATGGGGAGAAACACCAACAGAATAAAACACACACACACACACACACACACACACACACACACACACACACACACACACACGACAGAGCATTGTCTGTTCCAGCACTGATATAAGAGCTGCTGAGAGAAGCCCAGCTGTGACATGCACACAAAATGACAGTATGCTGTGTTGGGGACCAGGAAATGAGGAGAGGATGGAAAGTCACCTAAGGACCTAAAAACCTACATGCTCTAAGGCTTGAAGACAAGTGTTTGAACATCATGGGTTTGTTAACTCCTCTTTACCTCAAAAAATGCCTGATTTGGATGCTGTGCTGTCTTAAGCAGTCCTGATCCTCTCTGCCTGGGAGTGCAGGGAGGTGTCGAGTGAGACCCTCCTTCTGCTGTGGGTCTCATCTCTACCAGCTCCCACCTCCCTGGTACCTCCCCTCCCACAGCATAACATTCTGACATTGCAGAATTGGCAGACCTGATGAGGTGCAGCAAGAAACTGCCCCAAACTGGCCTAGTGAATCTTCTATTACAGCCCTCCTCCATCTGACCCACAGGAATCAGCATCTTTGGTGCCACCTTTGTGGATGAGACCAGCAACCTCTCACAGCCACCAACAGTGACTTCAACATCTTTCCGAGTTAACGAGCTCATTCTGCCATATAACTTGCTGCCTAAACACAATGACCTACCAGACAGCATCAATGCCCATGTATCTCACTGAGGACTTCTGCCTGGGGTGCCTGAAAGTAATTGCAGCAGACAAAAACCTATGGAAGTGGTCCTTCTTAGAGATGCCTACACCCACAATGCTTTATCTTCAAATACAAGTATCCATGAAACCCCGTGTAATGGAGCAAAATGTCCTTCTGGCTGGAAGCTAAAAAGTCATACTCAGAACATGAGTCCTTGTTGAAAATCAAATTAGGTGAAGAAATTTCTTCTCCTTCTGCCTTTTGATTTGTTTTGATTTTTGAGACAGAGTATCGTATGGTGTCCAGATTGGCCTGCTATTTCAGCCTCTCAGGCTCTGTGTCACAAAACATGCAGCTAATGCATCCCTTCTACGTAATCCAGGGCAATGTGTGTAAGATCCTGCTGCTTTAATGTCCTGTGAATGACACAGGTCAGGATGAGACAGAAGAGGACAGATCAGGCACACTCCATCCCTCTTAGAGTTGTCACCAACTCTAAGCTCAGAAATCTAAACAAAGAATACCACAAACACTAACCATGAATGATTCAGGTAGATCTTCCTGCATGGAGAACCCTGGTGACCTCCCAGAGCCTGGTGACCCACAGCAGCGGTCACGGGTGAGGTGAGTTCAGTGAATCTGACTGGGGAGACTCAGGAAGAGGTCAATAAAGTTATCACTGCCAACAATGGAGAGGCCCACTAGAAAGTTAAGGGGTTCACACTAGGAGAGTGAAAGTGCTTCACACATCCTGGGCATGAAGCCATTCTGGCTGAACTTCAGATAACAGCCTGAGAATTGCTGATAGCCCCAGAGCACACATGCCCTTTGCTTTGGAATGAAAACTGCCCTTGCCCCAGGTTAGGTGCATGGTGAAGGGAACCCAGGAACCACTAAGGTCAACTGAGTTTTGTGGGGCACCAGGGACTTCTGTTTGCCACAATAACTTTGTGCCTTTTGAAAGCTGAGAGGCCACTTTCTTTCCTAGGAGGTGATACACTTAGAGATATCTGACATTGCGAATGTACTATATTATCATTATCCAAGAGTCCAGGAAGATCTACAGCTACAAAATCACATGGGGAAAAGATCCATCTGCTCCTCTATCTCCTGACCTTCAGGACCAGCACAACTCAGATTGCCTACTACTTGGCTGACTCCTCAGTATGGGTGATCTCCTCCTGTATCAGTGATGCTTTGCTCAGGAGAAAGCTACTCTGTGGGCTTTGGTGGGCCATTTAGAATCAGTTCTGTCCTCCACAGTGTTGGTTCTGGGGTTGAACTCTGGCCACCACATTGGAGACAGACATCTTTATCTGCTTAGTCATTTCACAGGCCCTGCTAAGAGAATTTGAGGACACACATTTCCTATGATATCTTATGACCTGCTGAGTTACTCCCCCTCTGTAGTCTCAGCCTCTGACTCTGTAAAGCTAACCCAGTTTAAATAATTTCCCCTCTGTCCCCTTACAGTCTCCCCTGAAGAGAAGGAGAAGCAGAAACCCATAGGCCACAGCATTTAATAAGTTTAGGAAGTTATTCTTAAATAACTGACCCAAGAAAGTGGGAAGTCACTGACTCCAGACTGACAGCTGGGGAACGTGCATAAGACAGAATTCTGACCCCTGAATGTGGGTGACAGTTGGGGGACTTGGGCAGTTGATGGAACCAGTATTCATCCCTACTGCATGAACTTGCGTTTTGGAGCCCATTCCCTATGGAGAGATATCTTACTTAGCCAAGACACAGGAGAGAGGGCCTTGGTCTTGCCTCAAATGATGTGACAGATTTTGATGATCCCCATGGAAGGTTTCACCCTCCCTGAGGAGTGAGGGGGTGGGATGGAGAGATGGTGGGGGGAGTGGGAGGAACTGAGGGAGGGGGACTGGGGTTGGTATGTCAAATAAGCCTTTTTTCTTGTTTTTTAATTAGAAAGAAAATTATTATTTATTTTTTTAAATTTCTTTTTTATTAGTTCAAGTTAAGGAACAAGCTGGTTTCACATGTAAGTCCCTTCTCCCTCTCCCTCCCCTCACCCCATCCCTCCTCCCCCACCCCCGACCTACCCCCGACCCCAGACCCATCCACTCCCCAGGCAGGGTAGGGCCCTCAATGGGGGCTCTGCAAAGTCCACCAAATCTTGTGCTGGGCATGGGCCCTTCCCCATGTGTCCAGGGACAGAGTGCATCCTTCATGTGGGATGGGCTCTCAAAGTCCCTTATTACACTAGGGAAAAATACTAATCCACTACCAGAGGCTCCCTGGAGTGCAGAGGCCTCCTTATTGACTTCCATGTTCAGGGGTCTGGATCAGTCCTGTACTGGCCTTCCAGACAGCATCTGGGGTCGATGTGCTCCCCCTTGTTCAGGCCAACTCTTTCTGTGGGTTCCTCCAACCTGGTACAGACCCCTTCGATCTTCATTCCTCCTTTTCTTCAACTAAATTCCAGATTTCAGCTCAGTGTATATTTGTGGATGTCTGTCTCTGCTTCCATCAGCCACTGGATGAGGGCTCTAGGATGGCATAAAGAGTAGTCATCAATCTCATTTTAGGGGAAGGGCTTTTAGGTTATCCTCTCCACCATTGCCTGGATTGTCAGATCATGTCATCCTTGTAGGTCTTTGGAGATCTCCCTAGTTTCAGGTCTCTTCTTGAACCTATAGTGGCTCCCTCTAATATGGTATCTCTCATCTGGCTCTCTCTCCTCTATTCTTTCCCCTACTCAATATTTCTGCTCCTCCATTTCCTCTCCTCTACTCCTCTTTTCCTGCTCTTATTGTGGCAGCACCCTCTCCCCTAACCACCTGCTCCCAATTAGCTCAGGAGTTCACGCCACTTCCCATTCCTGGGGTCTATTTATCCCTTAGAGTCCTTCATGTTTCCTAGTTTCTTTGGTGAAGAGGATTATAGGCTGGTAATCCTTTGCTCTATGTCTAAAATTCATATATGAGTGAGTACATACCATGTTTGTCTTTTTGTGACTGGGTTACCTCACTCAGGATGGTTTCTTCTAGTTCCATCCATTTGCCTGTGAATTTCAAGATTCCATTGCTTTTTTTCTGCTGAGTAGTACTCCATTGTATAAATGTACCACATTTTCTCTATCCATTCTTCAGTTGAGGGGCATCTAGGTTGTTTCCAGGTTCTGGCTATTACAAACAATGCTGCTATGAACATGGTTGAACATATGTCCTTGTTGTATGAACATGTACTATTTGGGTATATACCCAAGAGAAATGGCTTGAGGTAGACTGATTCCCATTATTCTGAGCAACTGCCATACTGATTTCCAGAGTGGTCTTACAAGTTCGCTCTCCCACCAGCAACGGAGGAGTGTTCCTTTTTCTCCACATCCTCTCCAGCATAGATTGTCATTGGTATTTTTGATTTTAGCCATTCTGACAGGTGTGAGGTGGTATCTCAGAGTTGTTTTGAGTTACATTTCTCTGATGGCCAAGGATTTTGAGCACTTTCTTAAGTGTCTTTCAGACATTTCAGATTCCTCTGTTGAGAATTCTCTATTTAGTTCTGCACCCACTTTTTAATTTCATTGTTGGGTGTTTTGGTGGATAGCTTCTTGAGCTCCTTATATATTTTGGAAATCAGTCCTCTGTCAGATGTGGGATTGGTGAAGATCTTTTCCCATTCTGTGGGTGGTCGTTTTGTCTTACTGACTATTTCCTTTGCCTTGCAGAAGCTTCTCAGTTTCAGGAGGTCCCATTGATCAATTGTTGATCTCAGTGTCTGTGCTACTGGTGTAATGTTCAGGAAGCAGTCTCCTGTACCGATTAATTCAAGGGTATTTCCCACTTTGTCTTCTAATAGGTTCAGTGTAGCTGGATTTATGCTGAGATCTTTGATCCATTTGCACTTAAGTTTTGTGCACAGTGACAGTTATGGATCTATCTGCAATCTTCTGCATATCCGAATCCAATTGTGCCAGCACCATTTATTGAAGATGATATCTCTTTTCCATTGTATATATTTAGCACCTTTGCCAAAAATAAGGTGTTTGTAGGTGCGTGGGTTAATATCAGCGTTTTCAATTTGATGCCATTGGTCTATCTGTCTATTTTTGTGCCAATACCAAGCTGTTTCAGAACTATGGCTCTAGAGTAGAGCTTGAAGTCAGGGATGGTGATGCCTCCAGAAGATCCTTTATTGTAAAGAGTTGTTTTGGCTATCCTGGGTTTTTTGTTTTTCCATATAAAGTTGAGTATTTTTCTTTCAATGTCTGTAAAAAACTGCATTGGGATTTTGTTGGGGATTGTGTTGAATTTGTAGATTGCTTTTGGCAGGATTGCCATTTTTACTATGTTTATTCTACCTATCCAAGAGCATGGGAGATCTTTCCATTTTCTGGTATCTTCTTTAATTTCTTTCTTTAAAGTCTCAAAGTTCTTATTGTACAGGTCTTTCACTTTTTTGGTTAGTGTTACCCCAAGATATTTTATGTTGCTTGTGGATATTGTGAAAGGTGATGTTTCCCTGATTTCTTTCTCATTGGATTTATCATCTGTATATAGTGGGGCTACTGATTTTTTGAGTTAATTTTGTATCCTGCTACCATGCTGAAGGTGTTTATCAGCTGCAGGAGTTCCCTGGTAGAGTTTTTCGGGTCACTAATGTAGACCATCATGTCATCTGCAAATAGTGAAATTTGACTTCTTCCTTTCCAATTTGTATCCCTTTGATTCTCTTTTCTTGTCTTATTGCTCTAGCTAGAACTTCAAGTACAATATTGAAGAGATATGGAGAGAGTGGACAGCCTTGTCTTGTTCCTGATTTTAGAGGAAACACTTTGAGTTTCTCTCCATTTAGTTTGATGGTGGTTATTTGTTTGGTGTATATTGCGTTTGTCATGTTTAGATATGTTCCTGTTATTCCTGTTCTCTCCAAGATCTTTATCATGAAGGGATGATAGATTTTGTCAAAGGCTTTTTCAGCGTCTAGTGAGATGATCATGTGGTTTTTCTTTTTCAGTTTGTTTCTATGGTGGATTGCATTGATGGGTTTTCATATGTTGAACCATCCTTGAATCTCTGGGATGAAGCCTACTTGATCATGGTGGATGATTTTTCTGATATGTTCTTCATTCGATTCACCAATATTTTATTGAGTATTTTAGCGTCGATGTTCATGAGGGATATTGGTCTGTAGTTCTCCTTCTTAGTCATATCTTTGTGTGACTTGGGTATCAAAGTGATTGTAGCCTTGTAGAAAGAGTTTGGCAATATCCCATCTGCTTCTATTGTGTGGAACAGTTTGAGGAGTACTGGAATTAGCTCTTGTTTGAATTTCTGGTAGAATTCTGCAGTGAAGCCATTTGGCCCTGGGTTTTTTTGTTTGTTTGTTTGTTTGTTTGTTTGTTTTTGGTTGGGAGGCTTTTGATGACTACTTTCATTTCATTAGGGGTTATAGATCGATTTAAATTGCTTATCTGCTCTTGGTTCAATTTTCATAAGTGATAGCTATCCAGAAAACTGTCCATTTCCTTTAGATTTTCGAATTTTGGGGAGTACAGGTTTTTAAAGTATGACCTGAAGATTCTCTGCATTCCCTCGGTGTCTTGTTATATCCCCCTTTTCGTTTCTGATTTTGTTAATTAGCATGCTCTCTCTCTGCCTTTTGGTTAGTTTGAATAGAGGTTTGTCTATCTTGTTGATCTCAAAGAACCAACTATTTGTTTCATTGATTCTTTGTACTGTTTTCCTAGTTTCTACTTTATTGATTTCAGCCCTCAGGTTGATTATTTCCTGGCATCTACTCCTCCTTGGTGAGTTTGCTTCTTTTTGCTCTAAAGCTTTCAGTTGTTCTGTCAATTCTCTAATGTGATTTTTTTCCAGTTTCTTCATGTGGGCACTTAGTGCTATGAACTTTCCTCTTAGCACTGCTTTCAGAGTGTCCCATAAGTTTGGGTATGTTGTGTCTCATTAAATTCTAGGAAGTCTTTAATTTGTTTTTTTATTTCTTACTCAACCCAGGAATGGTGCAATTGGGTGTTATTCAATTTCCACGAATATGTAGGTTTTCTGTAATTCGTATTGCTGTTGAATTCTAGCTTGAATGCATGGTGATCTGATAAGATACAGGGGGTTATTTCAATTCTTTTGTAACTGTGGAGGTTTGCTTTGCTGCCAACTATGTGGTCAATTTTCGAGAAGGTTCCATGTGACGCTGAGAAGAAGGTATATTCTTTTGTGTTTGGATGGAATGTTCTATAGATATCTCTTAAACCCAGTTGGGTCATAACTTCTGTCAGGTCCTTTGTTTCTTTGTTAAGTTTCTGTCTGGCGGTCCTGTCTAGTGTTGTAAGTGGGGTGTTGAAGTCTCCTACTATAAGTGTGTGTAGTTTTATGTGTGGTTTGAGCTTTAGTAATGTTTCTTTTACAAATGTGGGTGCCCTCGTATTTGTGGCATAGATGTTCAGTAATGAGACTTCATCTTGATGGACTTTTCCTGTGATGAGTCTGAAATGCCCTTCTTCGTCTCTTTTGAGTGATTTTAGTTTGAAGTCTAATTTGTTAGATATTAGGATTGCTACACCAGCTTGTTTCTTGGGCCCATTTGATTGGAAAATCTTTTCCCATCCTTTTACTCTGAGGTAACACCTGTCTTTGAATTTGAGATGTGTTTCTTATAAACAGCAGAAAGATGGATTCTGTCTTCGTATCTATTCTGTTAGCCTATATCTTTTTATGGGTAAGTTAAGACCACTGACATTTAGGGATATTAATGTCCATTGTTTGTTGGTTCTTGTTTTTTTTGGATTTATTGTTGGTGGTGTCCTTGTGTGTGAAGACAAAATAGAAGGGTTTTGTTTATTTAAGAGATGAATAAAAACTTAGGGATGAAAATAAGGTAGTAATGGAAATTATGGGAGAAGGGGGTTGGCAAATGGAGTCAGAATATAATATATCAGAAAAGAATAAATAAAAAAGAAAGATTACGAAAAGGTTGCAGTGGCTCCCATCACCCACCTTAGAGCTCAGAGGAGTCTGGGAGACCCATGACCACTCTGAAGAGTAACATGGCAGTGGGAAAGGAGTCTGCAGAGTCCACAATAGTTCTAGAACAACTAAGAAAAAAGGAAAGTCTTATGGAAAGATGCATTTGAAAGGTGGAATCACGAAAATGGAAAGAAAGACAGCAGAACAAATGGAGAATGATGAATCTATAGCCTTCACCATTGCGTCCCAGCTAGCAGGCTGCAAGCACAAAGGTCATGACTTTGGGGCTGGTGGCACTGACACCAGGGAGATGTACAGATGCCTGGAGCTCCAGAAGAAACATGTAATTACTAAATAGGCATGGACTTAGGCCCTCAGGCCAGCTCCCAGAATGGAGTCACCGCAGCTGTGGCTCCTGCTGCTTGCCCTGCGGGGAGATGGAGAGCTCAGAGCAGTCGAGCAGCCTGCAGCCTACAAGCTCCACAGTAGTGACTATTGGACCACATGGTGGCCAGCACTGAGGACAGGGTGGTGTGTAGCAGTCTGGAGCTCCAGTAGAAACATGTCATTCCTGAATAGGGCCTATCCTAGTCCCGGAGGTGGCTCCCAGCAAAGAGCCTCTTTAGCTGTAACTAGCGCTGCTTGCCCTGCTGAGAGATGGGGAGGCTACAAGAACAAAGGTTGAGGCCAGTGAGTTCTATGGAGGCAACCATGAGAGCAGGGAGGTGTGTGGCATCTGAGAGGTCACAGAGAACCTGCCCTAGACACCCTGACCAGCCACAACATCACTCTGACTCTGGGCAACAGCAGGATGTCCCAGTAAAGTCCTGGTGAAGATCTCATGTGTATTATGATACTTCAGAAACAGGAAACCATTTTATCAAGGTACATAAAGAAACCCTGTCTTGAAAAACAAAACAAAAAAGAAACCAGAAACCTTGAACCAGACCAAGGACTCATTTCAATAAATATTTGCATGTAAAGTTGTTTGGGAAAAATATTTTTGCAGTTTTCAATGCCACTACAATGAATGAATATGGGATGGAGAGGTAGCAAAGTGAAGAAGTAAGTGGTGGAAAGATATGGGACTAGAGATGTGGCTGTGGTGATAGATCTGAGAGAAGGCACAGTGGACAGGGGAGTGTGTCCTTGCTAGCAGGACTGACAGAATGCTGTGCAGCAGCCTGGAGCTTGCAGCGACAACAAGATGTCAGAAATGAAGAACAGTTCATTCTCTGAATTGGACCTCCTTAAAAGACCTCTATGGCCCATGCCACCCCTAAGGCCATGTTGGTATCTGTAACCCATTGCTTCAGGCCCTCTTTGAAGCCCGAGGTTCATGTGGCTGTCTGAGATCCTACAGCAGCCAGGTGCCATGTGGTAGAACATTATTTTAACGTGTGCGACTTTGTTTATGCTGCATTTGTTGAACTCTGTGAAGCTGGATGATTCTTTGCCTGTCTAAAACACCTGATGGTCTAATAAAGAGCTGAATGGCCAATAGCGACACAGGAGCAAGTGTAGGAAGGGCTGGAAGGCAGAGAGTATAAATAGGAAAAATGAGAAAGGAGAGGAGACGAGAACAAGGAGAGGAGGACTCCAGGGGCCAGCTACTCAGCCACCCAGCTACACAGCAAGCCACAGACTAAGAAGCAAAGACAGGTATACAAGAACAGAAAAGGAAAAGCTCAGAGGCAAAAGGTATATGGGACAAATTTAAGAAAAGCTGGCAAGAAACAAGCCAATCTAAGGCTGGGCATTCATAACTAAGAATAAGCATATCTCTCTCTCTCTCTCTCTCTCTCTCTCTCTCTCTCTCTCTCTCTCTCTCTCTGTGTGTGTGTGTGTGTGTGTATGTGTGTGTGTGTATGTGTGTGTGTGTGTGATGTAATTAGGAGCTGGCTGGAAGGCCCCCAAAAGAGCAAAAGAGTAAAAAAATCAAACAATAAGGTCAAGTTGATGTCTGTGGCCCAAGTTACTACTGAAAGCCATGTGAATGTCTAGATTCTGTGCTGCCTCCTGATGCCATGTTGATGTCCACGGTCCTGCTGCAGTCTGGAGATGTGTGTGTCCATTATCCATGTTCCTACCTAAAGTAATGTGGATATCTGTGGTCTATGCTGTTGCCTGAAACTATGTTGATGTCCATGGACCATGCTGTAATGGGGGCCATGTTGATGCCCTTCGCCCATACTGTAACCAAGGGCTATGATATTGCCCATCACTGTGCTTCTGCAGAGGACCATGTTGATGTCTGTGGTCTGTACTACCACCAGAGAACATGCTGAAGTCAGTGGCACATGCTGACATTGGAGACCATATGGATGTCAGTGGTCCATGATGTCACCAAAACCATGTAGAAGTCCATGATCCATGCTGCCAGAGACTGTAAAGGGCAAGAAAGCTACTTTTTTTGGTAGTATTGATGAATGCAGACTCACAGTTGAGAAAAAGGGACACAGAAGTCTTCTGTGACGACCTCTAACCCCACCCAATCCCCCTAAAGACAAAAGTAGCAGCCTAGACAGAAAGTCGTTAGAGAGAACTCTTAAAATTTGAGATAAGGATACTGAAGTGTAACTGTCCACAATTTATTGCTTCTGGCAGGTGTGTGGGTGGGGAAGAATTCAGTTTCATTTAAGGGTCATGCTACTGGGTGTTGACTGGGCAACACAAGCTGGACTGGTTTGGGGGAATTTGGGGGGTTATTCTTTTGGGGTAGCAGAAGAGTTAATGAGAGTAGCCAGGCAGACCTGGGAGGACTGCAAAGTAAGTGTGCCTGGAGTTCATGATATGAAATTCCCAACTAATCAATAAAGTTATTATGTATAAATAGAATGGAAATTAAGGCCATGAGGCAGGGGCCAAGGATAATAGGAGTGTTGTAGGACCCAGAAGTGTGCAGAAAATTGTAAACGGCAGAAGGACCCTCAATACATAGATAGGTGCTCAGAGAGATGTGGACAGCAATCTCTTCTGATGGACATGTCTAGACCTTCTGACACCCCCATTCTCATTTCAGACACCCACAGTCAAACATCCTCACAGTGTAGATGGCATCTCTGACCATGTAACTTACTGAAGCCACCACTGATGCATGATACTTGTAACAGCAAGAGACAACCTCATTAAAATGGTCCCAACATACCTAATCCTCCTTCGACACAGGGTACTCTCCTAACCCCCACCCCCCCTGCATTGCACGTTCATCCTCATTCTTGGGTCTCTGTTCCTGCAAGATCATGCTTTCCCCACTGCCACCCATTCCCAGGTATAGCAATCATACCTACACATAGAAGTTTCCTCATAAACACAGAATTTGAGAAACTTCTTCATTCTACATTTTTACTGTTGTCTCTATCTCATCATTGTCATCAATAAAGAGTCTCTGAATGATGGTGCAGTAGGTGGTAGATCACACAGGGACTTCCCCCAAGCCAGGCTATAAGCATTCCAGGATTAAGAGTTAACACTAGGCTATCCAGGTGGGTTCTATGGCATGAGTTTGAAAGAGCTGTTGACCTTTCAGCTTCCACAGCCCCAATGTTTTTTTATGGCTGGGTGTTGAGAGAGAAAACTTCTCCCCATCCCCAGGCTGTGACCACAGAGGGTATTGGAGGAGACACACTGAAAGGATAGCACTCTTGCTGATTGGTGGAGGCAGGTGAAGCCATGACTGCACCATACCAGTGGAAACACTCAGAAGGGCTAAGGAGGAAGTCTGCTTTGCCAGCCCGCAGGTGCCTGTTATTCTATTAGGGGATGTACAGAAACAAACATGGTCACTTCTTAGATGGCACTAAAGTCTGTGTGAGGATGAGCCCCACATCACTTCCTCATGGAAGTCTGGCTGGGCTAGGTGGGAGCTCTAGATCCTCTAGGTGAATCCTTGCAGGGTTTTCTGTGATTCTCAAACTACTACTTACATGCCTCTATATTCAGCTTTATAATAGGCTTCCAAACTTAGATTGTCCTCGGTGTACAAACCAACAAGACCCAATAAAATGTTTTGAGGTGGATATAATTGACTGTGAACTTGTGTTCAGTAAGAGCTTGCTGCCATTATAGTACAGGATGGAATGGGACGAGTAGGGGATGGGCACTTAAGGAGTACCACACAAAAACAGACAGAAACATTGGAAATAAATGATATCATAGATGTAATAGACAACATACATCTAAAGAACATTTTATCCAAACATTTCAGAATACAGTGCTGTTGTCAGGCCTAGGATCAAAGAGCCTCAGAATGTAGGCTTTATATTTTCCAAAATGGCTTCACTATGTCAGATGGAGCAAAGAAGGTGCCTCCTGGTTAAGACTAAGCCTGGGGAGATTCAGTTGTAGTATGCAATTGGTAAAGGTAGAATGGACAAGGGGAGAGCCTAGAGCCTAGAAGATGGTCTTAGTTGGAACCAGAACTGGGCCCAAGAGTCAGAATACAGCTTTGGGATGGTGAGTGGGGAACACAAGTGGGGAGTGGCATGGGGTGACTTGGACATAGACCCTTGTTTTACTTCTGTTTATTGTTGACCCCATTGAGAAAGAGGAACTTCTGAGCAGGAAAGTAATGAAGTATTGTGTCAACTATGCATGACATCAGAGAACAGACATGTTTCCCTTAACTTTCCCATGGCTTGATGGTCTGTGGTAGCCTCATATGCATAGATCCTTAGGCACATGAAGCCATACTCCCCGAGGCCAGATCACATTCAGACAGGTTATTTTAGGGGTGTCGATCACTAATCATCTTCCAGTGCCCATAGGTGAGGTGGCCAAAGTGTAAAAACCCACACTGGTTTTGTGTATGTGAGCCTGCCACTGAGAGAATGGGAAACATGATCCAGATAGCCCTACCCCATAAGGAGCAGATACTAGTGAGGGTTCCTTGCTTGCACAGATCAGGACACCAGCCCTATTTGTCTCCAACACCTGGGCTTCATCACCTATCATGTCAGCCTAAAGCAGGGATCAGGCCTGGACACAACAGGCTTCAGAGTGACTTCCACCCGAGGAGTGAGGGTAAGGCCTTGGGTATTCCCACCCAAAGAAATGCCCACTTCTCCATGTTGAACCAGGATAAACAATACCTGCAGTTGGTCATCCATTCTGCAATGGACAATGTCCTGAAAGCTGGAAGACTGAAATTCTGGACCAAGTGTGCCACAGAAAATATATGAGCTTGACTGAGCAGAGGACAGACGAGCAGGACTGTAACATGTTATGTAAGGTTGTAAGGTATCATGAGTGCCAATGGATTTGGCCTGACATACCTACACTTTGAAAACACAGGGCCAACTGTATCCTTCATGTATCCATGTAACTACTCTTCATTTATCTGTTCAGACAACACTTATGCATGCCACTTGTTACCAAGACTACCTGGATCCTGTCTTTTTTCAATGAAATTCCTCATGATAATGTATTTATGTGAGCACCAATGGATAACAACTTTCCTTCATACCCACTGTACCTGCATCTCTTCCTCCCTTCTTTACCTCATCTCCTCTTTCTCTTTCTCTCCAAGTCCCAGACCTCTTCGTGTGAGTCAGAAGCTTTAGAGAATATTGATTACACTGGAGGTGGGTGGGTATCAAGGTCCACCTTCAGCAATCCCCTATTTGTCATATATATTCATGACTGATGGAACACCTCCCTCATTAATCACAGCCCCATTGTCCTAGTAATTTCCAAATACCATACCTAAGTTAACATCACCTGCAATGTCAATGCTGTGGTGGATGTAGTCCCAAACAATAGGGAGACTGAGGCAGGAAGCTCTCATGGGCTCAGGAGTAAATCTGCTCCGTACAGACAATGCAGCTAAAAACATATGAATACAATACATAAACATGTGATTGTGAACTGTAAGATGTGTGGCTTATAAACAGAAAATTTCCCCCAAGGTTTGTGACCAAGTTTATGATCCCAGCCAGCGTACTTACTGTGTGGTAAGGGTTAACTCTCTGGCTCAAACATTGCTTCTGTGTGGTCCCTAGCCAGAAGAGACAATTGTGATTTGCCTAAAGATTCTAAATCATAATATCATTACAATGGATGCTGGGCTTCAATATATAAATATGAGGCACTGACACTTTCAGAATAAGCCCCTAAAGGTCCTGAATCAGCTAATAAAGTTGCCACCTACTGGAAATGTCCCAAATGACTGACATTCAAAACAATCCATCAATTCATCTATTTCTGATCCAAAGTATTTCTCCAAATGGGAAACAGGTCTGGGCGTGTGCATTAGCACTTCAAGTGGTGAGGTGGGGTGGGGCTGCAGAAGAACTATTTTCTGGTCGTTGCTGTTGTCTGCTGAGTATTTAGGTATATGGAAATTTCCACAACTCCATACACACAGGCATGCACCAAGGAGCAGTCTATCTAGGAAATCATCAATGCACATCCTTTGAATGATGTTCTGTAAATGGCAGAAGTCAAATCTCCTCAACATGATGCCAGATTCCAGTTTGGGGGGAAAAACACCAGGACATACAGAAAATGGAGGAGCTGCTACCTTCTCACAGAATGTTTTGAATGTCTCAGGGCATCTCACATCCCCACAGCCCACCAGTTCCCTGCATCAGAAAATTCAGAGTAGAGACAACATCTGCCAGCAAGACCTGGGGCCACAAATTGGAGGGGCTGCAGTGACACACCACAACCTTGCTGATTGGAGGAGGCAAGAGAAGCCATGACTGAGTCATTCTAGGAGAAAGGAGAGAGTTCTGCTGCGCCAGGCTGTGAGTGCCCAGGACTATTGGGGACTGGAAAGATGGAGGCAAAACTGATCCTCATATGGTACTCCAGACGGTCTGACACTGATCCCCACATCACACCCACCAGAAAGTCAGGCAGGACTAGGTGGGAGCTGCTTCTGACCCTGTAATCTTGGATGTAGCCTGCAGGGTTCTTTGTGATTCTGAAGCTCCTACTCAGAGACCTGTATTACAGATTCTGAAAGCCTAGCTAGTCCCAGACCCTAGAACCAGAGTGTCCCCGTTAAGTCTTTGTTGAGGAGGAAAAAGACTGTGAACTTGACCTCCTTTGGAGATGGCCGTGATAGTAAGGCAGTATGGAGATGGAGTGGTAGGGTAGAGGTCCTTCAGAGGTGTCAGGTTTGCAGTGTGTTTCAATGAAACAGCTATGTTTGAGCAGGAGGGTAATGTGTATAGTCTTAAAATCATGACTGCAATGGGGGAGGTACCCTGGATATGGACTCGGGAAATTGTAAGTCCTGAAGCAGGGAGCAGTTTTCAGGGTGGTGGGCCCGCTCATGCAGTTCTGTTTGTCCATGTCACCTTTCTCAGAGCTGCATACCATTCTCGTGTGACATCCTCAGCATGCATCTCCTAGAGAAGCCCTCCTGATATTTCTAGTTACATCTTTCTGCAGGCTCGTTTCCACCCCAACACCTGCCCTGGGCTTGTTCCTGAAAGGACTGTGAACTTGGTGACTCCAGGTTAAAGGGAGGGTTGCTGGTATCCTAGAACAGCCTGCTGTCCCTTCCACAGAGGGTAAAGGTGAGGCAGGCATAGTGAACTCGACATGGCCCTACCTGCTGTCCACTGGCTCTTGTAACCTCTGCCTTGTCAGTTCAATGACCTTGCCCTGTGCAGCAAACTCTCCATCTACTCCACTTTGGATCCAAATTCCTGTCTGAACTAGGTGCCTGTATTCTGTTTCTAGTCAATGGCACACAGTGTATTGCGCTGGAGCACACCATTGGGCTTAGGAGTCCATCACTTCACCAGACTAACTTCTTAACTGGTTAAATGCTGTGCCCTATGGCTTCCTGCTTCCTCTTCTCTTCATGCAGGGCAAGACTCTTTTCTCCAAATTCATTTTATTATTAACATTACTATTTTTAGGAATTTCAAAAATATTTATTTATTTTACATTCGGACCTCAGTTTCCTGTCCCTCCTCTCCTCCCAACCCCTCCACATCTCCCGTCTTCTCCCCACAGTGCATACCTCTTCTGTGTTTCCATTCATAAAAGGTCAGGCTTCCTGTGGATATCAACAAAAGACGTCATTTCAAGTTGCAGTAAGACTAAGCACGGCTTTTGTATTAAGATTGGGCCAGGCAACCCATTATGAGGAGTAGGGTCCCAAAAGTCTACAAATGAGTCAGAGACACTGTTAGGAGTCCCACAAGAAGACCAAACTACACAATTGTCACATATATAGAGGCCTAGGTCAGTCCCATGCATACTCCCTAGTTCTTGGTTCACCCTCTATGAGCTCCTGTCAGCCCAGGTTAGTTGATTGTATAGGTTCTCTTCTGATGTCCTTGACCCTTCTGGCTCCTACAATCCTTAATCTCCCTCTGCTGTAGGATTCCCAGGGGGAGACTTTTAAGGGGACAGAGGGAGCCTTGGATTAACCTGGTAAACTCTGCAGAGTGAGAAGCTGAGACTACAGAGAGGGGGTAACTCATAGACATGTCAGAAGAAATTATAGGAAATATGTTTCCAAATTCCCTTGCCAAGGCCTGTGAAATGACTCAGCAGGTAAAGTTGCCTGCCTCCAAGCTGGTGGTCAGAGTTCAACCCCAGAACCCACATTGCAGAAAGAGAGAACTGACTCCAAATGTTCCTACCAAAGCCTACAGAGTAGTCTTCTACAAAGCAAACCATCACTGATACAGGAGGAAGTCATCCATACTGAGGAGGTAGCCCAGTAGTAGGGTATCTGAGCTGTGCTGGACCTGTAGTTCAGGGGATAAAGGAGCAGGTGGGTCTCTTCCCTCAGTGCTTTTATAGCTGTAGCTGCTCCTGGACTTATGGATAAAAATAATATAAAACATTCATGATGCCATATATCTCTAAGTGTGTAACACCCTAGGACAGAACAGTGCCCTGGCATTCTTTAAAAGGTACAGTGTTATTAGGCAAACAGAAGTCCCTGGTGCCCCTATGCCTCAGTTGCCCTTAGTGGTCCCTGGGTTCCATTCACCATGCACCTACCCTGGGTCCACGACAGTTTGGATTACTGAGCAAAGGGCATGTGTGCTCTGGGCCTATCAGCAACTGTAAGGCTCTTACCTGAAGTTCAGCCAGAATGACTACATGCCCAGGGTGTGTGTGTAGCACTTACGCTCTCCTGGTGCAAACCCCTTGACCTCCTCCTGGGCCTCTCTCTGCAATCTGATAGTGAAGACTTTATTGATCTTTTCCTGAGCTTTCCCAGTCCTGTCTACTGAACTCACATCACCCATGACCCCTGCTGTGGGTCACCAGGCTCTGGGAGGTCACCAGGGTTCTCCATGAAGGAAGGTCTGTCTGAATCATTCATGGCTACTGTTTGGAGTATTCTTTGTCTGGATTTCTGGGCTCACAGTCAATGACAACTGTAAGAGGGATGAAGTTTATCCTGTTGTCTTTGTCACATCCTGACTTGTATCATCCACAGTAACATCAAATCAGCAGGGGCTTACTTAGAAGCCATGTGTTAGCTGCATGTTTTGTGACACAGCTATAAACCCAGAACCTGAGAAGCTGAGGTTAGAAGGCCAGTCTGTACTACATAAAATACCCTGCATCAAAATCAAAACAAAAACAAAAAGCAGAAACAGAAGAAACATGTTCACCTAATTTGATTTCACCAATGACTCCTGTTCTGGAGTATGGCTCATTAGCTTCCAGAAGGTCATTTTGCTCCATTACACAGGGTTTTATGGAGAAGCTTTCTTTGAAGATAAAGCATTGTGGGTGTAGGCAGGCTCTAAGAAGGACCATTTCCATAGGTTTTGTCTGTTATAATAGCTGACAGTCATCACGTGGGTCAGATGGAGGAGGACTGCAACAAAAGGTTCACTGGGCTGATTTGGGGTTTTTAACTTCTTTTGGTGCAACTCATCAGGTCTGCCAAATCCTGCAATTTCAGAACATGGTGCTGTGGGAGGGGAGGTGCCAGGGAGGTGGGAGCTGACAGAGATGACACACACAGTAGAAGGAGGGTCTCCCTGCACTCCCAGGCAGAGAGGACCAGGACTGCTTAAGACTGCACAGCATCCAAAGCAGGGCATTTTCTGAGGTAAACAATAGTAAATAAACCCATGTTGTTCAAACACTTATCTTCACCCTATGTCAAGACTTAGAGCATGTAGGTTTCTTATATCCTCAGGTGACTTTCTGTCATCTCCTCATTTCCTGTTCCCCACCATAGCAGGCTGGCATTTTGTGTGCAGGTCACAGCTGTGCTTCTCTCAGCAGCTGTCATGACAGTGCTGGCACAAACGAGGCTGCTTTTGTGTATGAATGTGTGACTGTGTGTCTGTGTATCTGTGTGTATGTGTGTGTGTGTGTGTGTATGTATATATATATATATGTGTGTGTGAATATGTGTGTCTCTCTCTGTGTGTGACAGTGTATCTATGTATGTGTGTATGTATGTGTGTTGTTGGAGTCTGTTGAAGTTTCTCCTTACCCTCACCCTCACCCCCACCCCCAGGGTCTGGAGATACTATGAGGTTCGTGTCACATACTCAGGACATCTGTGAATATGTTTGACTGTGAAGTGTGTCCTGGAGGTGGGAAGGGAGCATCAGAAGGTCCAGAAATGTCCAGGAGCAGAACACCTAATTCCTGTCTCCCCGAGTACCTGTCCATGTAAGGAAGGCTAATTCTAACTTGCACAGGTCCACAAGAATTCTTTGGTGCATTTAGACACAATCATTCTCCTTCATCTTCCACATTATTTATTTATCTTTTGACTTTATTGTTGTTCTTAAACTTTTTCTAAGCCCTCTATTAAAAACTCTATCATCTTTCTTCCACAATACAAAGTTAACAAATGGTGCTCAATCTGCCTCTGTGTTGCCATAAAGAATTTTATCTCTGTTGTTAAAGAGCTCTATTCCTCCCTCTCCAAATCTTCATGCTCCCAAGCCCCCTGAATACTAAAAACCTGTGCCATCCTACTATACTAGCTTTTACACATTTCACTCATTGCCTAGGTGGCCAATCCTAGGAAATTACCAAAATGATGATTTCTGCAATGTCAGTCAGGATGCAGAGAGAGTTGAGGATGAACTTCAGCTGGAATCAGGAGTTAGGCAGAGAGAAAAGACCTTCCTTTGAGTGCAAGAGAGTTGATGCCTGGGATTTCCACAAGGCAGTGGTTCTCAATCTGTGGGTCATGACCTCTTGAGGAACAAATGACCTTTTCACAGTGGTCACATATCAGATATCCTGCATATCAGATATTTACACTATAATTCATAACAGTAGTAAAATTACAGTTATGAAGTAGCCACAAAATAATTTTATGTTTCAGGGTCGCCACAGCATGAGGAACTATATTAAAGTTACAGCATTCGGGATATTGAGAACCGCTGCACAAGGGTCTGAAAGCATTGTTGAACTGTTGCATACAGGCAGAAGAGCCAGAATTTGTGTCTTCCAATGAAACTAGCATGACCTCACAGGAAGTGTACTTCAGATACTAAGATCAACACAAGTGACAAGTGACACTGAGAGTGGACTCACTACTCTGTGAGTCTTGACAGCACAGAGGAGTCTATCTTGTTTCTTTTTTGTCCTTTAAGACAGAGTTTCTCTGAGTAGCTTTGGAGCCTGTCATGGAACTTGCTCTGTAGACCAGGCTGGACTCGAACTCACAGAAATCTGCCTGCCTCTGCCTCCCAAGTGCTGGGATTGAAGGTATGCGCCACCCCTGCCTGGCCAGAGGACTGTTGAGGATGAGTTCACACTTAGAGCTACTGCCCTTTCATTTCTTGAATGTGTTTCTATTCACAGAAGCCCTGTGGCTCTTCCTGTTACAGCTTTCTGCTCCCCGATCTTCAGGTCCACAACCACATTGTGTTGTGGAGTAAAAGCCAGGGATTAGGGTGATCATGTTCAAGGACAGCGATCCTGGTATACCAGAAGGACTTCTCATGCTATGTAGAGTCTATCACAGAGACCAGAGAAGGAGCAGAAACCACAGAGTGGCTTTGCCCAGTCTACTGCCTATTGGCTTCTGCCTTATCAATTCTCCTGCAATAAGAACTTTGCCCCGATCAACCAAATTTCAACACCTACACCCTGAAAGGTATAAATTCCTGCATGGGCAAGGCCTTCCTGTACTATTTCCTGCAGAGAGACTGTCATCCCTTAGCAGCACAGACCTAGGCCTGAGATTCAACCATGCCACTCAATAGTTTTCCTGGCTGGCTGTATGCTGTGTCCTGTGGGCTCCTGCTTCTCCTCCTCCACGTGCATGGTGAGACTGTCTAAGTGATCAGAGGGGATCAGGATTAGTGCTGTCCCAGTTCTGAAAAGTCGGAGGCTGAACTTGTGGGAGGGACGCACCAGGGAGGGAGGAGCTGTGGGGATGACAGATGAAATTGTGGATGTGTGCACCCTCTAACACCCCCACCAAAGTCCACAGGGTGGGCCCTGTGGCACATGAGAATCAGATATGTGTGAGATTACCATGTACTGAGGAGTCAGCAGGAACAGAAGAGCAGCAGGGACATGTCCCTCCTCTGTATGTGGTTGTGGCAAGACCTCCTACTGATCTTGGCTAATGGCAATAATTCATTCATAATGCCAAGAGCCTCAGACCCTGTCACCTTGATGACTGGAGAAGTGCCCTATCAATTTACAGAGGGCCAACAGTCAAGGTTCCCACTACTAGATAATCCAGTAGACCTCATCTTCACATCCCATAGCTGAACTGAGAGAACCCAGGTTACCTTTCCCATGTACTATGGTGACAATGATGTAGGAATTTCGAAGTGTGTTGACAGCTGATGGCATCTCTCCACCTACAGGACAGGACTCAGCAAGTCCCATCAGGAACACACACACAGGGCAGGTGAGAGGAAGCCTTGTCCATGTGAAAGACAGAGATGTTGGTGTCCACACCTTCCTGGGAATTCCCTTTGCCAAGCCACCTGTAGGATCACTGCGCTTTGCTCCACCTGAGCCCCCTGAGCCGTGGAGTGGTGTGAGAGATGGGACCTCCTATCCAGCCATGTAAGTTTTGGGACCCAGGGAACCTCAGGCCTGAGCTCTAGGCCACACTGCAGTGCTTCCTCCATCTCAGCTCTAGAGCATTTCTCTGTGTGCTAAGGGCAGTCTCCAGTGCATTTTTTTTCTGATGGATATGCTGTTTACTTAAAATAACTGTGCCAGGCTCCTGACTGAGAGCTGTACTGCAGTGAAGAGCAGATACTAAAGCCGTTCTTCTCAGTCACTGAGACCATCCATTGTCCAGGTGCCTTTGACTAAGAAATAAGTACATACGATTTCCACTGGGGACTATGTGGAAGAAAGAGGTACTTGAGAGTCTGGAGTGAGATTAAGAATATGTCACTGCACTATTTATTCTGTAATTCCCATGTGGTCATGGCATATCTTGAACTAACTGTCTTCCATTTTCACCAGGTGTCTGCAGTCTGATATAATGACTATAGGGGGAGCAAAGGAAATGAATCTGTTAATGCATCCGGTGTCTATGTCTGAAGACTGCCTGTATCTCAACATCTACACACCAGCTCATGCCCATGAAGGTTCTAACTTACCAGTGAGTGTCAGATTGTGGTCAACTGGGAAGAGTATGTTTATTCCTCTGGAAGACTGGAAGGGACAAAGTAATTCTGAGTTCCATTGTAGTTTACACCCTGATTAGTAGTCTTAATTTATTGGGTTCAAGAAGGTCATCTCAGCCATGGTAAGATGCTTAAACCTGGGTATGTGTCTCAGCACACTGGTGCTCTGAGATGTAAGAGGCTTTAAATATTTGTTTATACTAAGAATTCTAACTTGAAACTGGCAGACCCACTTTGGTGCATGCTCAGGCGCTGCATATTGACGTCACCAAAATTTCTAGCTGCAGGTTATCTGTTGTGCCAATGGGATCTGATGGCTCTTCTGGTTAGCAATCAGGAAAGACACTCATGGAGACACTCCTATATTCTCTGCTTTGATGGTCAGAGAGTGATGATAACATTGTATCTAGAGCCATTAATCCATGCTGAGATATCCTTTTTGGGGAAGTGGGAATGGAAATATGCTTATAGGACTAGAGTAGCCCATCTGTGGACCATATCCTGAGATCCTGAGCAGATCTGTGTGTGTCAACTTGAATTGAGGCAAAGCAGTGGGTAATCTAATAGGCAGTCCTGTTGACCTTTGACTGGCTATGGGCCTCCTGAGATCTGTGTTGATATCTCCAGGTGATGGTATGGATCCACGGTGGTGGACTGGTTATAGGAATGGCTTCTATGACTGATGGATCCATACTGGCAGCTACTGAGGATATAGTAATGGTTGCTATCCAGTATCGTTTGGGCATCCTTGGCTTCTTCAGGTGAGTCTGGGACTGGGGTGTGTAATGGGGTCTGAGTTGAACATGGACAGACCTGTGATCCATGTCCCTTCCACTTCACAGCACTGGAGACGAGCACGCCAGAGGCAACTGGGGCTACCTGGACCAAGTGGCTGCCTTACACTGGGTCCAACAGAATATTGCTTCCTTTGGAGGCAACCCTGGCCAAGTAACTATTTTTGGTGCCTCTGCAGGAGGCACAAGTGTATCTTCACTTGTTGTGTCACCCATGTCCAAAGGACTCTTCCACAGAGCCATTATGCAGAGTGGAGTGGCCCTGCTGCCTGACCTTATCTCTGAGAAGTCCGAGGTGGTCTACACAGTGAGTGCCCTCAACAGCACCAGCCCCTACTTTGATGTTTCAGTCCTTGTCTCTGGTTCTTTGTTATTCTGTTAAGTAAGGAAAACAAGGATCATGGGAAATAGCTTCTTTCCTTTATTTCTGAAGCATAAATTTAGATCCACCCCATTTTGCTTTATGTCTGCTAAGTATGTTATTTGAAAGCCAAGCTGTGCCCAGTGGATTCCATCATTGGCAAAACCAAGTATGCATGGTTTCCTAGTTTGCTTCTTATTGCTGTGATAAAGACCCATGACCAAACGCTACTTAGGGAGAAAAAAAGGTTTATTTCAGCTTCCAGTTTGTAGTCCATCTTGAGAGGAGGATGAGTATGAACTCCAGTTGGTACTAGAGGCCAGAACTGAAGCCAAGACCAGGGAGGAACACTGCTTACTTGCTTGATACCCATGGTTTCCTCAGTTTGCTTTGCTATGCACCCAAGGGCACCTGCCTATGGGTGGCACTGCTCACAGTGTGATGGGACCTTCTCCATCAGCAATTTACCAGGAAAAAGCCAAGAACTGTCTATTGGCCAAACTTATAAGGCATTTTTCAGTTGAAGTTCCTTTTTCCAGATGATTATGGCTTTTGTCAAGTTGAAAAATATATCTAACTGGGACATGTGGATTAAGGGAAAGGGTCAGTTGGTAAAAAATACTAGTTATGCAAGTATGAAGTCCCAAGTTCAAATCCCCAGAGCACACATAAGACTATTGGTGGTAATATGTGTCAGCAAACCCAGTGCTCCTATGCAGAGATGGCAAGAGGAGACAGGAGTCCCTGGAAGGTCATAGTCCAGTTAAGCTAGTGTAGACAAATGAAAAGAGTGGGTAAGGTGACAAGTGACACCTGAGGGTGTTCTCTGACCTTCACATGCAAAATATGACACACCATACCTATTATCACACATGAATACCACCAAAAAGAAAAAAGAAAACAAATGTGCAGGTAGAACAATCCCTCCCCCGCTGTCAACCCTGAGTCACAGAAAATGTGAACAATTCCACTTTAGTCCTTTCATACACAGGAAACATAGGATGTGGTATTTAAGGGCAATGACATCCACTTGGAACAAGGAGACTCTGCTCACTGATGGGAGGGATGAGCCAACCATTACCTGTTCCATTTACAGACGGTGGCCAACCTATCAGGATGTAAGGCTGAGGACACAGAGGCCCTGGTACACTGCTTACGAGACAAGAGTAAAGCAGAGATTCTGGCTATCAACCAGGTTGGAAGAATTGTGTGACTTGGCGGACCTGATCACCAGGATGTGGGATTGTCAGTACTTACTACTGGAACCAATTAACTGGTCTGCATGGTTTGGTGTCGTTTTAGGACTGTCTGCAAAATGAAAGATAGGCTAATTTTGATGTTTCGTCTGGAGTGAAAAATTGCATTCTGAGATGAAATAGTAAATGAGGAAATACTGTGTATATTCAGTGGGCATCAGAATATTTATGTGGTTTATCTTCATCACTGACTCTTAATGCCCCATAGGTCTTCACTATGACCCCTGGTGTGGTGGATGGGATGTTCCTACCTAGGCACCCTCGGGAGCTGTTGGCCTCTGTGGATTTTCACCCTGTCCCCAGCATCGTTGGTATTGACAGTGATGAGTTTGGCTGGGGAGTCCCAATGGTGAGACCTTGTTCTAATCCCCTGGGAACTTAGCCTAAAATGATAGGTAATGGGAACTCAGATACACTAATCTAGGTTCAACCCATCATATACTTAAGACTCTCCTCTATCTGCCAGTTCATGGGCCTTGATCATGTCATAAAGAATATAACCAGAGAGACCCTGCCAGATGTTCTGAAGAGCACAGCAGCACACATGGTGAGAGACATTGGCTCCTGTCCTGATAGAAAAGATTCCCATATATTCTTCTCAGATACCATGCCCAGAAATAAAGACCAGTGTCTGAGTGTGTTTCTGTGTGAGCTCTCTCAAAGCTTGTACCTTTTTACCTATACTCTATTTCATCTCTGGCCAAAGAAGCTGCTTCCTACCAATCCAAGACCCTGTCTAATACCAACCACTCTTCCCGATTCCTCCTGGTGTAGATGCTGCCTCCTGAATGTAGTGACCTGCTAATGGAAGAGTACATGGGGGACATTGAGGACCCCCAGACCCTCCAAGCACAGTTCAGAAACATGATGGGGGACTTCATGTTTGTGATCCCTGCACTCCAAGTTGCACATTTTCATCGTGAGTACATATTTAATAAGACCTAGTGCAGTCGGGAGCTCAGAGTTGTGGGTTCCAGATGAGCTCTGTGTGTCCAGACTTAACCTATGTCGTCATCAAGTCTCTGATACCAGGCAGCTGGAGACACTTACCTCAGTAAATCCTTACGAATAGAGCAAATGAATTGGTATCTTATCCAGTATAGAGGAAGAAATATGTTAGTTACACTTGCTGTCTTGCCAAAACTGCTCATCTGGGAATGCCAGGGTCACTGTTTAACAAAAGGTTTCCTGTAGCCAATGATCCAGCGTGGAGCTCACCACTCAACTGTGATTCCAGATAACTTTAGAGCAAACTTTCTTGACACCAAAGGTTAGGTGGGAAAGCTCCATGTGAGAGATCATTATGTCAACATGTCCCCACTCCCAGGTTCCCATGCTCCTGTCTACTTCTATGAGTTCCAGCACCAGCCAAGCTACGTCAAGCATGTCAGACCATCCCATGTGAGGGCTGACCATGGTGATCATGCTGCCTTTGTCTTTGGCTCCAACCTCTGGGGCATGAAACGTGAGTCTTCCTCGTTTTTCATGAGCTCAATGTAGCCTCAGATGAGGTCCTGAAGGATTACTGAGATCTCAGTGCAGTTGAGGAGCCTGAGGCTCTGGGATAGAACAAATCAAGACAAAAAAAAAAACAAATAAACAAAAAACAAAAACAAACCATCAAAAAACCTACCAGCATTAGAAAATAAATCTTTCCTAGTCTAGCTTGTTCTAAAAGGAAAGAGAGAACACTGGGACAGGAATGAACCAGACAGAATTCAAGTAGAATCTTGGATGGATGCTGGGTTCTGAGTGATGAGGGAAGAGAGTTTAAACCAGGCCTAGGGTTCAGGTTCAGGCTGTGGTTGCTATAATAGAGCATGAGCTGCACCTGCATGAGGTAACTGGGACATGGACCCTTCTGTCTGCAGTTGACTTCACTGAGGAGGAGAAACTGCTAAGCAGGAGGATGATGAAGTACTGGGCCAACTTTGCAAGACATGGGTGAGAACATGCCCCTCCCTCAGCCTCCTCTGGTTTTTGTCTCCATCCAGGACTCCCATTTGGGTGTGCCTCATTAGCACACATGATCCTTAATTACACCATAGTCTTCTCCAACCCAGGGCACACTTAGGCAGGTATCTTCTAGCTTTCAGTTATTGCTCAACCCACAGAGACCCGGTGGGTTAGTCACAATATTGTCATACTATACTTTAGATTTTCCCACTGAGAAAGAGACACAAAACCAGCCAGCTTCCCTTGCTTCATATGGGCCAGACACTATTAGATGACACTTGTATGTTATATCAGTAGATCAGTCCTTCTGTATCCTCAGGACCTTGGCCAACTCATCCACTGCTCTGACCTAAATCAAGGATCAGGTCTTGAATGAGACTGACCTCACCCTTACCTGTTGGTGGCATATCCACAGGAATCCCAACAGTGAGGGTCTACCCTACTGGCCTGAGTTGATTCATGATGACCAGTATCTAAAGTTGGACATTCAGCCTGCTGTGGGCCGAGCACTGAAGGCCACCAAGCTGCAGTTCTGGACAAAGACTCTTCCCCAGAAGATCCACGAGCTAATGGGGGCTAAGGACAAGCACGCAGAGCTTTAGTGCCCTGTGACAGGAAATGTGTGTGGGGTTGAGGGCAGATGGGGTCATCCTGAGGTTACAAAGTGCATTTATTTATCTTTATTTGTTCCAACACTCACATAGGCATTTCGAACATCAGGATTTGCCCTTTCAGTCATGTATGAGGAACCCTCTGTGTGTTATTCATCCTTCTGGACACACTTTATTAAAATAAATACTCTCATAACCGAATGAATGTGTGAGCCCCAAAGTTCCCCCATCTTAACACTTCACTACAATTAGGCTCTTCCTTCCACTCTCCCTCTTGCCCTCCGTCCCTCCCTCCCTTCCTCCCATCATCTTCTCCCAATGCTCTCTCTCCTCTTTTCCAAGCCTCAGACCCTCTTCAAATGAAACAGAAGCTTCAGGCACTGTTCACTACAGGAAATCCCATGTCCTCTCTCAGTGAGTTCATGTTTCCATGTATTTCTAAGTTGCCAATAGAAAATCTGATTTCCCCAAGCTGTATTGCCCTCATAAGTTCACAATGCTGTTTCCAATAGATAAAAAAATCACAAATTGGACTCTTAGTGTCTTTGGCCTCAGATGTTTGCAGGCTGAGACAGGAGGATTACATAAGCCCAGGGCAAGATAACAAGACCCACATCTCAGAAGCAAAACAAAACCATAACCTCAGTAACTTATAAACAATAACAAGTTACAGTTTGTAGATTGAGAAATCCTTGCTAAAGACACCCACAGATGTGTGGTGAGAAACAAGTCTTTCTCTAGAGGTCTCAAGGGTTACGTCTTACGCCCTCTGCTGGTAGAATGTGTAAACAATGGCATTCCAAGGACAACATTAGGTCCCTGCTGACTTGAAATGTGGGCAGGGAAGATCTTCCTGTTAGTGAAACTGACCATGCAGGTTGTTTCCATTCTCTATGTAGAGCACTTATTGACATTCCTACTGCTCTCATGCCTCTGCTTTACAGTCCTCTATATACTCACTTCCCACAGGAAGTCAGAATATGTTTTAGACTTTTAATAATTAACTCTTTTTTAGTAGTTTGAGTGTGGATTGTTTTTATGGGGCTAGGGATTGATTTTAGTATTTGTGTATGTTAGGCAAGTGCTCTACCCATGAACTATACCATCAGACTGATTAAAAACAATCGGTCTCTTTTAGGTGTATGGTTTAGTAAGTCTGAGAATATTCTCAAGGCATCACCTGTCACCATATCAGACTTAGAACAGTCCTTCCTCCCCCACCAAAGACTTTCCTCTGGCCCCTTTGCTGCCATTCACTTTTGAACCTGTCTCAAAACATTACTTTACCTTGGTATATTGGGACTTGTCTCCAATGAGATTTAAGTAGAATGTTTTGTGACTCTCTATTTTACATGTGACTCTTCACTTTACATGAAGTTTCTGTTTCCTTTTATTGTAGAACTGTGCTGTCCAACCGTGCACATGACACATTCTATTCACTTACCCTAACTATGAATATCTGCTTATTTTCACTTGTTTATTGTTTTTTTTTTTTTGCTTATTTGCTCTTCTTCTTCTTCTTTGGACAAGGTCTCTATGTAGCCCAGGTATGCACTCAACTCATGATATCACTGCCTGCATGGTTAAAGTATAAGCATGAGCCTCCACTCCTAGGTTTTGGTTTTAATAAAGTTGTGTGAATAGTCTCACAAATGATTTCATATGATCACATGTACTCCATTTTTGGATTTACAAGCCAGAGCATGATTGTCTAGTCATGAGACACATGTAGTAAACATTTCAAGAAGTTGTAAGATTAGGGGCGTAACTCAGGAGTTGAGAGCTTGCCCTTTATGTACAAGGGCAAAATAAAATAAATGAAGTTCAGAACATATATTTGCAGTCCTTTGTACTTAGAGGTCTGAGGATAGGAATCACAAGTTAAAAATGTCTGAGCTATAGAGAAAGATCCAGGCAAGGCTGAGATATTTAGTTATGGTTTCTCTCCACATAAGAAGTACAAAAGTGATTAAAAACTAATTTCAATGAATGGTTTACCAAAGGGGGAAGGAAGAGGAAAAGAAGAAGGAAGAAGGAGTAGGAAAAAGAAGAAGAGGAAGAGAAATAATGATGTCAGAAGGAGACTATGGTGGAAGTTTGGGGGTTCTGGGGGTTACTGGGGTGTAGGGTTGCACATGACACATTGTATTAATGCCTGAATTTACCAAAGAATAAAAATGTCCCGTGTAGTTCAGTGGCACAGTTATTATCTGACAGGTGTAAAACCCTAGATCTGATTCTGTCCCTTCTTTAGAAGTTTTGGGGTAAATCTCTACAGTGGTGATAGTTGACTGTCAAATTTCCATATCCGTTTCTTCCCAATCACCAAGTTTTCTCATATCTACAAATGATTTATAAAACTTCTAATGAGCTACAACCCAGCTGTCTTCATCAGTTCAGCCAATAGCCAATTCAGTTCTCTGATAGGTATCTGTGGTTCAGCTCCTTGAAAGACTGAAGCCAGAGAGTGTAACGATAAATCTAGGCAGGGCTAGGAGAGAAGG
This sequence comes from Cricetulus griseus, assembly GCF_003668045.3. Taxonomy (NCBI): domain Eukaryota; kingdom Metazoa; phylum Chordata; class Mammalia; order Rodentia; family Cricetidae; genus Cricetulus; species Cricetulus griseus. The sequence goes on from NC_048596.1 coordinate 181,105,506, forward strand.
AGGATTCTGGGAACTATAGTAGAGAAGTCTTGTGATCCAGGCAGGAAATGGCATAGCAGGCAAACTCATAATATAAGCAGGGACAAGCAGTAAATTGCCCCCTTTCCCCTCCTCTCTCTGGGAGCCACCATATGAGCCTGATAAGGGAGGACGCATGATGCCGGCATCCTCGATCAGATAAGTTCTTATAAAATACATAGATTAGTAGATATGGTTGATAATTAAGACTGAGCTAGCAAGTAAGAAATCCTAGTCATTGACCAACAACACTATACCTAATATTAATTTTTGTGTGTTATTCCGGGTGCCCACGTGGTGGCAGGGCTCAGGCAGCTTAGCAGAAAGATTTATCATTGCAAGAGAGTTTTGTTATCTTAGGAGCTAAAGGACTACCAGTTGTATATACAAACACTGCATCTCAAGAATATATGTTATGGAATTGGGAGCACAGGAAGAGGGGGGAGGGAGCTAGGAGAACAAGAAGGGGAGAAGAGTAGGGATGCAGAGGACATGAGAGAGAAGAAAGGTTGAGTCAGGAGAAGAATAGAAGATAACAAGAATGGAGATACCATAATAGAGACATTTTAGGTTTACAGAGAAATCAGTACTAGGGAAATGTCTGGAGATCTACAAAGATGACACCAGTTAACAATCTAAGCAACAGAGGAAAGGCTACCTTAAATGCCCTCCCATGATAATGAGATTGATGACTGACTTATATGCCAGCTGATAGCCCTCATCCAGCAGCTGGTGGAAGTAGAAGCAGACACACACAACTAATCAATGAACTGAACTGGAATCTAGATGCAGAGAAGGACGAGTGTAGAGCAAAGGAGTCCAGACAAAACCCACAGAAATATCTGACCTGAACTTCGGGGAACGCTTGCTCCCCAGACTGATAGCTGGGATACCAGCACAGGGCTGATCCAGACCCCAGGAACATGGGTCTCAGTGAGGAAACCTCAGAAATCTACAGGACCTCCTGTAGTTGTTCAGGTGTGGACTTTTGGTGCCCATTCCACATAAAGGAATACCCCTGAGCAAAGACACACGGAGGTGGGCCTAGGCCCTATCCAAAAGGATATCATAGATTCTGATGACACCCAATGGAAGGCCTCACCATCCAGGGGGAGCAGAACGGATATGTGATAGGTAGGGTTTTAGTTGAGGGGGAGCTGGTAGAGGAGGACAAGAGGGAGAAGGGAAATGGGATTGTCATGTAAAACAATATTGTTTCTTTTTTAAACCTTTTAAACGACGCTTTTATTTATTTTGTAGTATGAGCATACAGGAAACAAAACACAAGAAGCCAAGAACAGTCTCCCAGTCACAAGCAGCTCAGCTTGCTGTGTCCTTCTAGATGCTGCAATGTACATACATTTAGGGAATTGAGATTATACAGTATGTATCAAGCTTTCCCCCACAATGTGAATATTCACCAACTAAAATCCCACGATACATGAGTATTTTGATAACCAAGAATACACCATGCCATCTCAATCTGTCAGACAAAACTGTAATCCTGTCTTCCTTGGTAACAAAAATTTCATAGAAGACAAAAATGGCAGCAGGCTTCTAGATAGAAGTACTGGTGAAGTTACAATTAAAATTCTGCATTCCCTCAATGTTCAGCTTATAAGGAAACACAAAGCAACAGACCAACTAAGTACAGCATTCCTAAGTTTATCACCAGATCTATATACTAAAATGTGAAGGTGTGTTCCTGCTCAATAAATGTATTCCTGTGGAGCACTGAAGACTCACCTATGGCAGGGGTCCTCAGGATGTCAATCTCAACACAGCACAGCGCTGCAAATCTCGCCCTGTGAACCTCTCTGCCTCTCCAGTCAGCCTAGCAACATGAATTAACTCACACTGTCCAGACATGACTTAACAAGAGGCATTTTCTGTCAATCTTTGAAGTTATAATTTTAACCCTATGCTCTCCTTTAGGACATTCATGAAGTTCAGATGTTGTGGGATGAACTTCGTACACAATAAACACAAGTGTCTGCACATATGGATCCCTGGCTACAGCTGTTTTCTAGATATGGTGGGCCTAGCAAAGAGCTCTTCCTTCATCCGCCCTCTTCTCTGCACAACTCCTGTCCAGAATGTTGCCAGTCTTATGAAGGTCACCCCCAGAAGACAGCCCTTCTTTTGGGCACTGGGACTTATCCTCTAATACTTGGCAACATTCAACATTAACTGAAACGCACACAGGAACAGTGGCTAGACCGGTGGAAACAACCAACGGGCAGCGCCATGCCCTGCACTATTCTTTCCCCTATTTACCTCCACCTGGTAACAGTTATCTGCTCAAAGATAAAGCTTAACAATTCCACACCCCCCATAACCATTCCTATGAAATAATAATCCTTAAAAGGTGTTAACTCTCTATTTTTACCATTTGCGTTTTTTACATTTATTAATTAGTACAGGTGAGCACATGCATGCCACTGGTATAAGGCTGTAAGACAATTTGTGAATCAATTTTCTCCTTTCATCATGGGGATCCTGGAGAGCAAATTCAGGCCACCAGCTGGGTGGCAAGCCCCTTTATCTGCTGGGCCATCCCCACAGTCCCCACATTATGCACATTTTCTTACTGTTTTGAGACAAAGTCTATGTAGCCCTGGCTGGTCTGGTACTCACAAGATCCACCTGCTTCAACCTAGGATTAAAGGTATGCATTACCGCACCAAATCTATTATGAACTTAAAAGTCTAAAGACTAGATGTTTCCACTAACACTTCTGTTTCCCCAGCATATGTACAATGCAGTGCAGTAAATAAACTACACATACCTATAAATAGCAACACTCTGGTCTAGAACCTCTCCCCATTTCTCTTAACCCAGTTTATGTAAATTATGTTTTTTTTGTGGGGATATTAACAATTTCACGTCCTAAATGGTTATGAGTTTTTTCCTATGAATTTTAACACTACTTTAAAACATGTCTTTTCACTAACTCTACTTTGTCACACACTGGCAGCCTCTTCACCATCTAGGAAGACTAAGTGCTGCATATTTGAACTTGTTTGAATTATTATACACCACACATTGCAAAAAGAAGAGGCACAGATAAAAGGGACAATGGCTAATCTTCATTACCAAAATGTACATTAGTATTAGGCCCTTCATAACATTTTCTTTCTTTCTCCCTCCCAAACCAGCACACGTCTATATTGCTCAGAAGTGATTTTTAGCATTCCATTGTCAAAAGACAGCATTTCACCACAAGTTTAAACAGAATAATCTACAGAATAATCTACAACATGTATTATTTACTACGTCTACCTTTACCATACTTTGTGTACTTGTGAACACCTAGAAGGACTAGATGTCTCAGATGAGGACATAAATGTGTCCCCTATCTATATACAGAGTAGTGTTAAAACCACACACATGTAACAATGAGTAGATCTCAAAGTGTCTTCTGCTGAGAGCATTCTGGTCTCCCACCTCCTTTCTCTCTAGCCCCTCCTCTGTATCATGTGACACAGGCACCTGACATTTGGATGATACTTTCACAACTCCTTTCAGAAGACAACCATGTTATGACTTTTAATACAGAGTATATAAAATGGGCTAGTTCACTGACTCTTCTTTTGCCATACACTGGCAACCTCTTTAATACCTAGATACTAAAATTAGGACTCCTTTGTCCAGTATGTACAATATATACAGTATAGCAAAGTTAAATGAAGTATATATACGGGGTGATGGGTAAGCTAAAACTATCTAGCACACTAATGGAATCTTTTGCAGTTTCTTCCCCCCCCACACCTCTTCAATCCACTGACATGAGAGGGAGGAGAAGGAGGAAGAGGAGGAGAAGGAGGTAGCCTGAGCCCCACGGACCACTTCTCTACTTTCTCAGGGACTACCCCTTGGCTTTTCTGGGCTTGGACATTCCCAGGGTGCCCTGCAGATCTTTTCTTTTGAATGGCGACAAGGCATGGCCCCTTTCTGAACTGACCTAGAAGAATTAAAGCCCTGGTGGGTAATGGCTTACTCTGGTATTTGAGTGGCTGTATGTGTGAAGGGAAGCTCATGGTGAAGTGAAGCCATCTTTCTTGGTAGAGGCCTGGGTCACCTACGGGGTTTGCCTGGAATTTGCAGCTTGTGACTTGTTCACAGTACCTCTCTGGGCACTTGGTACCTCACCTTGTGTTGTGTCTCCTTAACTAACAACAGTCTTACTTCATTATCTGCTTACTTTCAGTAGCGGTTCCAATAGTTAAGGTTGCAACATAGGACCTAGTACCCACCCGCCTCTTAAGCATAGCTCAGGACAAATCCCATGGTGCCTTGTAAGCTGCTTCTCTTCCTTCCTAGTATCTCTTATTGCAACAGTACTTACTACCTGCTGCCATATAAGTAACACCCTGTGTATCTCTTTCTTGTGTGTGTGTGTGCGTGTGTGTGTGTTTGTGTGTCAGTGACCCTGTGTGTGCCTCTCTGTGTGTGTTTGTGTGCCCAGAAGAGTAGGGCTGGTTCCTCTATGTCTGCTGAGGTTTGTTCTTAACCCCAAGGATTCTGCTGACTCTGTTGGACCCATCCTTGCAAGAAGACAGCACATCCATGAAGATGTTTGACTGTAGGGTGTGTCATACAAGTGGGATGAGGATGTCAGAAAGTTCAGACATGTCCAGTAGAGGAAATACTTGTTCCCTGTCTCCCAGAGAACCAGTCTTTGGATGGATTGGTCATCCTGGCTTTTTTTTCAATTTTCTGGTCCCCTGTGACACAACATTCTCAGTGATAATCCATGTGCATGACTTTCATTCTTGCCTAATTGTTGTCACTGTATTTTTTTGGCCTGACTAATAAATGTCCTGTTTTGTACTTTATATCATTTTCTGAAGGTGGAAAATTGTATTCACGATGTATTCTTCTATGAAGAATTTTCTGTGTGTTAGGCATTGAATCCTTCATCCTAGACATTGAGACACCCTCAAATGCCTACTTCTGACCAATTTGACCTCTCTCTTTCTCTGTCTGTCTGTCTCCTACATATGAAAGTTTTCACAACTGCCCATACTCACAGATTTCAGAGTCTTTTTCATTCTACATGTTCTCTGTAATCTTCACCATCATCAACAAAAGACCTCTGAATGATGGTGCAGAGGGTGACAGAGCACATGGGGACCTTCCCTCAAGGCATGCTACACAACACACAACAGTCCAGGATTAAGAGGATACACCAGGCTGTCCAGGTAACAAAAAAACTACATCCGTAGTTTTGAACTTGGAGGACCTACTATTATCCTGCCGTTCCTTAGGTTGGAGAGGGACAGACAGACATACACACACACACTCACATATGCACACACACACACACACACATACACACACACACACACACACACACACACACAGAGAGAGAGAGAGAGAGAGAGAGAGAGAGAGAGAGAGAGAGAGAGAGAGAGAGAGAGATTCCCTGGACTCTGAAATTCCTGTTCATGACCCAGTATCTCAGCTTCATCATAGGCTCTGAGAGCCCAGAGAATCCCAGTATTGGAAACAACAGGGCCTGAAAATGTCTGTCACGTGGATATAAATGTCTCTAAGTTTGATATCAGTGGGAGCTTGCCACTAGTGTGCATACAGAATGGAAGAGTGATAAATAGAAGATGGCACTTAAGGAAACCGCACAAAAGTAAACAGGGAAATATGTTTAAATGGTATCATAGAATGAATGGACTTAGCAGCTACCTACATAGAATTCCATCCAAACACTACAGAATAAACTTTCTTTTAAGCAGCTCCTGAGACTTTCTATAAAATAGGTCATATATTAGGATACAAAGCATGTTTTAACAAATATAGAAAAATTGAAATAATTTATCCTATTTTATTGCAATGGAATAAAACACCCTACTCACAGCAAGAGAAACTATAGAATACACACAGTCTCATGGAGATTAATCAATACACTTTTGAATGATGAATGTGTCACTAAAGAAGTTAAAGGGGAAATTAAAATTCCAAGAGTTAAATAACATGAAAAGAAGACAAATGAAAAGCCACACTGTAGTGGCATCTTGTTTTTCCATTGAACCTGCAGTGGTGGCTGCTTCCTATGGGTGTGGCTTCAGGTGTGCAAACCTGACCTCTTCTAAGGTAGAAGCGGGGCTAGCTCCCTCTCTCGGGTTGCAGTGAGAGGATCGGAAGAGCAGAGACTGCATTTTCTGGAATAGGAAGAGCACGGTGGCTATTTACTATTATCTGTGTAAGTGCTTCCCTAATAAACACCTGTTTATCATTTGTCTTGGGCTGGGTGGACTCATTTAAACCCTGCCTTCAATAGACAACATACAAAATACCATGGGATATATAGCAATTCATGGGGTGGGCATTTGCAGGCATCCATCTCTGGATATAAATTTCAAGGGCCCACGCCCTTCTACATCTGTGGTTTCTCCATCTGTGGGATCCTCTGCACACACCTGCTTAGAGATCCAGAATCTCCAGTGCAGCCTTCTGCTCTTCTGCTTCCTGCTCCCCACTCCTTCCTCCATGCTGGGTCTGTGACAAGGAAATCACCATGATTTGGGGCAAGGTTTGGGGTAAGGCTTACAGATATTCAAAATGACTTCAGAGTCCAGAGAGGAGAGAAAAAAAAACAGATGAGTTGACCTTTTCAGCCTGATAAGTACAGGTTATCCTCACCTCTGCCTGGTCAGTGCAGGTCTCCTCTGACATTACCTTGCACTGCCCCCATAGTTCCCTATACTTGCACAAATTCCTACTGGTGAGCCCCACAACTGCTTCCAGTGGGGAAACACAATGCATCCCATAGCAGCACAAACTCAGGCCCAGGAGCTAGCTCAGTGGTTCTCAACCTGTCAGTAGCGACCTCTTTGGAGGAACAAATGATTCTTTCAAAACATGGATGACATACCCTATATCCCACATATATATTTGTAGTATGATTCACAACAGTAGTAAAATTACAATTATGAAGTAGCAACTACACAGTGAGTGCCCTCTCACCCTGTCCTGGCCCATTGTCTCTCTGTCCATCTTGTGAGCTCCTGGCTCTGTCTGCAGTATGAGGATAAGAAGGACCACACGGATGCCTGGGGATATGCCATGTTCCAGAGAACTGAGGAGCATCTCAGTGGACACAATCCATATCCCTCTGCCTCACACAGGTTTCTCTTTGGCCAGAAAACTGTACTTAATAATCCCCATTTCTTTATAATCATGTGAGGGAGGTGGGGGGGATGGCTCCTCTGTTTCTCACTTTTTTAGCATGAGGAAGCTTCATATTTGCCACAAGCACACAGTGTACACTGTGATATTTGCAGGGCACACATATTCAGTTGGGGATGTTGAAAATTTTCTTCTCCCTTACTGGAAGAGAGAGCCACTCCCTCCCTGTGTAATTCTTGTACAGTTGCTGTCCAACATGTCTGGGTGTTGCAGCTGAAAAGCTACTGTAGGTTAGAAAGCAAGTTCCTCCCACCCCAGACTGGGCTCCCTCCTCCTGTACCCACTCCAGTGGGCACAGTAACAAGAATCCAGGCAGAAGGGCATGCTCTATATTACATATTTATTTTGAAAAAGGGTCACACTCTATTATATTGATTGTCCTAAAATCCACTTCACAGCCAGCATGGCCTGAAACCCAGCACAGTCCTTCTACTTTGGAAACTGGGGTGTACAGTTACACCTGGGAAAACAGGCACCCAGTCCTTTCATTGCTGTTTTAAACCAACAGAACATGATCAGAGATGATTCTTGCAGTTCCCTCTCAAACACCAGGGGGCAGGTGAGAAATGAGACTATTATCCAGGTTCTATAGTTTGGTAGAGAAGAGCCCTCCATTTAAGTAAAGATGATGTGTGACTGGGACTTCCAGGGAAGCCAGGGGACATTACTGTAAACACATCCTGCTGTAAACACATCTCTGTGAGGTATGCATTTCTGAGGACGTACAGGACAGTTCACTGAGGGGTTTTTAGACACTAAGTAGCTCTCTTATCATTGGAAAGCTTTGCTGTCAAATGATTTCTTTGCAATCAAATTTACCTCTCACCAGCATAACTTGGTAAATTTGCATAAGAGTATGAGATTTTGTAGCCAGACTTTTTTTGTGTCCTGGTAGTTGCTCCCAAATAACCACAAGGGAGCTTAATATTAGTTATAAGTGCTTGACTGATAGCTCAGGCTAGTTAATAGCTAAATCTTACATTTTAAATTAACCCATATTTCTTATCTACCTTTTTCCATGTGGAACTACCATCTTTTAACATGGCTCTGGTGATATTTTGTTTGTGATCTAACAATAAAGCTTGCCTGAAGATCAGAGTGAGGAGCTAGCCACACTAGTTAGCTATAGATGCCAGGCAGTGATGGCTCACACCTTTAATCCCAGCACTGGGGAGGCAGAGGCAGGTAGATCTCTGTGAGTCCAAGGCCACCTTGGACTATACAACATTAATCCAGTCTAAACAAGAAACAGAGCCAGACAGTGATGACTCACACCTTTAATCCCAGCACCAGAGAGGTAGAGACAAGAGTGATATGACTCAGCAGAGAGAGGAATGTAAGGTGTAGGGAGACAGGAGCTCATGGCATTCAGTCTAAGGATTCATGGGGACAGGATGGCTCCTTTGGTCTGAGGATTCAGTAGAGGTAAGAGGTCGCTCTTAGGGTGCCTCCTTTACTTCTCTGGTCTTTCAGCATTTACCCAAATATATATCTGACTCCAGGTTTTTATTATTAAGACCTATTAGAACCCGAGCTATACACGGCATGTTCGTCTTTCTTCCTGTAGGGAGCCGTCCCTGCATTCTCCATTACAAGATGGCGCCTGCATCCGGCAGGCACCAAATGGTAAACAAGTTAGTGTGCAGGCGCTGGGTAACTTTCCATCCCTTGGTCTCTGCCTCTCCCGTGGCATCATATGGTCCGATGAGCTGCAGCCAGTCAGGGGGTGACACGTCCGAGGCGGTGGTTGCCAGCCTATATAAGGGATGGTTTTTTGGGAGTTCAGGGTCTCCGCTCTGTAAGCTTATGCTCTCCCTCTCAAGATGCATTAAAGCTTTACTGCAGAAGGATCCTGAGTGTGCCGCGCGTCGTTCTTGCTGGCGAGACGGTAGCGCGGGACAACTGGTGCCGAAACCCGGGAACTCAAGACCTCATCATCGTCAGCACCGTCAGAGACCCCTTGGCTACAAGGAGGATTCAGGTATGTTCGGAGAGGTATGTCTTTTCTGGACTTTGGCTTGAGATTGTCGCCACCTTGGGAAGGTAGTGTCGAGGCTTTTGTGGTTGTCCTCGGAGCCATCTTGATCTTTCTCGCTTGGAAGCTTGTTAAGAACTGCCTCAAAGATGAAGCCTGTAGGGCTGCCGTGGTGGAAGGGCGGAGCACCCTTGAAGAGGTCCAGGATAGCATGTCAGAAACTGAGCGTAGTGAGAGGTTGGGCACGCGCAAGAAAAAAAACCGTCCCCAAGAAGGAAAAAGCCCCCCCCCCCAGTGAGTCTAACGACAAGGGGGTTTATTTGTCAGATCCTAGGGATTCTCCCCCTGCTGTTAAATCAAAGGGAGGAGCTGGCTTATACCCTGTACATGAAGCCTTAAATCTTGATAGCTCTGATAATTCTGAAAGTTCAGAGGAGGAGGTCTTAGATACTGATGAAGAGGCCGAATTAGAGGAGGAAGCTGCCAGGTATGAGGAAGAAAGATACCACCCGGATGAGCATAGGCAGAATAGCAAAGAACCTCGAAGGCGGCAGCTTCAAGCATCCGTCTCGCAGGTTGTTCCTTCGGCGCCCCCTCCCTATGAGACGCACCCGAAGTCTTATTCCTTTCTTCCAGAAAAGATAAAAAGAAAGCTGTGCCTCGCTTTTTCCGTCTTTGAGGGCATTGAGGGAGAGCGTATGCATGCACCCGTGGAGTATAATCAGATAAAAGAATTGGCAGAATCAGTCAGGAAATATGGAGTCACAGCCAACTTTACTCTTGCACAATTGGATAGACTTGCCCTAAATGCCTTGACGCCATCTGACTGGCAGATGGTCGCAAAAGCTGCGCTTGTCAACATGGGCCAATACATGGAGTGGAAAGCACTCTGGCATGAGGCCGCCTGGGGAGATGGAGGTAAGGTTGTGGCTAATGCCTCTGTAATTTATGGGTGGTGGCCACGTTTTCCAGTTGTAAACACCTCTATTGCTCCTCCTCGACAGCCAAAATTAGCCCCCTTCTGTAGAGGGGAGCAAACTGAAGAATTGATTTTACCATGGACTGGATGCCAGTCCAGGGGCTCTGGCTGGGCCGTCGAGGGTTTGTTCCCTTTTTCTCCCAATATGGGCATGGGAACTAATTTCACATCCTTAGACCCCATGCGTTCCAACCTTAACCCTTTTGACCAATGGCTGCTCTGTGGCATTAATGGAAGCTGCACTGATCTTACGCCTATGGCAATGTTAAAAGGAGGCAAAAGTGAGAAAGGATGGTTGGAGTTTGATTGGAAAGGGTCTTTGGGGAGCAGCCTCCAGTCAGGCCAAAGCTCTGGGTCATTTAGTTGGACTGCCTCTGATATAAAGTATCAATCCTTCAAACATATAGACTATGATGCCACACCAGTATATGTCTGGCCTCCTTTTATTTGGATTGTGAGCAATATTAGTATTAACAATATTGAGCTCGGTCTAGATTGCAAGTCCGGGGGCTGTTATTATACCCTGTGCTGGGATGCTGATAAATTCCCTTTAGCTGTAGTAACCCGCATGCCATGCTTTGTACCCGTCCCGGTGGAAACACCTAGCAGTATGACCCTTTTTAGAGAAAAAAGAGATTTTGGGATCTCTGCAATCATTGTTGCCATTGTGGCTACCACCGCGGTCGCTGCATCGGTTACAGCCTCTGCCCTTGCACTGTTCACCTCTGTACAAACTGCACAGACTATTAATGGGTTGTCAGCCACTGTTTCTGAGGCTTTGGATAGACAGGCCTCTGCAAACACTCAGATACAGGGAGGCCTGATGCTGGTAAACCAGCGTATTGACCTCGTACAGAAACAATTGGATATTTTATGGCAAATGGCCCAACTAGGCTGCGAGCAGAAGCTCCCCGGCCTATGTGTCACCTCCATTCAATATGAGAATTTTACCAAAGCAGCTAATTTGTCTAAAAGCCTTTCTCAGTTCATGTTGCAGAATTGGACCTCCGATTTTGAGCAAACGCTTCGGGAATTGAGAGCTGCTATTATCCAGATTAACTCCACGCGCCTCGACCTGTCCTTGACAGAGGGACTGTCATCATGGATTGCATCAGCTGTCTCCTACTTTAAGGAATGGGTGGGGGTGGGATTGTTTGGTGCAGCTGTTTGCTGTGGATTGGTGTTGCTTCTCTGGCTGGTCTGTAGGCTCAGGGCTCAAACTAAGAGAGACAAGGTGGTTATCGCCCAAGCGCTTGTAGCTTTGGAACAAGGGACTTCCACTGATATTTGGCTAACTATGCTTAAGCAATAGGCCGCCGGCCAGACAGCTCTTGCACACCCGGAGCCTAGGCTCATTGCACAGGGTAGAGTGTCTGGCTTGAGCAGCCCATGAGGGATGCCGAGCAAAGCATCGCACAGAGAGTTGCCCAGTATGCAGGCTTCTCTGGGAGGCATGTTGTCCTGCATAAGGGTTGCCTGCCCTAGTCTCCCTTTCCCAGAAAAACGGCGGAGGACAGGTCGAGAGCGCTTCGGGTCAAGCTAACAGCCTAGTGGCGACTCTCGTACATAGTCTTATTGTGTGATTTGGGAGGTACAACCTCTGCCTCTATCCCTCAACATATGGGTGACCTATTTGCTTGTAAAAATATGAAGCCTTATCATTAATTAATAAAAAAGGGGGAGATGTAGGGAGCCGTCCCTGCATTCTCCATTACAAGATGGCGCCTGCATCCGGCAGGCACCAAATGGTAAACAAGTTAGTGTGCAGGCGCTGGGTAACTTTCCATCCCTTGGTCTCTGCCTCTCCCGTGGCATCATATGGTTCGATGAGCTGCAGCCAGTCAGGGGATGACACGTCCGAGGCGGCGGTTGCCAGCCTATATAAGGGATGGGTTTTTGGGAGTTCGGGGTCTCCGCTCTGTAAGCTTATGCTCTCCCTCTCAAGATGCATTAAAACTTTACTGCAGAAGGATCCTGAGTGTGCCGCGTCGTTCTTGCTGGCGAGACGGTAGCACGGGACATCTTCCCTCTTCATGTGCCTGGCAATTCTTCTCACTCTGTCCTCCTTCATTCTAGCATTCTCTCTGCCCCCAAAATTCTGCCTACTGATCAGCCAATCAACATTTTATTAACAATGAGAGCAATAAATATTTACAGTGTGCAAAGATTGTTCCACAGCACAGGACATTTCACCAAAGGGGTTTTACATGCTTAGTAAAATTGGAAAATTTTACATTACATTGGAAAATTTTATTGTCAATCAAATTTACCTTGTACCAGCATAACTTGGTAAATTTGCATAAGAGTAGGAGTTTTCTGCCCAGATTTCAGAACCCCAAAAGAACCTGCCAACAAGGAGACAACTCACCGAATGCAAAGACAAAGGTTTCTTTATTGACTCGAGAATACAAGCTGCAGCAAGGACCCCATTCGTTTGGGAACAAATGGAGTACCCACTTTCAACTGAGGGTTTTTTTTTATAAGGGGAAATTGTAGGGCTGGAAGCCCCAAGATTACAAAACTTCTGTGGTTACACAGGACAGGACAAAGATTGTATGCTTCAGGCAAGGTGCAATTAAGCAGGATGCTGCAGAGGAAATGAGTTTGTTAATTATCTCCTGGGCTGAGAACTTTTACAATTGATAACTATCTGATCCTCTTTGGACTAGGGGAATGTCGACACAGCTCAAGGGTGTAATATCTGGTCTAAGGCCTTGAGTCATCTGGACCTTTGTTTAACCTTGTCTGTTGGGCTGCCTTTTGGGAACTCAGAGAAGTTTAAGAGTTTTTCTGTTTGGGCTTTGAAGTCCGGATTTTAGGCTTTTATTATTTTTCCCTTTCAGGACATAAGTAACAACCCACATTTCAAGTACTAGTATAATTCTATTGGAAATTTTAGCTCATGACCCTTTATGTCTTTGGCCTCTGTTCCCTGCAATCACTTGACTGCTTTATGAAGGAACAGTTTGGAAATCCCATGGAATTTAAAAACATCAGGGCTCTGGCTATCCTATCACAGAAAAAGGAATTGTTTGTGACTGGTCCTGTTACTAGGTGTAAGTTTTTCAAGTGTGTTGTCTTGTGGTTAACAGTGTCATTCCGCATATGCAGGCAACACGTTTTATCTGCTCTCCAGTTCATGCACACCTGATTGCTCTCACTTTGACTACTTTTAATCAAGTTCTTTTTTTCTTTTTTCTTTTTTTTTTGGTTTTTCGAGACAGGGTTTCTCTCTGAAGCTTTGGAGCCTATCTTGGCACTCGCTCTGGAGACCAGGCTGGCCTCGAACTCACAGAGATCCGCCTGCCTCTGCCTCCTGAGTGCTGGGATTAAAGGCGTGTACCACCAATGCCCGGCTTAATCAAGTTCTTACTGAACATCTCAGACATAGGGTTTTGAGATCACTATTTTCTTTTCATTGTGCTAAAGATCTCAGAGCAGAACTGCTGAATGAACACATGTGTTTAACTTTTAATGAAGGTGCCAAACTGTCTTCTATAACTGTATCATTTTGTATCTCTTCCAGACATGTATGAGGATGCCAGTGACTCCATATTATTGTGACCACTTGGCCTTATGGCTCCTAAGTTTGATTGTATTGAATGGGTGTGAAAGAATGTCACATTGCAGATGTTTCAATGAAAATTCTGCTTCCCCCCTCACTTGCTCCTGCTTCCTTTATAGAAATGCACCTTAGCATCTTCATTCTACATGTCTGTTATGGCCTTGACAATAACCAACCTAGGGTCTCTGAATTAAGTGCAGTGAATAACAAAGCACATGGGTTCCATCCCTCCAGCAGCTGCCATAGTCACAGTTCTATTGCTGAGAAGAGACACCACGACCAAGGCAACTTGTAACAGAAAGCATTTAATTGGGGGCTTCCTTACAGTTTCAGAGGATGAGTCCATGAGCACCTTCCTGGTGGACAGCATGTCAGCAGGCAGACAGCGCTGGATCAGTAGCTGAGAGCTTACATCCTGATCCACCAAGAGATAGAGATAAACTGGACCTTGTGTAGGCTTTTGAAACCTAAACTTCGCTCAACCCCCAGGGACACACCTTCTCCAACAACTACACATCTCCTAAACAGCCCACCTATGGGGTACCAAACACTCAAATGTATGAGTCTATAGGCACCATTCTCATTTAAACCACCATACCAGCTGAGCTGAGAAAAAGTCCTGTAACAAGAAAAAGCACCATGAAGCCCAGAAAACATGGAGAGGCTGATTCCATGATCCTAAGACCTCTCAACCCAATGACCCATCAGTTCCTTTGGTTAAGAAATTAAGGGTAGGGAGAGCAGCTGCCAATACAGCTGGGGCCACAGACTGGACAGGAATGTCATGGAGCTGCTACAGTGAAACATTGGGGAGTTTTGATTATTGAAGGAGACAGGGAATTGCATGGCTGTGTCATGCTAGGAAAAGCAGAAAAGCACGAAGGAGAACGTTCTGCAGTGCTAGGCCATGGTCCATAGAGGCAGAGGAAGGAGGATCTCCATGATTTGAGGCCAACTTGGTCTACAGTGCAAGATCCAGCACAGCCAAGGCTATCTAGGGAAACTCTGCCTGGAAAAACAAAACAAACAAAAGAAGAAAGGAAGGAAAGGAAGGAAGGAAGAAGGGGAGGGAGGGAGGAAGGGAGGGAGGGAGGAAGGGGGAATAATAGGAAAGGATGGGAGAGGGGGAGGAAGGGAAGGGAGGGATGGGGGAGAGAAGGCGATTAGGAAAGGATGGAGGAGGGGGGAGGGAGGGAAGGAAGGAAGTCCTACCCTTGCATCCCACGGGTGAACCCAGATACCCCAGATTCCCTTCTCCATGTACCCTAGTGACAATGAAGTGGGAAACAGCAGTGTGGTGGCAGTAACCTGGATAAAACTAACCTAGATGGTATCTCTCCACACACAGGCAAGGACTCAGCCAGCCCCATCAGGAACACACACACACACAGGACAGGAGAGAGGAAGCCTCCTCCATGAGAAGGGTGCCATGATCAGTGTCCACACTTTCTGGGAATTCCATTTGCCAAGTCACCTGTACGTCCACTGTGCTTTGCACCCCCTGAGGCCTCTGAACCATGCAGTGGTGTAATATATAGGACTTCCTATCTTGCTGACTTATTTAGGATTTCTATTGTTGTGTAGACACCATGACCAAGGCAACTGTTACAAAGGAAAACATTCAATTGTGGTGGCTCGATTACAGTTCAGGGATTTAGTTTATTATCATCATGGTGGGGTGCATGTTGGATGGGAGTATGGCAGCACACAGGCAGACATGGTGCTGAAGGATTCTACATCTTGGTCCAAGAGCAACAGGAAGGGAACTGTCTCACTGGGCATGGCTTGAGAATCTAGGAGACCTCAAAGCCTGCCTCCACAGTTAAAAACTTCCTCAAGCATAACCACAATTACTCCAACAAGGTCACACCTCCCATTAGTGTCACCACCTTTAGAGTCCATTTTCTTTTCACTGGCCATGTAAGTGGTTTCCAGAGGTGAGAATGTGCTCTGAGTCTGGGCCAGAATGATTCATCCCAATCCCATGGAAGTTTTCTGTCTGTGAAACGAAATCTGCCAGGCATTTTCAGATACATGGCTAAGGCTTCTAATGGAACAACTTTGCCAGTCTTCCAGGTTAGAGGTCAGTACCTATAGGGAGTGTGAAGCTCTTTTCCTGTGGTATACATCAAGGTGTGGTATGGGAGAATGTAGGAATGCACAGGCTTGCCTAGCCGAAGATATCCCCATCCCTGGCACTCTGATTGATGACTTCTCCATGTGTAAAAGTGTCTTCCTGTTTTCCACAAATCCTCCTGAACCATAGTGACTCATCTCTATGTTCCATGTAATTAATTTTCATTTAATTTCAACAGTTAGACCTGTCTTTGTTAGTGTTGTACTTAAACTTCTCATGCCCACCAAATCAACATGTCTTTATATTTTGTCATTCTCAATGATGCCAAATTATCTTCAATATGCCTTTTGTTTCACCAAAGCATTTTCTCTGTTATTTAAATGGGTGTGTCCTGTGTTCTTGGACCTCCCTCTTCCTATATCTCTGATCAAGTTGTCCACTTTACCCTGGCAAAGTCCCCTTGTTCCAGTCACTACACTGAATAACAGCCATAAAGCACCATGACCTTTGTGTAAAAGTCAAGACTCCGTTGTTGTCTGTCCTGAACACTAGGGCACAGATAAGAGGAATGCCAAGCAATGGCTCAGTGGCTGAGCTCATGGATACCATGTCCCTATCTCAAGAATCCCTCCATGCCCTCATGCAATGCCTTCTGTTGCTGTAGTTTGTGCCACCATATGATTTAGGAACACTGTAGCTCTTCCTGACATGTCCTGTAAGAGGAACTGCTGGATACTAGCTGCCATCCAGCATAATGTACTGGAGACTCCTTCCTGTCATTACTTGAGTCCCGGCTCCATTTATGCTCTCAGCAGCTGTAGCCTGAGTCGCTTCCATATTAAGACTCTTCTTTGGTGGGAAGAGGTCATGTTTTTGACTCACTATGTAGCCCAGCCGGTTATCCTTTCCCTCTTTCTATATAAGTAGATTGCCGTCCAATGCAACCATACTGCAGGGCCGTAATGTTCCAGTACAGGTGAGGATGTGAAGCCACTGGCAGCACACACAAAGTTAAAGGGGATGAGAAATAATGCAGTCATTTTGGGAAAACAGATTGCACAGTCTTTACAAGTTAAACAATCACGGGCTTGTTACAAACTTCACAGTTCCTTGCTTACAATTTCATTCAGAGGAATCAGAAGCATGTGGGCATACAGAGTTATGCTTGAAGTTAGTCATAACTGTTTCATTAAAACATGTCTTTCACCCCAGCATCTAGAAGCTGAGACAGGAGTGTTAGAGTCCTAGGCCAGCATGACTACATTTCTAGAAATTGTCTTGAAATAAAGAAATACAGAAACATACCCACTTGGCCTTTGAGCTCAACTTGATCTATTTTTATGAGAAGCAAGATTTTTAACACTTATGGGACTCTGGCCTCTGGGTGGGATATAAAATGTCTTAAAACACCTAATTGGATGTGATGAGTTTAGGTGGGCTAGAGAGAGACAGAGAGACAGAGAGACAGAGAGACAGAGACAGAGACAGAGACAGACAGACAGACAGAGACAGACAGAGATAGAAACAGAGACAGAGACAGAGACAGAGAGAGAATGAATTGGGTGGGGATTTGGGAGGAGATTGTCTAGGTAGGGAAATAAACATGATTTAAATACATTGTATATGTGTATAAATTATCAAATATTAACCTGCAGGTCCTGGATATAGAGCTGAGGGATAGAGCACTTGTCTCACATGCATAAGATCCTGGATCTATATCCTCTCTATTCTTCAGTTGTTTGGGGAAACTGAAAGTCATTAGATATCAAAAATCTCATTTCCAGCTATTAAGAAGCCCTAAGTATCCTCATCTATATAATTAGCTTATAAAACTTGTGATTTTTCACACCCCTGGCACTTTAGAAAGTTTATGTGACATCACAAAATCATCATAAGCTGCAAGCTCAGGTCTATGGCAGACACATGTGGCCCAGCTACTTGGAAGACCAAGGCAGGTGGATTTTATGAGCTCAAGAGTTAAAGGTCACATATACACACACTGCATCTCAATTACATTTATGCATAGATTGATACATGTAATGTATATATATGAGTTTGTGTATATGATAACCTATTTAGTTTATAACCAATATGAATTTGTTTACAATTTTGGAGACCATGAATTCTGAAGTTAAGGTACCATCGGGTATCCTATATATTAAAGGTAGCTTTCTTGTCCAAAGATCGTTCTTTTTTGTTACACTGGGCTGATGGAACAATAATGATGCCTA
This sequence comes from Cricetulus griseus, assembly GCF_003668045.3. Classification (NCBI taxonomy): domain Eukaryota; kingdom Metazoa; phylum Chordata; class Mammalia; order Rodentia; family Cricetidae; genus Cricetulus; species Cricetulus griseus. The sequence goes on from NC_048596.1 coordinate 181,123,557, forward strand.
TGACCTGAGCCTCTTACTGGGCCCAATTCTTAATATCCTCACTGTAGAATGCATGTTTGAGTTGACCTGATAATAGATGCCATAGAGGCAAAGGACAAGGTCAGATAAAGAATGGATAAGTCATACTGGTAATTCAAGTAGGCTATATCAACAGGGGTTTATTTACTGAGTCCCAGGACAAGTGCGTGTTTAACTTTTGAAGAAAAGGTCAACCTGTCTTTCAACATGACTACACCATTTTGCATCTATTCAAGTCATGCATGTGTGAGCATGCAAGAGGCTCCGTGTCTTTGCCAATACTGAGTATGTGTATATACAGTAGCATCTCCATAAAGAGTATTTTGTAAACATTACTCCATTCCCCTTTTTGCTTACAAATGAAAGGGTCCAGATCTACCCCCTTTACCAAACACACAGAATTTGAGGGTCTTCCTCATTCTACCTGTTTACTATAGTCATCACCATCATCCAAAAACAGGCCTCTGAACTATGATGTACTGGATGACAGAGCACATGGGGCCCTTACCTCAAGTCATGCTAGATAACAGCCCAGGCTATCCAGGCAACATAAAGAAGCTACTTCCATGTCTTTGAACTTGGAAGAACTAGAGGAGGGTGGATAGACCTTTCAGCTCCCAATTCCCAGATGTTCACCAGAAAAGGAGCTGAGGAGAGAGAGAGAAAATCTACCGAGACAGGGCTTGAAAGTACAGAGTGTGTCGTTTCCCCACTCGCCCAACAGCAGCTACCGCAACTCCCCAGGCGGCAGCAGCAGCACCTACCCTCACCCCCCCACCAGCTCAGACCCAGGCAGCCCTTCCAGATGCCAGATGTTCAAGCTGCTGCTTATGAGGAACCAAAGCACTGGTGCTCTATTGTGTCTATGAGCTCAACAACAGTGTGGGTGAAGCGTTCCACGCCTCTTCCACAAGTGTGCTGGTGGATGGTTTCACCTATCCTTCCAACAATAAGAACCAATTCTGCCTTGGGCTGCTCTCCAACATTAACCGGAACTCCACAATAGAAAACAGCAGGCGACATATTGGAAAAGGCGTCCACCTGTACTACGCTGGAGGAGAAGTGTATGCCGAATGCCTGAGTGACAGCAGCATCTTTGTGCTGAGTCAGAACTGCAACTACCATCATGGGTTTCATCCCACCACAGTCTGCAAGATCCCAAGTGGGTGTAGCTTGAAAATTTTCAACAACCAAGAGTTTGCTCAGCTACTGGCACAGTCTGTGAACCATGGTTTTGAGACCGTGTATGAACACCAAAATGTGCACTATTCGAATGAGTTTTGTGAAGGGTTGGGGAGCCGAGTACCACAGGCAGGATGTTACTAGCACCCTCTGCTGGGTTGAGATACATCTGCATGGCCCGCTCCAGTGGCTGGATAAAGTTCTTACCCAGATGGGTTCGCCCCACAATCCTGTTTCCTCAGTGTCTTAAAGGGCCTCAGGCTTCTGTCTCTTGCAAACTGTTGAGCCTTGCATGTACTTGAAGGATGGATATGTCAGACGGGTGAAGACCTGACAAGGGAGCCTTGATAATTCTTGACCTCTGTGACCAACTGTTGGGTTGAGAAATTAACAAACCTTAGTAACATGGTGTTGATATCACGAATGTGTTTAGTTTACATTGTGACATTCTGTTGTATGATCAACTAAAATGTTGACTTTTAGCAGGACTTTTGTGTATAGTTTTAAAAGAGATGCTCAAGTCAGGGACAAATTAACTATTAGAAGAGGAGTGTTTGGCAGAATGTTAAGCTAATAGTCTTTGAAGTGTGCTCTTCATCAGGTTCCAAGCCCACACTGAATCATCTTCTCATGGGTTTTCATAATATTTTAAAACTATTTGTTCAGAAATGAATGGGGTTCTTTGTTTTTAAAGGTGAATCTTTATGACATACATAGTATTCTTTCTAAAACTGTATGATGACTGTAGTGCTGTCTGAATGATGTCAGGCTTGTGCTCCTTGCTCGATATGTATATACAGAATATTTGGAGATTAGGAATAGTCTAAATGGCTAGTGGATCTAGAAGGTATTTGTGGGTGGGGTGGGGGAAAGGAAATGACAACCGAAAATGTAGTCTATGCTGTAACATTCAGTTTGTTGTCTTAAATGAGCAAGCTGGTGTCTGAATTCGCTGTGTTTCAGTTTCTTAGAGTTTTATCTGATTTTTTTCCTTTCTTTTCTTCTATCTCATCTGCTCTACACAGCAGTTAAGCAACTGGTCAATTCCTGTAACTGTGAGAGCAAATGAATAATTCCTTTTATTTGCAAATCAACTGGCTTTGTTTCAGTGCCTGGTATATGAAAGGCTTGAATTTAATGAGCAGTTTTTTACGGAGTTTACAATACAGACATAGGCTTTAATTTCCAAATGAATTGTTTTCCAAACCTAGTAACTGTGTTCATTATTGACAGGTTTAAAGAAGAGCCCTATTGGAATCCATTTCAAACATTGTTATTTTGTTTTGGGTTTTTTATATACTGTTTGGTTTTGTTTTCTTTTGTTAATTTTTTTCTATTCTCCTCTACTCTTATACATTGAATACCTTTATTCCAACACTAGTGGGTTTTCTCTGCTGGAAAATTTTAAATAAACCTGTCATTGTTGCTTCCTTTGATAAAAAAAGAAAGTACAGAGTGTGGAGGGGAGACACTAAATCTATACCATTTATGGATGGGATGATGTTTTTTGTTTGTTTGTTTGTTTGTTTTCTTTTTTGCCGCTCCCTGTGAGGGCCATTTTCTTTCTTTCTTTTTTTCTATTTTTTATTTAAATTAGAAACAAGGTTGTTCTATGTATCAATCCCAGTTCCTTCCTCCCCTCCTCCTCCCCTGCCCCCCACTAACTCCCTATGGATGGGATGATTTTTATATTCCACATTGCAAACACCAGGGGGCGGAAGACTACCTTTTAGCCTTGGCTCAGCAGCTGGGCAGAGAAGATCCCTTCCTTTAAGTGCAAAAGGACTGATGCCTGATACTTTTACTGGAACTTCAAGGTGTTATTGAGCTCCTGCTGCACACATGCATCTGTGAGGTTTCTATTTCTGCTGACATACAGGACACATCACCAAATGGTCTTTAGACTTTCAGTAGCTATGTCATTTTTTAAAAAGAAATGTCTGATGTCAAATGATTTCTGTGTAATCAAATTTGCCCACTTACCAGCATAGTAGGGTAAAATTTGTATAAAAGTATGAGCTATGCAATCACTTTCAGTTAAGTATGAGTCTCCTTCTTTCACTGGAAGAAGTTACCTTGGCTCCTGTCTGTCAGTCATTGCCTAGTCTCTGTTCCAGTACAAACACTTTCTGATGCTACAGGTAAGAAACTTCATACATTTAGAAATCTCATAGTCCTGGCTATCCTATCTCAGAAAAGGACTCCTATGTGACTGATACTGTTACTAAGTAAAACATCTTTAAGATTCAAATGTGTTACAGCCAAGCACTGGGCTGAGCTCAAGGAGTCTTGCAGAAGAAAGGGAGAAAGGATTGTACAAGCCATGGAGTCATGACAGAGGAACTCACAGAGACAGTTGACACATGGACTCTGGACTCTATTAGGGAGCTTCCGTGGGACAGACCTAGACCCTCTGCATGTGTGTGATAGTTGTGTAGCTTGGCCTCTTTGTAAGGATCCCAGCAGTGAGATCAGGACCCATCCCTGGTGCTTAGCTGGCTTTTGGGAACCTGTTCCCCATGCTGGATTACCTTGCCCAGCCTTTGATGCAAGGGAAGGTACTTGGTCCTGTCTCAACTTGCTGTGCCATGCTTTGTTCAAGCCTATGGGAGTCCTGCCCCTTTCTGAATAGAAACATAGGAGGAGTGTAAGGGGAGTGGAGAAGATGAGAAACACTGTCAGGGGAGGGACTGCCAGGAGGAAAGAAGGGAGGGGAAACTGTGATCAGTACTTAAATGAAAAATGTTATTTCAATTAAAGAAAATGTAAAAAAGAAAGAAAATTGAAAAAGAAAAAATATTCAAGTGTGCTATATTTGGTTAACAGTGTCATATATTTACACCACAGTTTACCCAATCCCTAGTTAATTTGCATCTGAGTGACCTGATTTGACTACTTTTAATAAAGCTCTTATGAACTTTAGAAGTATGAATTTTTGTGATAGGTATTTTTAATTCCCTGAACTAAAGACCTGGGAGTAGAACTACTCAATCACAGAGTAAATATGTTTAAATTTGCCATTTTTTAATTTTTTAAGTTCATTTTACATTCCAACCACAATTCTCCCTCCCACACCTCCTCCTGCACCACCTTGCCTCCTTCCACGCCCTCACCTCCTCCCCAACCCACCCCCAGTCCACTCCTCCTCACAGGTAAGGACTCCCATGAAGAGTCAACACAGTCTGGCACAATAGGCTGGGGCAGGGCCAGCCCCCTCCCCCATGCATGAACCCTGAGCATGGCATCCCACCATAGGGAGCAGGCTCCAACAAACTAGCTCATGTAACAGGTTTGTATCATGGTCCTACTGCCAGGAGCCACTCAGATAGTCCAACTTTTGAAACTGTCTCGCACACATGGAGGGCCTAGTTCGGTCCCCTGGAGTCTCCACAGTTGTAGAGTTCATGAGTTTCTAGAAGCTGGGTTCAGCTGTCTCTGTAGATTTCTCCATCCTGATCTTCACCTCCCTGGCTCATATATTCCCTCCTCCTTCCTCTTTTCAATTGGATTCCCAAAGCTTGGCCCGGTTCTTGGTTGTGCATCTCTGTGTCTGCTTCCATCAATTACTGGATGAAGGCTCTATGATGACAGTCGGAGTAGTCACCAATCTGATTACTGGGGTAGGCCAGTTTAGGCATCCTCTCCACTATTGCCATCTTAACTTTTAAAGGAACTAATTGCCATCTATAATGACCATATCATTTTATATCTCCTTCAGCAGTGTATGATAGTACCAGTAGCTCTATGACTTTGCCAACACTTGTCTTTATGGGTCTTAAATCTGTTTATATTGAAAGGAATTTTCATGGACTTGAGCCTCTACAATCTTCTCTTTCTATCATCTCTTTTTATATCTTTCATGTTCTCCCTACTCACTCTCTGCCTCCCTCCACACAACAGAATCTGGGTGTCTTCTTCATTTCACATTTTTACTGTGGCCATGACCATCAGCAACACAGGGCCTCTGAATAGAATGAGTACTAGAGCACACAGGGATTTCCCTAGATAAGCTACAAAAAGCCTGGGATTAAGAAGCACAGGGATGCCCAGGATCCATTGGGAATCTAGTTCCTTCATCCCAATATTGGAGGAAAATGGCAACTTCTCAGCTATCATGATCCAGCTCTTCCTTTGTTTGGGAACTTGGAGTAGAGAGAACACCAGCCAAGAAAGGCTAGTACCACAAACAGGACAAGACTGCTTTGGGGTGACAGTGAATCAAAAGAGCCCCTTTGATTAGAGGAGGCAGGAAAAGCTGAGCTTCTATGTGCCAGGGAAACAGCCAAAGAGACACCAAGGAAGAAATCCCACAGTGGATGTTACAGACTATTATTTCAATAATAAGATAATTTAAAGCCAAGGCCAATGCTTGGGTGGTATTAAAGTTTGCCTGACACTGATCTCCACACCACTTCCTGTAGGAAGTCAGTCTAGACTGAGTATGGACTCCTGATCTTACATCCTTTGATATATCATGTCAGCGTTTTATTGTAATTCTGAAACTTCTATTTATAGACTTTTATCTCTGATTCATCCTAGGTTCTGAGACATCAGATTGACCCCAGTGTTGGAGCAAGAAAAGCTCAATAAATGCTTGTCATATGGTTATGTGTGATATCGATGAAGAGGTGGTAAGTCCAATCCTGAAGAGCTAACTTCCACTTTGGGCTCCATGTGGTGGAATCAGAGGATGGACTGACACAAATTGTCCCTTCACTTCCATTGAGAATCATGGCCAGGGAGAATCCATACACATATGTACATGAGCACAGTACATAAAAAATGCAAACAACTAAAAGTATTTGCTAAATGAATCAATGTGTGAAGTTGATCTTGGCAGGAACTGGCCACTAGAGCACACACATCATGAGGGTGGAGTGAATAGGGGCTGCCTACTTTTAAAGCACCAGAATTGCACTGTTTTAATCAAACAATTATGACCCAACAGTGAGGTGTCCAAGTAGATCCTAAGATTGTTGCAGGAACCAGGGACCCTGGAAGCAGGCTCAATAAACTTGAGTCTTCAAAGCACAGAGGAGTCTTGAGGATGAGGCCGCACTCAGACGAGTCTGTCTCTCCTGTGACATCCTGAGTGTGTACCTACTCACAGAGCCCTCTGTCTCTACAGTTACAGCTCTCTGCCAGGGAGGACAGGGTTCCTGGTGTACCAGAAGAGCTTCAGAATGCATAATGTGCCTTTACAGAAGGCTAAAGAGGAAATAGAAATAGCAGAGACTTTGCCCTGCCTCCTGGACATTGACTCCTTTTTCATTTCTGACTAATCAGTTCTCCAACAATGAAGACTTTGCCCCACCACACCAAGTTCCCGCCTACATCCTTTTGATTTAAATTCCTGCCTGAGCAAGCCACACTGATTCTGCTTCCTGTCTGTGGAACGTGGTCATCCTATATAGCAGCACAGACTCGGGCCTGAGAGCTGATCATGCCACTGAACCAACCTCATAGCTGGCTGAAAGCTGTGGCCTTTGGGCTCCTGCTTCTCCTTCTCCATGTGCAGGGTGAGACTCACTAAGCTGACAATTAGAGTCAGAGCTGCCAAATTCTGCTGACTTGTGGGAGGGAAGGCATAGGGGTGGGGGCTGGTGGAAATGATAGAATCTAGCAGATAGATAAAAGTATGGGAAATGCGTGCCTCCCAATCTCCTGACCAAAGCCCACAGATTTTGTGGCCCACTAGCACACAGAGGGTAGGAGATATATCTAAGACCACTCCATACTGAGGAGACACCTCAGTATAAGGAGCTCTGGAGAGTGCCAGACAATTCAAGAAAAAGTGAGCTGAAGGCATTTTCCCCACCTCAGTGTATGGCTATGACTGCAGCTACTACCGACCTTTGAAAAAGAATGACAATAATCATAAATTCATGTGAACAAATAGCTCAGAGTATGTGACATCTTTGGCCAGAGAAATACTCTGACACCCTTCAAAGAGCAAAAGGAAAGTTTCCTGGCCCTGAGGGATGGGGAGTTCCCACACTCGCACCCACAGATGAACTAGGAGGTCCTGGGTTCCCTTCCTGTGTGCCCTGGTAACAGTGGGATGAGAATTCCCACAATCTGCTGGCAGCTGACTGCACAAAATTAACCCTGATGGCATCTCTCCATACAGGTCAGGACTCATCAGAGGCCAACCCCATCAGGAACACACACACAGGCCAGGTCCGAGGCAGCCTTATCCAAGTGAGTGACACCAAAGTTGGTGTCCACAGCTTCCTGGGAATTCCCTTTGCCAAGCCACCTGTCGGACCACTGCGCTTTGCACCTCCTGAAGCCCCTGAACCATGGAGTGGTGTGAGAGATGGGACCTCACATCCAGCCATGTAAGTTCCAGACCCAGAGGATGTCTGGTGCTGGGATGAACAGATGCTGTGAGCTCTAGGCAATGCTGAAGTGTTTCCTCCATTTCAGTGCCATAGCAGTTTTCTCTTATAGTGGGTGAGTTCACCACGAGTTTTTCTGATGCATGTGCTAAAGTTGCATAGAACAACCTTCCCAGTCTCCTAGGTCAGATCTTGGAATCCATAGAAAGTTAGACTCCCGTACTTTAGAGAGAAACAAAGATTAAATTGTTCACAGATTCAAATTGAGCCCAGTGTTCACTGCCACAATGACAGAGATCTCGAGGCATTAGTTATGTGACATATTAAGCAGAAAGCACCCCTGAATCCAATAGAATACACTTCAGGTCCTGAGGAGTGTAGCAGTGATGGATACTTGCTAACCCCACCCTTATAGTCACTCTAACGATTTATAGGGCCATGCAACATTGACCAAGGAACTCTATGTAATTAATTCCCTCTAGAGACACTATAGAAAAAAAAGAAGTTCCCTGAGAGCCTGTACTTGGGATAAAGGATTTCTCACTGGTCTTTAGGCCGGTATTGTCCACTGATTCCTCTAGTACCTGTGGAGCACAACACTCCAATATTGCAATCTTAGTTTGTTTTCTATGGCTAATAAAGTACTAATAAAAGCAACTTAGGGGAGAAAACTACTACTAAAGGCTCCAGATTACAATTCATAATATAAGGGAAATCACATCGAAAGAGAATTACAGGAGCTAATTGCATCATATCCATAAACAGGAACAGAGAGTAGAAAAAAACTTGTATGCCTGCGAATTCTTAACTCAATTTTATATTCTTGTACAATTCAGTTAATGTCACCACATACAGTTAATCATTTCCATAGAGACACCTAGAAGTCCTTATATCCTAGACTCAGAAAAAACAATATCTAGACCCAACTTAACTGGAGAACTCCCTAGAAATCTGGCTCCACCCCAACTTTCATGCAGCCTATGGCCTTTAACTTGGCGGGAAGGACTTCAGAAAGGGAATATGTGTTGATATGGCATCATGAGGAGCAGCAGCTGAAGGTGGCTGAGAAAAGATCCAGACTCACAACGGTTTTGACCACCGCACATCTCTTGGAATATCTGTCTGCTATTTCCATCAGGTGTCTGCAGAACCTTGAAATGATGAATGGAGAGGGCTTGAAGGATATGAAACTGACCCTGCCTCCCCTCACTATGTCTGAGGATTGCCTGCATCTCAACATCTATGCACCAGCTCATGCCCATGAAGGCTCTAACTTGCCTGTGAGTGTCAGGACATGGTCAGCCTGGGGTCAGTCTTGTTTTTCACGATGATTAGAAGGGACAAAAGCAACCCGAGCTCCACTACAGTGTGGACTCTGATGAAAAGCCTTGCCCCGTTCATGTCAAAGAAGGCCTTCTCAGCCTCAATGTGCAGCTGAAACCTGGGACACATAGCACTGAGTGATCAAAGGCTCTAGCACTTTGATAAAACCAGGACTCATTCTACAGCCTGAGCCCTCAGAACCACTTAGGTGCTCAAGGCCCAACATTGAGGTCCCCATTTCTACTTCTGGGTTATCTGTTGTGCCAATGAGAGTTGATGGTCCTTTTTTAAAAAATAAAAATCTGTATATCCATGGAGACACCCATTTTTGTTCCACTAGAAAATGTCTGAATAATGATGACATATCTGTATACATAGAACCATTAATTAAAACTGAGGTACATGGTAGGGATGTGGTATTACTAGAGGACCCTGGCCATGACCAAAGCCCTGAAGTGCTGAGGGTTTGTATGTAGTTGTGCAGCTGCAGAGGTACAGCAGTTGATACTCTAGTGAGCCGTCCTGCAAAGCTTGGGCTGGCTAGGAGCTTTCTGACATCTCTCTTGTTTTCTCCAGGTGATGGTGTGGATCCATGGTGGTGCTCTAGTTGGAGGTATGGCTTCTATTACTGATGGATCCATATTGGCAGCCACTGAAGATGTGGTGGTGGTCAATATCCAGTACCGTGTGGGTGTTCTGGGCTTCTTCAGGTGAGACTAGGGCTGAGCTGAGCAATGGCAGCTGAGAAGACCCTAAATAGCCCTTTGATCCATGTCCCTCCCACTTCTCAGCACTGGAGACCAGCATGCCAGAGGCAACTGGGGCTACCTGGACCAAGTGGCTGCCCTACGCTGGGTCCAGCAGAACATCGCCCACTTTGGAGGCAACCCTGACCAGGTCACGATTTTTGGCGAATCAGCAGGTGGCACAAGTGTGTCTACACATGTTGTGTCCCCCATGTCTAAAGGACTCTTCCATGGTGCCATCATGGAAAGTGGAGTAGCCCTGCTGCCTGACCTTATCACTGATACCCATGAGAAGGTCTACACTGTAAGTGCCTCAACCATCACAGTCCTAGTCTGCCCCCCCCAGCCTTTATCTTCTGGTGCTCTGGTGTTCTGTTCTGTGGGGAAAACAATAACCATAGAAAACAGTTTCTTCCCAATAATTTTTGAGAAACTCTGGGACTAGCCTTTACTTTCCTTTACTTCATACTGGCTGAGTATGGTATCTGACCATGAAACTGGTCATAGCAGCTTCCATCATTGACAAAAATAAATATGCATGTGCTTTGGGAGGTGGCACAGTGGATTTTTTAAAAAGGCTTGGAGTGCAAGACTGAACACCCAATTTCAAATGCCCAGAACTCACAAGAGGCTGAAGCTAGTGACACGCATCTGTAATTCCACTGTTCCTATGGTCAGCTGGGAGACAGACAAGAGAATCCCTGGATGTTCACAGAGCAGCTGAGCTAGTTCAGTCAGCAGAAAACAAGAAGGCACCCTGTCTCAAATAAAGGGGAGTCTTGAAGAAAGGAGATTTGGTCTTCTAACATTCAATACAAACATTCACATACACATTTAGTCCTTCTCTTATACACAAAACACAAAAAGATAGGTACAGTAAATAAAACTACCCCAAAGAAGAAGAAAGTATGGAGGTAGAAAGGATACTGCTTGCTGGCTGTCGCCTTTGAGGAAAAGGACATGGGGAACACTTTATATTTATACCAATCCACACACAACACACACTATAGTGTAGTATTTAAGGCAATAGCATTGAGTTACAATTGCAAAAATTCTTCTTCCCACTTGTTCCCCTTCACAGACAGTGGCTAACCTGTCTGGATGTGAGACCATGGACTCAGAGGCCCTGGTGCACTGTCTGAGAGGCAAGAGTGAATCAGAGATTCTGGCCATTACCAAGGTAAGCAGAATTATGCATCTTGGAAGATCTAGTTAGACTTTGTGTTCTTTAGTTCTGTGTATAATATGAACACCATGACAGGCTAATCTAAATGTAGATTCTCTTCCAGAGTGAGCTGAGCACACTAAGGCTAGGAAGAAATGAGAAAATTGTAGAGGTAACTCAGTGGACATCGACATATGTATCTGATTGAACTTTAGCATTAACTTTTAATGCCCCTTAGGTCTTCAAGATTATCCCTGCTGTGGTAGATGGGGTATTCCTACCCAGGCATCCTCAAGAGTTGTTGGCTTCTGTGGATTTTCACCCTGTCCCCAGCATAATTGGTGTCAACAATGATGAATATAGTTGGATTCTCCCCATGGTGAGGCTCATTTCCAATCCTCTGGGAGCCTGGGGACTCATATGTTAAGCAGTGGGAACTCCAGGCATTTTTAATCCAAGTCCGTCATATTCCACACTTAACGCTGTCTTCTGCTGTCCAGGTCATGGGCTCTGCTGAGACAATAAAGGGAATAACGAGAGAAAACCTGCAGGCTGTTGTGAAGAATGCAGCAGCACAAATGGTGAGTGGGATATCTCTGGTCCTATCCAGAGAAGTCCCTCATAGCTCCTTCTTAGACAGCATCTCTATGAATGAAGGTCAGTATATATGTGTTATTCTATGTGGGGTGATCTCAGAAAATGAACCTCGTTATTTATATCATATCTCATTTAAGGGTCCATTCTCCCCATACCAAATGCTGATGCTCACTTAACTGAGAACATGCCGAGCCTCATTCTTCCTGCTCTCCTTGGTGCAGATGCTGCCTCCTGAGTGTGGTGACCTGCTAATAGAAGAGTACATGGGGGACACTGAGGATCCCCAAACCCTCCAAATACAGTTCACAGAGATGATGGCAGACTTCACGTTTGTGATCCCTGCACTCCAAGTAGCACATTTTCAGCGTGAGTACACCTGTAACAAGGCTTAGGAGAGCAGCTCAGAGATATAGGTGATGGGTGAGCACTGTGGAGCAGTGTGGTACCCAGGTCTCATGTCTAGTTATGGAGAGTGACATCTAGGTACAGAGGAGGAAATGGGTCACCAATACTCTATTCGCTCTCAAAACAACTAAGCTGGGAAGGCCGTGAGCACCCTATAGCCAAGGGCTTTTCCACAGCTTAGTGCTCCAGCCTGGAGCTCCTCCTATTTAACTTTTATGGATTCTAGGAAATTAATAACAAGATATATTGTCACCAAGTATGTATCAGAAAAACTCCAGGTGAGGAGCCACTAAGTCACACTTTGTCCCCAATCACAGGTTCCCATGCCCCTGTCTACTTCTATGAGTTCCAGCATCAATCCACCTTCCTCAAGGGTGTCAGGCCACCCCATGTGAAAGCTGACCATGCTGATGAGGTTCCTTTTGTCTTTGGGTCCTTCTTCTTTGGCACGAAACGTGAGTCTTCCTTATTCTCCTTGAACTGACTGAGGTCCCCGATGACACTTCAGGGATTCCTGAGCACTCAGTCCATTTGAGGAAAAGTAGGTTCTGGGAGAAAATACAAATCAAATGTGTACCATACCATAGCCTAAAAAATTATATCAAAATTAGAATCTGGACCCATCTCAGTCTAGCCTGTGATGGAGATGACAGCTTATTGGGCAGGAAGTCAATTAGAGGCATGCAAGGATGTTGGACAATGTAAGTAAAGAAGGGAGGCAACAAAACCAGTAGTTCTGGGTCTGACAACAGCTGGGGTTGTGAGTGTAAAGCATGAGTTGGCAGTTGTGTGAAGTGTCGTGGACTTCAACATTTGTCTTCCTCACAACTCCAGTTGACCTTACTGAGGAGGAGAAGCTGCTGAACAGGAGGATGATGAAGTACTGGACCAACTTTGCAAGATATGGGTGAGAACACACCTTTCTCTCAACCTTCCCTATAGGAGTTATAGGGCTCTGTGGGTCACTATCTAGGTCTCCCTTTTGGGTGGTGGTCTCTTCAGCATTCATGGGTCTTCCATCACATGATAGAGTTTTCCGTACTGGGTAGCGCATTTATATAACACTTTGTAGGTGTCAGTTATTGGTCATCTCACAGTAACCTAGCTCATGAGCCATAGTGTTATGGTACTGTTCTTTAGATCTTACCTCTTAAATGCAGACATAAAAAAGGTCAAGTAGTCTTCCCCTACGTGGAACAGAAACTATGGATGACACTTGTAGCTCTATATCAGGACACCTGTCTCATCAGCCTCATTAACCACTGGACTAATTGTTCCACTGATCTGGCTCAAATCAGAAGATCAGACTTTGAATCATAGTGACCTCACCTTTACTCACTGGTTGCCTATCCACAGGAACCCCAACAGTGAGGATCTACCCTACTGGCCCATGTTGGACCATGATGAGCAGTACCTGCAGCTGGACATCCAGCCTGCTGTGGGACAAGCCCTGAAGGCCAGAAGGCTGCAGTTCTGGACCAAGACTCTGCCCCAGAAGATCCAAGAGCTAAAGAGGCCACAGAACATGCACAAAGAGCTGTAGTGCCCGTGTGTTTAGAATGGTGTGTGGGGTTGCCTGCTGGTAGGATCAACTTGAGGTTCCCAAAACATATTGAGGAACCTTGGTTGATTCTAGCATTCACATAACCTCTGCACTTGTCTGTTCTTTCACATTTATCACAAATCCTCTGCATGTGACTCTTCATCCTGCTGGGTCACCTTTAGTCAGACCCACTGAATAAGTGCTCAAATAACAGTGTGCATTTGTGAGCCCCAAAGTACCCATCTCCTTTCACACTCCACTGGTACTAGGACCCTTTCTTCCTCCCTTAATTTCTCATCCTCACTGTCATCTTCTCTAAAACCAAAACCCTCATTGTAATAAAGCAGAAATTTGATGAACATTGATACGGGTTCTTCAAAAACCCATGTGAAGAAATGTGTGAATTCACGTGATTTCTTTCATCAGTTTCATACTTTTGGAGACCATGAATTCCAAGATTAAGATACCAACATGTTTGCTCTATTGTGTTGACTAACTCTCTGACTCAAAGATGATACCTGATGTTTTCACTGAGTAGATGGGATATTTCATAATTCTCATGACCCAGGTCTTCAATAGGCCTCACTCTTAATAACATTCCATTGGAACCTAGGTTTCAGTATGGAAATATGACTCATAGATATTTTCAAAACACATCACATAGAGGTTTCCAAGTTAGTCACTGGACTTGAGAAAATCCCGTTGTGTCTGTAGTTTAAATATCACACTCAGTTTCATTTAACGAAATCAGTCCATTCATTGATATTTTCTTTTTTCTACCCTTCTCATCATTCAACTGATTAATCTATTCTGTCCCAAAGTAGCCATTGACATTATTTTATTCAATAAGTATGTTTACATATCTATTACCTACTCTATTGGGACAGTGTGTGTGTGTGTGTGTGTGTGTGTGTGTGCATGTATATGTGTGCATACATCATATATATTTGTTCATAGGTATGTATTTGTTTTGTGTGTGTGTGTGTTTTGTGTACACAAATATCTGTATATGAGCATGTATACAATTGTGTGCATGTAGCCGGGCGATGGTGGCACACACCTTTAATCCCAGCCCTTGGGAGGCAGCGGCAGGCGGATCTCTGTGAGTTCAAGGCCAGCCAGCCTGGTCTCCAGAGCAAGTGCCAGGATAGGCTCCAAAGCTACACAGAGAAACCCTGTCTCGAAAAAACACACACAAAAAAATGTGTGCATGTATGTGTTTGTATGAATGTTTGTATGGTGTGTGTGTGTGTGTGTGTGTGTGTGTGTGTGTGTGTGTGTGTGTGTGTGTGTATCCAGAAGAACCAGGTTTGTTACTTTGTGTCTGCTGAGTTTTGTCTTGACTTCCAACGGTTCTGTAAACATGGTAAAGCACACAGTTGCATGATCACATCACACCTGGGAAGATATTTGTCCAAGGATGGGAGTATCAGGAGGCCCATACATGTACAAAAGATATAGCTGTTACCTGTCTGTCTGAGCACTTGTCCATGTATTGGAGTGTCCTTCTGATTTCCACAGTTCCAGTCAAACTTCATAGTCATTGTGATAACCCTCTTCTCTCTTTCATTTTTACCTCTTTACTATTACTAAACATTGATAGTCTATATACATGACTTTCATTTTTACCTCTTTACTATTACTAAACATTTGGCCTTTATAATAAAAAACCTTCTTTATGCAATTATACAAAAGTGCCAAATGGTGCACAAACTTCCTGAATTTTCCAAAAATATTTTCTCTGTGTCAGTAAGAGGCCAGATTCTTTGTGCTAGAGACTCTGATATATCCTAGTCCCTTACCTCTTTCTGTTTGCCCAACAAGCCAAGTTTTCCCAGGTTAGGAAACTCCTCCTACTAAAATCCAGTGCAAGGAAGACCAACCACAGGACAGCATGAACTTTAGGGTCAAAGTGTAGATTATTGATTGTCCATGCTGGATACTCTCCAGGAGGGCTGGTGCCAGATTCTCCCACTCTGGCCTGGGCTCATTATCGGGCTCCTGCTCCAATGATTAAGACACATCAGGCTGTTCAAGTAACACAAAGAATCTAGTGCATGTCTTTAACTTTAGAAGAGCTGGGAAAGTCCATCTCCCAAAGCCCAGCTGCTCTTTCATAGGGGAAGTTGAGGGAAGAGAGAACATTTGCCTAGGCCAGGAATGAGAGCACAGAGAATTTAAAGGGAGACACTGAGTTGACATCATGCCTTACTGACTGGGGGAGTCAGGCACAGCCATGGTTGTTCCAAGCCAGTGGAAACATTCAGAAAATCCCTGAGAAGGAAGACCCACAGTGCCAGGTTGTGGGTACTCTAGATTTCAGAGAACTAGAGAGACAGAGCCAGGTTCTCAGGTGGCACTGACGGCCGTCTGAAGTACACACCCATACAGTTCCCTCCATAAAGTCTTCCCCAGCTAAGTGGAACCCATGGCAGGGTTCTCTGGGATTTGAAACTCCTGTTCACAGCCCAGTATTTCAACGTAATCATAAACCCTGAGGATCCAGAGAGTCCAAGTGTTGGAACCAATAGGACCTAAAAGTGGTTGTTAGGTGGATAAATGACTCTGACCTTGTTCTCAGTAGGAGTTGCCATCATACTAACCACTGTATAGAGGAGAAATGAAAAGGGGAAGGGCACTTAAGAAGTGCCACACAAAAACAGAGTAACATCCAAATAAAAGGCATCATAGATCCAGTGGAGCTCATAGACACACACAAAACACTCCATTAAACACTACAAAATGCACATTCTTCTTGGAAGTCCATAAAAAACTTCTGCAAAATAGATTGTGTAGCTGGATGGTGGTGGTGCATACCTTTAATCCCAGCACTCCAAAGGCAGAGGCGGGTTGATCTCTATGTGTTGGAGGCTAGCCTGGTCTACAGATTGAGTTCCAGGATAGCCAGGGCTACACAGAGAAATGCTGTCTCAAAAAAAAACCCACATTGAGTATTATGACACAAAACAAGTTTAAGAAATACAGGAATATTGTATTTCTATTTGAAAGTCATAGAACACATGCAGTCATGTAGAAATAAACAACACACTACTGACTGATGATTACGTCATTGAGTGAAATCAAGAAGAAAAGTAAAAATGTGTAGAATCAAATGAAAAGGAAAGACAACAATGCCAAACCCCAGAGGCAGCTCTAATGATTAAATTAAAACTCAAATGCCTGCCCCTTCTGCATCTGTGGGATCCTCAACACAAACCTCCTTGCAGAAGCCGGATCACAATCACAGCTTCTCCTCCCTGCTCCCACTACAAAAGCCACATTTGACCTGTGAATCTGAGGACCATAAACATGGGGACTCTAGGTTGGATGTAAGGGTTGCTGGTATCTAGAACGGCTCCAGAGCCCATGCTGTGACTTCCCAGGGAACCAAACAGTGAGAAAATCCAGCAGCTATGGCTTCCACCACTTGATAAGTTCTGGCTCTGTCTCGTCAGTGCAGCTCTCCTGCAGCTGCCACTTTCCCCCCAACAAGCTGCTTGCCTACACCTCTGTGGATACAAATCCTGCATGGACAAGGCCTGAAATATCTTCCTCCTGGGAAACATGGTGCATCCACTGCAACACAGACTCAGACCTAGGAGGTAATCATGCCACTGGAAGAGTTTCCTGAATGCTGTGGTCTAAGGACGCCTGCTTCTTCTCCTCTTGTGCATGCTAACACTCCATAAAGGGGGTGTGGGGATACAGACTGGCATCAGAGAGTCAGAGACTATGAATGTTGGTGGCCAGGGACAATGGAGGAGTAAACTAATAGAGATGACAGATGACTTTAAGGGAAAGTGCACCACCCAGTGCCCACCCCAAACCCTATGACCCTGTGACACGCAGAGGGTCAGTGATGGGTGAGGACAATCAATACTAAGAAGCCTGTGAGGTGGAGGGGCCTTCAGGAGCTAGATGTATGGGTCACAGGTACCAAGCAGAAAGCTCAAAAAAGGGATAGGGGTAGATATGACATTTCCCTCCTCTGAGGGTTGTGGCTGTCCCTGTGACTCTAGCTGCTACTGACTCACAGATAATAATAAAACTGATAATGCCTTTATCGTGACATTGAGCTCTGACATTGTCATCTTGTTTGTCATAGGAGCATCTTTGTGCCATCCAGAATGACTTCGGGCAAATTTCCTGACCCTCGAGCACACAGTTCCTAGACCAGTGGTTGTCACCCTTCCTGGTGCTACAACCAGTTAATACAGTTCTTCATCTTGTGGTGAC
Source organism: Cricetulus griseus (assembly GCF_003668045.3). Taxonomy (NCBI): domain Eukaryota; kingdom Metazoa; phylum Chordata; class Mammalia; order Rodentia; family Cricetidae; genus Cricetulus; species Cricetulus griseus. The sequence continues at coordinate 181,141,113 of NC_048596.1, forward strand.
CTCCAGCCATAAAATTATCCTTGTTCTATTTCATAACTGTAATTTTGCTAGGTTGTGACTAGTAATATAAATATTTGTGTTTTTTGAGGGTATTAGGATATACCAGTGAAACGGTTGTAAAGGGGTCATGAACCACAGGTTGAGAACCACTGTCCTAGGCCCATACCCCACTGCTAATTGAGAATCCACAAATTATCTTTCCTATGGAAAAGGGAACAAGATGGTTTGTAGAGTAAGGGTTATGTTTTCTGGGTCCTTATGAGAAGTTGAGTCTGGAGGATACAGTTTCCAGGTTGTACCTGAAACCCTTGATGCCTATCACTCCAGGTGTCCAAGTGTGAACTCTGCTGACCTCCCCCAGGGTGGCAAAAATAACCCCACATAAGTAGATCATACTTACCTCACCCTGTGACAGAGGTTCTGAGGACTCACCAAAGCCTTCCATGAAGGAATATCTGCCTTACTGACTACACATTTTTTACTGGATTCCTGAGTTCAGAATCACTGGTGACTATATGAAGGCACAGAGCTGCATCTCCTCCCTCCATGGCCTGGCTCATCCACAGGGATGGGTGTAACTGCTCATACACAAGGCCCAGGATTACTTGAGAAGGGGAGTATGAACATATGCCTGGACACAGCATTCTGCATGAGTCAGAGAAACAGGAGAAGCTCTAGCTGCAGGACAGCCTGAATACATAGCAAAAGCCTGTCTCAAACTAAATAGAAAATAATAAAATATGATATCCCATGTAAGCTGACTAGTTTGGTCAACATGACAGAAGTTACAATTATCTAAAAGAAGGGAATCTCAATTAAGAAAACCCTTTCATAAGATCCAGCTGTAGGGCATTTTTTTTTAATTAGTGATTTATGGGGAAGGGCCCACAAAACTGTGCGTGGTGCCATCCCTGAGCTGATGAAACTGGGTTCTGTAAGTTCAGAGAATCATGGACTTGGCCAGGTCTAGATGCCTTGAGAGGCATACATATGCATCCATCATGGTTTGTGAGGTTTGAACCTGCAATTCTTGGGGCATTGTCTGTGTCTTTCAATTCCTGAGAAACAGAGGCAGTCCCTCAGGCAGTGAAGCATACAGGCTATTTGTGTGTCTCTGTGTACCATAGAGTTCAGCAAAGCATGTAGAACTTGGTTGAACAATTAACATTAGACTTAGGTCTAGCTTGCAACTACCATTGTGTCATTGTGTCATGGCAACCATTATTGCAATCTCTTTGATAAGTGTATAAAGAATCTCCTTACTTGTAAGAAACTCGTCTCAGACTACATCTGGCTGGGATCCCTTCAATCCAGTTTGATTCATTCCCACCAACCATATCAGGAGACCCTGGTTCAGTAAGTAATTGCAGGCACTTACAGGTGGTGCTTGCAACAGGGACCTGAAATATGGGAACTTAAGGAAAACTTAATGTAAAGAACTCCTGGTTGTAGTATGCACAATTATAATAAGGCAGGAGATTAACTAATTGGAGGTAAAAACTGGATAGGCAGAGTCAAAGGAGCAACATTTAATTTGCAGAAATTCTGCCGTCGATGACAGGAGTTTTGTTGCCAGTTCTTTAAAATTTTGCTCCTACAGCTGTGAAGTGAGCTAGAAAGCTGTTTCTTTTAGATTTATTATATGTTACATGGATGATTTTCTGCTTTCTGTGGAAAACAATAGAATGTTGGAAGATCTGTTTGCAAAAGTGAAAAAAATGGATTAACCATTTAAGGGGTGGTTATAACTCCTGAGAAAATTCAGCCTACTATTCAAATCTTATATTCAGCAATCATTCAAAAGGTGGAAGTTAGGAAGGACAACTTAAAAACTTGGAATGATTTTCAAAAACTTCTAGGAGACATTAATTGATTTAGAACTGTGATAGAAATCCCACACCAGAACTTAGACTTTTATTTGATATTCTTAAGGGAAATCCTGATTCTTCATCTCCTAGAGAATGGACTGAGCCTGCACATATAGCATCACGCCAGGTGGGAAATGAGCTTAGGAATGCTCTGCTTCAGTGTGTCTCAAATCCATATGCTCTTCCTGCATTGTTAGTTATCCCTTCTCCCAACATCCCCACAGGGTTGCTCTGCAACTAGGGACCAATTGATCCCAATGGATCCATCTCTCTATCAGTCCAAAGAAGTTCATCCCTCTGTATTGGCTTATGGTTGCAGAATTGGTCATTCTTGACAGGTCTCACACAAAGCAATTATTTAAGCAAGAGCAAACAAAAATTTCTGTTCCTTATGATGAAAAAATGGCTGGAATTTTGTTAAATACTCCTGATGGCTTAGCTCTGGCTTTTGCTGTATCTCCTCTTCAAAGAAATAATCAATTTCCTTCTAACAAGCTTATTAGAAATCAATCCTCTGTCAGATGTAGGGTGGGTGAATATCTTTTCCCATTCTGTGGGTGGTCGTTTTGTCTTACTGACTGTGTCCTTTGCCTTGCAGAAGCTTCTCAGTTTCAGGAGGTCCCATTTATTAATTGCAGACCTCAATGTCTGTGCTACTGGCGTAATGTTCAGGAAGCAGTCTCCTGTGCCAATTTGTACAAGGGTATCTCCCACTTTCTCTTCTAAAAGATTCAGTGTGGCTGGATTTATGTTGAGATCTTTAATCCATTTGCACTTAAGTTTTGTGCATGGTGACAGGTATGGATCTATCTGGAATCTTCTGCATGTCTGAATCCAGTTGTGCCAGCACCATTTGTTGAAGATGCTGTCTTTTTTCCGTTGTATAGATTTAGCATCTTTGTCAAAAATAAGGTTTTCATATGTGTATGGGTTAATATCAGCATTTTCAATTCAATTCCATTGGTCTGTCTATTTATGTGCCAATACCAAGCTGTTTTCAGAACTATGACTCTATAGTAGAGCTTGAAGTCAGGGATGGTGATGCCACCAGAAGATCCTTTATTGTAAAGAGTTGTTTTGGCTATCCTGGGTTTTTTATTTTTCCATATAAAGTTGAGAATTGTTCTTTCAAGGTCTGTGAAGAACTGTGTTGGGATTTTGATGGGGATTGCATTGAGTCTGTAGATTGCTTTTGGTAAGATTGCCATTTTTACTATGTTGATTCTACCTATCCAAGAGCATGGGAGATCTTTCCATTTTCTGGTATCTTCTTTAATTTCTTTCTTTAAAGTCTCAAAGTTCTTACTGTACAGGTCTTTCACTTTGATATTATGTCAAAGCATGCTATTTTGTTTCCTGAAAGTACCAGACTTCAGCTGATATCTTCTGCACAAATAGTATTTGTAGATGTCACAAAAAATGGAAAGGGAGCCCTGGTTTGTAGAGATGCTTAGATGTGAACTCTGTGCTGAGGCAGATGGCTATGGCCCAGCTCTTGGAAGGCAGAGACAGGAGGATGCATGAGCTCAGGATTCCAAAAAAAACCCATGTTATATAGGGGCATTACTCAATACATATTAATAACTATATGTATAAACATTTTGCATGACTACATGTATATCATAAGTTTGTAGTTAATAGGCAATAAAAATTAGTTCATAACTTTGGGAATGGAAAAGTCTACATCCAAAATGTTGGTATATTTGTTGTGTGGCAAGAGCTAAAAATCTAGCCCAAAGGTTGTAACTCATGTCCTCATAGAATAGAAGGTATAAATAATGAAGCCCATGACTTGACAACCTTCTAACTGTCCCAGTTCTTAATATCATTATATTGGAGAATCAGCTTCAATGTATGACACAAATAGGTGTCGCCTAGGACTGATATTTAAGACAATCCACTCATTGAGCTATTTATTTCACAAGTGGTGAGGGACATATTTTTAAGGAGACTTGTACCTGTCCCATAGTCACCCTAGCCTGAGTCTCTCTCTCTCTCTCTCTCTCTCTCTCTCTCTCTCTCTCTCTCTCTCTCTCTCTCTCTTTCTCTTTCTCTCTCTGTGTGTGTGTGTGTCTGAGTCTGTTGAAGTTTCTCCCCACCCACCAGGGACTGGAGATACTAAGATGTTCATGTCACATGCTCAGGACATCTGTAAATATGTTTGACTGTGAGGTGTGTACTGGAGGTGTGATGGGAGCATCGGAAAGTCCAGGTGTCCAGAAGGATGACATAATATCCCTGTCTCTCCAAGTACTGTCCATGTATGGAAGGCTATTTCTAATTTTCACAGATCCCCTGAACTCTTTGGTTCCTTGTTACACAATTGCTGCCCTTCATCCTCCGTGTTATTAATTTACATTCTTACCTTCCTGTTGTCCCTAAACTTTTTCTGGACCCTGTTAAAAACTTTTGCTTACACTTTATGCTATCATACAAAGGTGAAAATGTGCCCAATCTATTTCTGAATTCTCCTAAAGCCTTTGTCTCTTTCACTAAAGGGCTCTGCCCCTTTTCCACCTCTAGAAGCCTTGCCTGGTTACAGAAGATGACCAGTTCAGGCTTTGTATCCCCCATTGCTGAGTCTTTGCTAGGGTCACCCTTGTAGATTCCAGGGAGTTCCCACTGCAATAGATTTCTACATTGCTCCCCAATGTCTGCAATTCCAGGCATCTCTCCCCAAGTACCCTCTCCTTCTGACCCTCTCATCCCTCCTGTTCCCATCCCCACACACTCCCAGTCCACCTGCAAAATCCATTCTATTTTCCCTTCCCAGGGAGAATCATGCATCCACCTTGAGCTCTCCTTGTTACTTAGTTTCTCTGGTTCTGTGGATTATAGCACACCTCTCCTTTACATAACAGTGAATATCAATTTAACAGTGAGTAAATACCATGTTTGTCCTTTAAACCATGATCTTCCAATGCCCCTTCATATAACGAACCCATGTCAGCCAAGGATACTTACCAACTAACTTGAAGGCCAATCAGAGGAGTGAGGAGACTACCAGGAGAGGCAAGACCATCCAGAGTTGTGGTCATTGAATTCCTGGCCCCCACACACCACTGGGTCACAAGAGGAGATAGAGAGGCCCCACCTGCACCCACTAAAAGAAGATATGGAAGAAGACAGAACAAGATTTCACTCAACAACAGAAAGACCAATATGACACAAACAGAATCTAGGGACTCCACTCCAGCAAGATCTGAAAAGCCCAACACAGAGCATGCAGATAAGATGGACCTCAAAAATTATCTCAGCAAGATGATAGAGACCTTTAAAGAGGAAACAAGAAAATCCCTTAAAGAAAGAGAAGAAAAAGCAAACAAAAAATTACACGAAATGGAGGAAAAGACAAACCAAAAAATTCAAGAAATAAACAAAACTCTTAAAGAATCTAAAGAAACCCAAGAAAAAACATCCAAACAAGTAAAGGAAGTTCTTGAAACAGTTCAAAGCATGAAAGCTGAAATAGACACAATAAAGAAAACACAGAATAAGGCGATGCTGGAAATGGAAAGGCTGGATAAATGATCAGGAACTAAAGATGTGAGTATAACCAATAGAATTCAAGAGACAGAAGAGAGAATCTCAGCTATTGAAGACTTGCTAGAGGATATACATTCATCAATCAAAGAAAGCCTCAAGTCCAACAAATCCTTAACACAAAATATCCAGGAAATATGGGACACCGTAAAAAGACCAAACCTAAGAATAATAGGTGTAGAAGAAGGTGAAGAAACACTGCTCAAAGGTACAGAAAACATATTCAACAAAATCATAGAAGAAAACTTCCCCAACCTACAGAAGGATATGCTTATGAAAGTACAAGAACCTTACAGGACACCAAACAGACTCGAGCACAAAAAGATGTCCCCCCGACACATAATAATCAAAACACCAAATCTACAGAATAAAGAGAATATATTAAGAGCAGCAAAGGAAAAAGGCCAAGTAACATATAAAGGCAAACCAATCAGAATCACACACAACTTCTCAATGGAAACTCTGAAAGCCAGAAGGTCTTGGATAGATACCCTACAAGCACTAAGGGAGCATGGATGTCAACCCAGACTACTGTACCCAGCAAAACTTTCAATCACTATAGATGGAGAAAACAAGATATTCCATGACAAAAACAGATTTAAACAATACATATCCACAAATCCAGCACTACAGAAGGTTCTGGAAGGAAAACTCCAACCCAAAGAACATAAGTACACTCAAAAAACACTGGCAATAGATAATCTAATTTTACCAAACACAAAAAGAAACAGGAGGGTGAAATCCACAAGCAATGACATCACCAACAATAAATCCAAAACAAAGAAGAACCAATGAACAATTGACATTAATATCCCTAAATGTCAATGGTCTTAACTTACCCATAAAAAGATATAGGCTAACAGAATGGATATGAAGACAGAATGCATCCTTCTGCTGTTTACAAGAAACACACCTCAATTTCAAAGACAGGCGATATCTCAGAGTAAAAGGATGGGAAAAAAATTTCCAATCAAATGGGCTCAAGGACCAAGCTGGTGTAGCAATCCTAATATCTAACAAATTAGACTTTAAACTAAAAGCAATCAAAAGAGATGAAGAAGGGCATTTCATACTCATCACAGGAAAAGTCCATCAAGATGAAGTCTCAATCCTGAACATCTATGCCCCTAATATGAAAGCACCCACATTTATAAAAGAAACATTACTAAAGCTCAAACCACACATAAAACCACACACACTAATAGTAGGAGATTTCAACACCCCCCTTACACCACTAGACAGGACCACCAGACAGAAACTTAACAAAGAAACAAAGGATCTGACAGAAGTTATGACCCAACTGGGTTTAAGAGATATCTATAGAACATTCCATCCAAACACAAAAGAATATACCTTCTCTCCACACCACATGTAACCTTCTCAAAAATTGACCACATAGTTGGCAGCAAAGCAAACCTCCACAGTTACAAAAGAATTGAAATAACCCACTGTATCTTATGAGACCACCATGCATTCAAGCTAGAATTCAACAGCAATACGAATTGCAGAAAACCTACATTTGCGTGGAAATTGAATAACACCCAATTGCACCATTCCTGGGTTGAGGAAGAAATAAAAAAAGAAATTAAAGACTTCCTAGAATTTAATGAGAAAGTAGACACTACATACCCAAACTTATGGGACACTCTTAAAGCAGTACTAAGAGGGAAGTTCATAGCACTAAGTGCCCACATGAAGAAACTGGAGAAAAGTCACATTAGAGCAAAGTCACATTATTGCTCTTTAGAGTAAAAAGAAGCAAACACACCAAGGAGTAGACGACACCAGGAAATAATCAACCTGAGAGCCGAAATCAACAAAGTAGAAACTAGGAAAACAGTACAAAGAATCAATGAAACAAATAGTTGGTTCTTTGAGAAGATCAACAAGATAGACAAAGCTCTATTCAAACTGACCAAAAGGCAGAGAGAGAGCATGCTAATAAACAAAATCAGAAACGAAAAGGGGGATATAACAACGGACACCGAGGAAACCCAGAGAATCTTCAGGTCATACTTTGAAAATCTGTACTCCACAAAACTGGAAAATCTAAAGGAAATGGGCAGCTTTCTGGATAAATATCACTTACCAAAATTAAATGAAGATCAGATAAACAGTTTAAATCGACATATAACCCATAATGAAATTGAAGCAGTCATCGAAAGCCTCCCAACCAAAAAAAGCCCAGGGCCAGATGGTTTCACTGCAGAATTCTACCAGAAATTCAAACAAGAGCTGATACCAGTACTCCTCAAACTGTTCCACACAATAGAAGCAGATGGGATATTGCCAAACTCTTTCTACGAGGCTACAATCACTTTGATACCCAAGCCACACAAAGATAAGACTAAGAAAGAGAACTACAGACCAATATCCCTCATGAACATTGATGCTAAAATACTCAATAAAATATTGGCGAACCGAATCCAAGAACATATCAGAAAAATCATCCACCACGATCAAGTAGGCTTCATACCAGAGATGCAAGGATGGTTCAACATATGAAAATCTGTCAATGTAATCCACCATAGAAACAAACTGAAAACGAAAATCCACATGATAATCTCACTAGATGCTGAAAAAGCCTTTGACAAAATCCAACATCCCTTCATGATAAAGATCTTGGAGAGAACAGGAATAACAGGAACATATCTAAACATGATAAATGCAATATACACCAAACCAAGAGCCAACATCAAACTAAATGGAGAGAAACTCAAAACGTTTCCTCTAAAATAGGAACAAGACAAGGCTATCCACTCTCTCCATTTCTCTTCAATATTGTACTTGAAGTTCTGGCTATAGAAATAAGACAAGAAAAGGGGATCAAAGGGATACAAATTGGAAAGGATGAAGTCAAATTTTCACTATTTGCAGACAACATGATAGTCTACATTAGTGACCCGAAAAACTCTACCAGGGAACTCCTATGGCTGATAAACACCTTCAGCAAGGTAGCAGGATACAAAATTAACTCAAAAAAAATCAGTAGCCCTACTATATACAGATGATAAATCCAATGAGAAAGAAATCAGGAAACATCACCTTTCACAATATCCACAAGCAACATAAAATATCTTGGGGTAACACTAACCAAAAAAGTGAAAGACCTGTACAGTAAGAACTTTGAGACTTTAAAGAAAGAAATTAAAGAAGATACCAGAAAATGGAAAGATCTCCCATGCTCTTGGATAGGTAGAATTAACATAGTAAAAATGGCAATCCTGCCAAAAGCAATCTACAGATTCAATGCAATCCCCATCAAAATCCCAACACAGTTTTTCACAGACATTGAAAGAACAATACTCAACTTTATATGGAAAAACAAAAAACCCAGGATAGCCAAAACAACTCTTTACAATAAAGGATCTTCTGGTGGCATCACCATCCCTGACTTCAAGCTCTACTACAGAGCCATAGCTCTGAAACCGCTTGTTATTGGCACAAAAATAAACAGATAGACCAATGGAATCGAATTGAAAATCCCGATATTGACTCACACACCTACGAATACCTTATTTTTGACAAAGGTGCTAAATCTATACAATGGAAAAAAGATAGCATCTTCAACAAACTGTGCTGGTATAATTGGATTCAAACATGCAGAAAATTGCAGATAGATCCATACCTGTCACCATGCAAAAAAAAAAAAAAAACTTAAGTGCAAATGGATCAAAGACCTCAACATAAATCCAGCCACACTGAATCTTCTAGAAGAGAAAGTGGGAATTACCCTTGAACAAATTGGCACAGGAGACTGCTTCCTGAACATTACACCAGTAGCACAGACATTGAGGTCTGCAATTAATAAATGGGACCTCCTGAAACTGAGAAGCTTCTGCAAGGCAAAGGAAACAGTCAGTAGGATAGATAAAACGACCACCCACAGAATGGGAAAAGATCTTCACCAATCCCACATCTGACAGAGGACTGATTTCCAAAATATATAAGGAGCTCAAGAAGCTATCCACCAAAACAACAAACAATGAAATTAAAAAGCAGAACTAAATAGAGAATTCTCAACAAAGGAATCTGAAATGTCTGAAAGACACTTAAGAAAGTGCTCAAAATCCTTGGCCATCAGAGAAATGCAACTCAAAACAACTCTAAGATACCACCTCAGACCTGTCAGAATGGCTAAAATAAAAAATACCAATGACAATCTATGCTGGAGAGGATGTGGAGAAAAAGAAACACTCCTCCGTTGCTAGTGGGAGTGTGAACTTGTAAGACCACTCTGGAAATCAGTATGGCGGTTGCTCAGAATAATGGGAATCAGTCTACCTCAAGATCCAGCCATTCCTCTCTTGGGTATATACCCAAATAGTGCATGTTCATACAACAAGGACATATGTTCAACCATGTTCATAGCAGCATTGTTTGTAATAGCCAGAACCTGGAAGCAACCTAGATGCCCCTCAACTGAAGAATGGATTGAGAAAATGTGGTACATTTATACAATGGAGTACTACTCAGCAGAAAAAAGCAATGGAATCTTGAAATTCGCAGGCAAATGGATGGAACTAGAAGAAACCATCCTGAGTGAGGTAACCCAGTCACAAAAAGACAAACATGGTATGTACTCACTCATATATGAATTTTAGACATAGAGCAAAGGATTACCAGCCTATAATCCTCTTCACCAAAGAAACTAGGAAACATGAAGGACTCTAAGGGATAAATGGTCCCCAGGAATGGAAGTGGCATGAACTCCTGAACTAATTGGGAGCATGAGGGTAGGGAGGAGGGAGCTGAGCAATAAGAGCAAGAGAAGAGGAGTAGAGGAGAGGAAATGGAGGGGCAGAAATATTGAGTTGGGGGAAGAATAGAGGAGAGAGAGCAGGGTGAGAGATACCATATCAGAGGGAGCCACTATAGGTCCGAGAAGAGATCTGGAACCAGGGAGATCTCCAGAGACCTACAAGGATGACACGATCTGACAATCCAGGCAATGGTGGAGAGGATAACCTAAAAGCCCTTCCCCTAAAATGAGATTGATGACTTCTCTTTATGCCATCCTAGAGCCCTCATCCAGTGGCTGATGGAAGCAGAGACAGACATCCACAGATATACACTGAGCTGAAATCTGGAATTTAGTTGAAGAGAGGGAAGAATGAAGAGCGAAGGGGTCTGTACCAGGTTGGAGAAACCCACAGGAACAGTTGGCCTGAACAAGGGAGAGCACATCGACCCCAGATGTTGTCGGGGAGGCCAGTACAAGACCTATCCAGACCCCTGAACATGGATGTCAATAAGGAGGCCTCTGCACTCCAGGGAGCCTCTGGTGGTGGATTAGTATTTTCCCCTGGTTCAAGAAGGGACTTTGAGAGCCCATCCCACGTGAAGGGTTACACTCTGACCCTGGACACATGGGGAAGGACCCAGGACCAGCACAGGAAGACTTGGTGGACTTTGCAGAGCTCCCGTTGAGGGCCCTACCCTGCCTGGGGAGTGGTGGGTGGATGGAGTGGGGGTTAGGCTTGGGGTGGGGGAGGAGGGATGGGGGTGAGGGGAGGGAGAGGGAGAGGGAGAAGGGACTTACATGTGAAACAAGCTTGTTCCCTAACTAGAACTAATAAATAAATTTTAAAAAATTAACATAGAATGTGAGCTCTTCAACCACCCTGATTCCAAGTATGAAAGAGTTTCTTTCACTAAAACGAATTCCCTTGTGTTATTTATGTTAATCCTTTTCTGATCTCTGATTGTGGCAACCCTGTACAACTCTGATGGAATAATTTGTAAAGGGCATATGATTTTAAACATGAAGGACTTGGCTATTCTATCTTAGAAAAGGAATCGCTTTCCATTACTTAAATATAATGTCTTGGAGACTCACGTAGCACTATCCTTTGACTGGCAGTGTCATTCCATATATGAAAACATGTTTTATCCACTCCCCAGGTGAGAGCTTCTGAATGATTTCCATTCTTTTGTTGTTCTTTATTTTTCTGGTGTTAATGAAGCTGTCATCAACTTTTTGGAACATGGGGTTTTTCTGCTTGCTTGTATTTTGTGACCAGTGCTTTCATTTCCTGTGCTAAAGCCCTGAAAGCAGAATTACTCAATCAAGCATGTGTTTAACTTTGAAGAAAATGAAAACATGTCTTTCAAAATGACTGCACCCTTTTGTATCTCCTCCAGTCATGTACAAGGATGGCAATTGCTCCATGTCTTTGCCAACAATAAATATATTAAATGGGCATGGAATGGTGTCCCAATGAAGGTGTTTCCATGAACTTGAAACCTCTGCTTTTGATCTTTGTTTCAATCTGAATGTCTGAATGTCTGTCTGAGACTGTCTCACTCCTTCCCTCTACAGAAAAAAAAAATACTTGGCTGTCCTTGCAGGCGTTCTTTTCTGAAGAGGAAACAGAGGGGTAGTGGAACTGGGGGAGAGGTCAGGTGGAGGGGAACTGAGAGGAGTGGAGGGAGGGGAAACAGTGTCCAAATGTATTGTATGACAGAATAATCTATTTAACATAAAAGAAAAAAAAGGAACTTGAGCATCTTCTCCAGACCACATTTTTATCATGTCTTTGGCCTCTGAATGATGATACACAGAGAATCGGAGCATTTGGGGACTTTCCTCCACTTGTGATATAAAAGTCTAGAACTAGAAAGAAGGAACAGAGTGTCCAAGAAACATAAAGGAATTGTTCCTTGACCCAGAGATCAGAGGAGTTGGGAACCTCTCAGCCCCCACAGCCCACCAGTTCCTTGGGTCAGAATACTAAAAGTAGAATATCCACCAGCAAATGCTGGGACCACAGACTGGACAAGTGTACATTGTAAATATGACATGGTATCTAGGAGGATGCTGGGGAAGCCATGGTTGAGAAGGAAATCCTCAATGCTGGGCTGTGGGCCCTAAACTATTCAGGGCAGGAACCATAGAGTCAGGGCCAATCTCGGGCAGCACTGAAGGTTACCCAGTATTGATTCCCACACTACTACCCCAGAAAGTCAGATGTGGTTAGGTGTATGAACTCCTGATTGTATGCTCTTTGATGTAGCTTAGTAGGATTTTTGTGATTCTGAAACTCCTACTCTAAACTTCTATGCTTTAGCATCCTATCACATCAAATATCAGGTGGGGACTAGCTAGTGGCTTAGACAGAAATGAAGTTTGCTGCAAAGCCTGACAACTTAACATTTGTCCCTGGACCCATATGGAGGAAAGAGAGAACTGACTATCACAAATTTTCTTCTGACCTCCACGTGTATTTGATATAACTTGACTACAGAAATGTATACATATACACATGCACACAATACATGAGGACATGTGGGGAGAAGTTAAAATGTTTGTCAAATTGATAAATGACTGTGAAGTGGATCTCAGCAGAGGCTGGCAATTTGAGGAGCCTCATTATGGAGGTAGGGGGAGAAGAGCCAGAATTTCAGTGTCAGATTCAATGAAACTGCCATTACTTAACAGGAGTGTAGCTGCAGATCATAAGGTCACTGTAAAGGACAAGGGATCCTGAGGGTGGAGTCACTACTCTAGGAGCCATGACAGCACAGAGGAGTCTTGAGGATGAAGGTCACACTCAAAGCTCCTGCTCTTTCACTTCTCTCCATCTGTGGTTTCTTGGGAGTACACTTACTCACAGAGCCCTCTGTCTCTCCTGTGACATCTTCAGAGTGTACCTACTCAAAGAAGCCCTGTGGCATCTGCTGTTGCAGCTTTCTACCCAGGAGTGAGGACAGGGCTCCTGGTATACCAGAAGAGCTTCAGAATCTGTACTATGACTTTCCAGAAGGCCAAAGAATGAACAGAAATAGCAGAGGTGGCTTTGCCCTGCCTCCTGGACATTGGACCTGTCACTTCTAACTAATCAGTTCTCCAACAATGAGGACTCTGCCCCTCCACAGCAAGTTCCCGCCTACATCCTTTTGATTTAAATTCCTGCCTGAGCAAGCCACACTGATTCTGCTTCCTGTCTGTGGAACGTGGTCATCCTATATAGCAGCACAGACTCGGGCCTGAGAGCTGATCATGCCACTGAACCAACCTCATAGCTGGCTGAAAGCTGTGGCCTTTGGGCTCCTGCTTCTCCTCCTCCATGTGCAGGGTGAGACTCACTAAGCTGACAACGGGGAATAATTAGAGTCAGAGCTGCCAAATTCTGCAAAGTCAGAGGCTGAGCTTGTGGGAGGGAAGGCATAGGGGTGGGGGCTGGTGGAAATGATAGAATCTAGCAGATAGATAAAAGTGTGGGAAATGTGAGCCTCCCAAAGCTCACAGATTTTGTGGCCCACTAGCACACAGAGGGTAGGAGATATATCTAAGACCACTCCAGACTGAGGAGACAGCTCAGCACAAGGAGCTCTGGAGAGTGCCAGACAATTCAAGGAAAAATGAGCTGAAGGCATTTTCCCAGACCACAGTGTATGGCTATGACAGCAGCTACTACTGACCTTTGAATAAGAATGACAATAATCATAAATTCATGGGGACAAATGGCTCAGAGTGTGTGACATCTTTGGCCAGAGAAATACTCTGACACCCTTCAAAGAGCAAAAGGAAAGTTTCCTGGCCCTGAGGATGGGGAGTTCCCATACTCACACCCACAGCTGAACTAGGAGGTTCTGGGTTCCTTTCCTATGTGTCCTGGTAACAGTGGTATGAGAATTCCCACAATCTGCTGGCAGCTGACTGCACAAAATTAACCCTGATGGCATCTCTCCACACAGGTCAAGACTCATCAGAGGCCAACCCCATCAGGAACACACACACAGGCCAGGTCCGAGGCAGCCTCATCCAAATGAGTGACACCAATGTTGGTGTCCACAGCTTCCTGGGAATTCCCTTTGCCAAGCCACCTGTCGGACCACTGCGCTTTGCACCTCCTGAAGCCCCTGAACCATGGAGTGGTGTGAGAGATGGGACCTCATATCCAGCCATGTAAGTTCCAGACCCAGAGTATGTCAGGTCCTGGGGTGAACAGTTGCTCTGAGCTCTGAGCCATGGTGAAGTGCTTCCTCATCTCAGCTCCATAACAGGTTTCTCTCATAGTGGGATGGTCTGCCATTCGTTTTTATGATGCATGTGCTAAAGTTGAATAGAACAACTGTAGTAATCAGAGCCTGGCACCCATAGAGAGTTAGATGTGACCTACTAAGCAAAGAGTGCCCCTGAGTCCAGTAATATAGACTTCAGGTCCTGAGTTGTGCAGCACTAATTGATACTTGGCAACCATGTCCTCACAGTCACTGTGACAACCTAGAAGCCAAGTGCCATTGACCAAGGAAGAAGGAAATGCAATTAATTCCACCTAGAGCACTGTAGGAAAAAGAAGTTCCCTGAGAACCTGTGCATGGATGAAGGATTTCTCACTTCCTTTTAGGGCAATATTGTCCACTGATTCCTCTAGTACCTGTGGAGTATACAACACTCCAATATTGCAATCTTGTTTGTTTTCTGTGGCTGTAGTAAAATACCAACAAAATCAATTTATGGGGGAAAGCTATTATTAAAGGCTCCAGATTACAATCCATCATGTGTGGGAATTTACAGTGCAAGAAAATTACAAGAGCTGGAAACATCAACTATGAACAGCGAGTACAAAAAAGCTTGTGTGTCTGCAATACTAAGATCACTTTTCTATTCTTATGCAATTCAGTTAGTTACCACATACAGCCAGTCATTTCCATAGAGAAACCTAGAAGTCTCCATATCCTGAACTCAGAAAGACTAACATTCAGGCCCTACCCAAATGGAGGACTGCCTAGAAATCTGACTTTCATGGAGCCTGTGGTCTTTACCTTGTGGGAAGGACTTCAGAAAGGGAATATCTGTTAATGGGGCATCATTAGGAGCAGCAGCTGAAGGTGTCTGAGGAAAAAACCCAGACTCACAACTGGTTTTGACTACCACACATCTCTTGGAATATCTGTCTGCTATTTCCATCAGGTGTCTGCAAAACCTTGAAATGATGAATGTAGAAGGCGTGAAGGATATGAAACTGACAGTGCCTCCCCTCCCTATGTCTGAGGATTGCCTGCATCTCAACATCTATGCACCAGCTCATGCCCATGAAGGCTCTAACCTGCCTGTGAGTGTCAGGACATGGTCAGTCTGGGGACAGGACATGTTTTTCAAAATGATTAGAAAGGACAAAATCAACCTGAGCTCCATTGCAGTGTGGACTCTGATGCCCTGTTCATGTCAAAGAAGGCCTTCTCAGCCTCACTATGCAGCTGAAACCTGGGCATGAGACACATAGCACTGAGTGATCAAAGGCTTTAGCACTTTGATAAAACCAGGACTCATTCTACAACCTGAGCCCTGCAGAACCACTTAGGTGCTCAAGGCCAACACTGAGGTCCCCATTTCTACTTCTGAGTTATCTGTTGTGCCAATGAGAGTTGATGGTCCCTTCCATTTTTAATCTGCAGAGATATATATGAAGACACACCTCTTTTCCCACTATGAAGTCTGAATAATGATTACTCTATCCATAGAGCTGTCAATTTAAACTGAAATACATGTTGGGTATGGGAACTAGAAATATCCTGATGGGGCTACCAGAGTCTCTAGCCATGACCAAGGCCCTGAAGTGCTGAGGGTTTGTATATAGTTGTGCAGCTGCTTAGAGGTACAGCAGTTGATACTCTAGTAAGCAGTCCTTCAGAGCTTGCGTTTGGCTAGGAGCTTTCTGGCATCTCTCTTGTCTTCTCCAGGTGATGGTGTGGATCCATGGTGGTGGACTGGTTGTAGGAATGGCTTCTATGTATGACGGATCCATGCTGGCAGCCATTGAGGATGTGGTGGTAGTCACTATCCAGTACCGTCTGGGTGTCCTGGGCTTCTTCAGGTGAGACTAGGGCTGAGCTGAGCAATGGCAGCTGAGAAGACCCTAAACAGCCCTTTGATCCATGTCCCTTCCACTTCTCAGCACTGGAGACCAGCATGCCAGAGGCAACTGGGGCTACCTGGACCAAGTGGCTGCCCTACGCTGGGTCCAGCAGAACATCGCCCACTTTGGAGGCAACCCTGACCAGGTCACGATTTTTGGCGAATCAGCAGGTGGCACAAGTGTGTCTACACATGTTGTGTCCCCCATGTCTAAAGGACTCTTCCATGGTGCCATCATGGAAAGTGGAGTAGCCCTGCTGCCAGGCCTTATCAGTGAAACCCATGAGATGGTCTATACTGTAAGTGCCCTCTACCATCATAGTCCTAATCTGCCCCCTCAGTCTTCATGGTCTGGTCCTCTTCTCAGTGGGGAAAATAAGAACCATGGGAAATCGTTTCTTTCCAGTATTTTTAAGACACTCAGAGGTTAGCCTCTACTCACCTCTACTTCATACTGGGTGAGTATGTTATCAGACCAGCAAACTGCTCCTAGCACTTCCACCATTGGCATAAATAAATATGCATGCACTTGAGAGACAGTTCAGTGGGGTTTTAAAAGTGCCTGGAGTGTAAGCCTGAGGACCTAAGTTCAAATCCCCAGATCCCACAAAAGGCTGTAGATAGTAACATGTATCTGTAATTCCAATGTTCCTGTGGTCAGATGTGAGGTAGAGACAAGAGAATCCCTGGATGTTCCCAGAACAGTTCAGCTAGTGTAGGAGAAGCAACAGAACAATGTATCCTGTCTCAAATAGGGAGTGTGGGGTCCTTGAAGAAATGAAACTTTGTCCTCTAACATTCACATACAAATGCTGGTACACTTATTCTTCTCTCATACAGAAAACACAGAGAAAGAGGGATGGAGAAAATAAAGCCATCCTAAACAAAAAGTCAAGTATGCAGGCAGAAAGGGTACTGCTTAATAGCTGTCACCTTTGAGCAATAGGACAAAGAGAACGATTTCATACTTATTCCAATGGACATACAACACAACAGTGTGAGAATTAGGTGCAATAACATCTGGCTGGAATTGAGAAAACTCTTTCCCTGTTTGTTCCTTTTACAGATGGTGGCCAACATGTCTGGATGTGAGACCATGGAATCAGAGGCCCTGGTGCACTGTCTGAAAGGCAAGAGTGAAGCAGAGATTCTGGCCTTAAATAAGGTTCATGTTCTGGAAGGACTGTTTTTGTTCTTTAAGTTCTGTGTACAATATGAACAACAAGATAGACTGCTCTAAGTTTAGATTCTCTTCCAGAGTGAGCAGAGCTCTCTGAAACTAGTGAGAAATGAGAAAATGGTGGAGGTAACTCAGTGGACATCACCATAAGTATTCCATTGACCTTCAGCTTTGACTTTTAATGCCCCTCAGGTTTTCAAAATCATCCCTGCTGTGGTGGATGGAGTGTTTCTACCCAGACATCCCCAAGAGCTGTTGGCTTCTGCAGATTTTCACCCTGTCCCCAGCATCATAGGTGTCACCAATGATGAGTATGGTTGGATCATCCCCATGGTGAGACTCACTTTCAATCCTCTTGGAGCCTGGAGACTCATATGCTAAGCAGTGGGAACTCAACGCATCTTTAATCCAAGTCCATCAGATCCCACACTTATCAGTGTCTTCTCTCTCCCAGGTCAGGGGCTCTGCCCGTACAATAAAGGAAATAACCAGAGAGAACCTGCAAGCTGTTCTGAAGAATGCAACAGCACAAATGGTGAGATACCTCTGGTCCTGTCCAAATAGAGAGTTCCCTAATATCTCCTTCTCAGAAAGAGTCTTATTAACAAAGGTCAGTATATGTCTTAGTTAGGATCTACTGCTTGGAAGAGATACCATGGCCACACAAACTCTTACAAGGAAAATATTTTATTTATTGAGAGCCTTACAATTTCTGAAGCTTAGTTCATTAACTTCATAGTATGACATGCAGTGTGCAGGCAGACACGGTAGTAGAAAAGGAGCTAAGATTCCTACATGTTGATTGCCAGGCAACAGAAAGTGGTCTGAACCACTGGGTTTGACTGGAGCACATATGAAACCTCAAAGCCTATCGCCATAGTGACACATTTCCTCCAATAAGGCCATTCCTACTCCAACAAAGCCACAATTCCTAATAGTGACACTCCTTTTGGGGACCATTTTGTTTCAAACCACCACATTCCATTCTCTGGTTCCCAGAGACTTATAGTCATAACATAATGCAAAAAGGCATTGAGTCCAACTTCAAAAGTCCCCATAGTCTATAATAATTTCAAACTTATTTAAATGTCTAAGTTCAAACTCTTCTGAGATTAATGCAATCTTAACAGTAATCAAACGTAAAGTTGAAATAAAAAAGAAGAGCAGATATTTCCAACATATAATGGCACAGGTTGGTTATCCGTTGTCATTCCAAAGTGTAAGAAAATGAGGATAGTTTGGATATACTGGACAAAAGACCAAAAAACAGCTGGGCAGATTCCAAACTCTGCATCTCCATGTACGATATCAAAACACTCTTCAGATCTCCAACCACTTTCAGCTTTGTTGACTGCAACACACTTCTTAGGCTGGCTCTACTCCATGTTTGCCACTTTCCTTGGCAAGTGTTCCACAACTCAGGCATCTCCAACATCTCAGGGTCTCCAAGGAAATCCAGGCTTCAGTTTTGAAGCTTTACACATGGTCTCTCTAGGCTCCCATTTGGGGACAACCCTGACACATGCCTGGCCTCAGATGCTTTCCTTAGTTGCAGAAGCAAATTCCATAGCCCCTTTCCTTTATCCTTAAGGCCAGAATCACATGTCCAAAGCTGCTAAGTTCTCCTGCTTATCTGGCCTTTGTTAACTTACATGGGCCCTATGTTCAATTACATATTTACCAACTTTCTGTTTTCCATGGTTTCCTTCATTACATAAGTTTGACTGTTCTGAAACTGAATCTGTAGACGAGGATGGCCTTAAACTGATAGATCCACCAGCCTCTGCCTCAGCAGTTCTAAGATTAAAGGCATGAACCACCACACACCTGGCTCTAAGCTTTTCCTTAATTTCTTTTTTTAACTTTTGTTTATTTATATTAGAAACAAGCTTCTTTTACATGTCAATCTCAGTTCCCTCTCCCTCCCCTCCTCCCCTGCCCCTATCCCAACCGCTTTCTGCTCCCAAGGGAGGGTGAGGCCATACATGGGATCTTCAAAGTCTGTCACATCATTTCAAGCAGGACTTAGACCCTCCCCAGTGTGTCTAGGCTGAGAGAGTATCCCTCTATGTGAACAGGGCTCCCAAAGTCCATTTATGTACTAGGGGTAGATACTGATCCACTAGAGTGGCCCCATAGATTGTCCAGACCTCCAAACTGACCTCTTCCTTCAAGGGGTCTGGAACAGTCCCATGCTGTTTTCCCAGGTATCAGTCTGGGGTCCAGGAGCAACCCCTTGTTCAGGTCAGCTGTTTCTGTGGCTTTCTCCAGCCTGGTCTTGACCCCTTTGCTCATCACTCCTTCCTCTCTGCAACTAGATTCCAGAATTCAGCTCAGTGTTTAGCTGTGGGTGTCTGTATATGCTTCCATCAGCTACTGGATGAAGGCACTAGGATGGCATATAAGGTAGTCATCAATCTCATTATCACAGAAGGGCATTTAAAGTAGCTCTCAACTATTGCTTAGATTGTTAGTTGGGGTCAGCCTTCTAGATCTCTGGACATTTCCTTAGTGTCAGAATTCTCATTAAACGTATAATGGCTCCCTCTTATCTTGCTCTCCTCTATTCTTCCCCTGAAGATCTATCTTCCTGTTCCTTCATGTCCTCCTCTCCCCACCTCTTCTCCCCTTCTCTTTCTTCTAACTCCCTCTCCCCTCCCCCATGCTCCCCATTAGCTTAGGAGATCTTGTACCTTACCTTTCCCCAGGGGACCATGTATGTCTCTCTTAGGGTCCTCCTCCTAGCTTCTCTGGCAGTATGGATTGTAGGAAGCTACTTCTTTGCTCTAGATCTAAAATCCATATATGAGTGAGTACATACTATTTTTGTCTTTTTGCGATTAACTTGACTCACTCTGAATGGTTTCTTCTAGTTATATCCATTTGCCTTCGAATTTCAAGATTCCATTGGTTTTTTTTTTTCCTCTGAGTAGTACTCCATTGTGTAAACGTACCACATTTTCTCCATCCATTCTTCAGTTGAGGGACATCTAGGTTGATTCCAGTTTCTGGCTATTACAAATAATGCTGCTATGAACATGGTTGAACAGATATCTTTGTTGTATGAATATGCGTTTTTGGGTATATGCCTAAGAGTGGAATTGCTGGATCTTGTGGTATATTGATTCTCATTTTCATGAGGTACCGCCATACTGATTTCCAAAGTGGCTGTACAAGTTGGCACTCACACCAGCAATGGAGGAATGATCCCCTTTCTCCACATCCTCTCCAGCATAAACTGTTGTTGGAGTTTTTGATTTTAGTCTGACAGGCATAATATAGTATCTCAGAGTTCTTTTGATTTGCATTTCCCTGATGGCTAAGGATGTTGAGCACTTTTTTATATGTCTTTCAGCCATTTTAGATTCCTCTATTGAGAATTGTCTATTTAGTTCTGTACCCCACTTTTTAATTGGATTAGTTGGTGTTTTGGGGACTAGCTTCTTGAGTTCTTTGTATATTTTGGAAATCAGCCCTCTGTCAGATGTGGGTTTTGTGAATATCATTTCCCATTCTGTGGGCTGCTGTTTTGTGTTGTTGACTGTGTCCTCTGCCTCTTCTCAGTTCAGGAGGTCCCATTTATTAATTGTCAATATCAGTGTCTGTGCTACTGGTATTATGTCCAGGAAGCGGTCTCCTGTACCAATTTGTTCAAGGGTATTTCCCACTTTCTTTTCTAATAAGTTCAGTGCGGCTGGGTTTCTGTTGAGGTCTTTGATCCATTTGAATTTAAGTTTTGTGCATGGAGACAAATATGGATCTGCATTCTTCTACATGCCAGCATCCAGTTATTCCTGCACCATTTGTTGAAGATGCTTTCTTTTTTCCACTGTATAATTTTAGCTTCTTTCTCAAAAATCAGGTGTTCATAGGTGTTTGGGTTAATATCAGGGTTTTCAACTTGATTCCATTGGTCTGCCTGTCTATTTTTCTGCCAATACCAAGCTATTTTCAGGACTATGGCTCTATAATAGAGCTTGAAGTCAGGGATGTCGATGTCTCTGGAAGTTCCTGTATTTTACAGGGTTGTTTTGGATATCCTGGGTCTTTTGTTTCTCCATATAAAGTTAAGAATTGTTCTTACAAGGTCTGTGAAGAATTGTGTTGGGATTTTGATGGGGATTGCACTGAATCTGTAGATTGCTTTTGGCAAGATTGCCATTTTTACTATGTTGATCCTCCCTACCCAAGAACATGGGAGATACTTCCATTTTCTGGTATCTTCTTTAATTTCTTTCTTTAAAGTCATAAAACTCCTACAATACAGATCTTTCACTTACTTGGTTAGCATTACCCCAAGGTATTTTATGTTGTTTGTGGCAATTGTAAAGGGTGGTGTTTCTCTGATTTCTTTCTCAGCAAGTTTATCATTTGTATATACAAGGGTAACTGATTTTTTGAGTTAATCTTACATCCTGCCAATTTGCTGAACATGTTTATCAGCTGTAGGAGTTCCCTGGTAGAGTTTTTCGGGTCACTTATGTAGACTACCATATTATCGGCAAATAGTGAATGTTTGACTTCTTCCTTTCCAATTTGTATCCACTTGATCTCCTTTTGTTGTCTTATTGCTCTAGCTAGAACTTCAAGGACAATATTGAAGAGGTATGGAGAGAGTACACAGCCTTCTCTTGTTCCTGATTTTAGAGGAATTGCATTGAGTTTCTTTCCATTTAGTTTGATGTTGGCTGTTGGCTTACTGTATATTGCTTTTTATTATGTTTGGTATGTTCCTCTTATCCCAGATGTCTCCAAGACCTTTATCATGAAGGGGTGCTGCATTTTGCAAAAGACTTTGTAAGCATCTAGTGAGATGATCATGTGGTTTTTCTTTCTCAGTCTGTTTATATGGTGGAATACATTGATGGATTTTCATATGTTAAACCATCCTTGCATCTCTGAGATGAAGTCTACTTGATCATGGTAGATGATTTCTCTGATACGTGCTTGGATTCTGTTTGCCAGTATTTTATTGAGTATTTTTGCATCAATGTTCATGAGGGACATTGGTTTGTACTTCTCTTTCTCAGTTGTGTCTTTGTGTGGCTTGGGTATCAAGGTTATTGAAGAGTTTGGCAATGACCCTTCTGCTTCTATTGTGTGGAATACTTTGAGGAGAATTGGTATTAGCTGTTCCTTGAATTTCTGGTAGAATTCTGCACTGAAGCCATCTCGTCCTGGGCTTTTTTTAGTTGGGAGAATTTTGATGACTGCTTCTATTTCATTAGGGATTATAGGTCTATTTAAATTGCTTATCTTAATTTTGGTAAGTAAAATCTATCCAGAAAATTGTCCATTTCCTTTAGATTTTTGAATTTTGAGGAATATAGGTTTTCAAAGTATGATCTGATGATTCTCTGGATTTCCTCAGTGTCTGTTGTTATATCCCCCTTTTCATTTCTGATTTTATTAATTTGCATGTTTACTCTCTGATGTTTGGTAAGTTTGGATAAAGGCTTGTCTATCTTGTTGATTTTCTCCAAGAACCAACTCTTCGTTATGTTGATTCTTTGTATTTTTTTTTTTTAGTTTCTACTTTATTGATTTCAGCCCTCAATTTGACTATTTCCTGGCATCTACTCCTACAGGGTGCATTGGCTTCTTTGTGTTCTAGAGCTTTCAGTTGTGCTGTTAATTCTCTAGTGTGACTATTCTCCAGTTTCTTCATGTGGGCACTTAGTGCTATGAACTTTCCCCTTAGCACTGCTTTCAACGTGTCTCATAAGTTTGGGTATGTTGTGTCCTTATTCTCATTGAATTCTAAGAAATCTTTCATTTCTTTTTTATTTCTTCCTTGACCCAGGAATGGTGAAATTGGGCATTATTCAATTTCCATGAGTTCGCAGGTTTTCTGCACTTGTGTTGTTGTTGAATTCTAATTTTAAAGCATGGTGGTCTGATAAGATACTGGGAGTTATTCCATTTTTGTGCCTGTTGAGGTTTGTTATGTTGCCAAGTATGTGATGAATTTTAGAGAAGGTTCCATGTGGCTCTGAGAAGAAGGTGTATTCTTTTGTGTTTGGATGGAATGTTCTATAGATGTCTGTTAAGTCCAATTGGGTCATAACTTCTATAAGTTCCTTTGTTGCTTTGTTAAGTTTCTGTCTGGTATTCCTGTCTAGTGATGAGACTGGGGTGTTGAAGTCTCTCACTATAAGTGTGTGAGGTTTTATGTGTTATTTGAGTTTTAGTAATATTTCTTTTACAAACATGGATCCCTTTGTATATGGGGCATAGACATTCTGAATTGAGACTTCATCTTGATGGATTTCTCCTGTGTGAGTAGGAAGTGACATCCTTCATCTTTTTTGATTGATTTTACTTTAAAGTCTAATTTGTTAGATATTAGGATTGCTACCCCTGCTTGTTTCTTGGGTCCATTTGATTGGAAAAATCTTTTCCCAACCTTTAATTTTTAAGTACGTCTGTCTTCGAAGTTGAGGTGTATTTCTTGTATGCAGCAGAAGGAAGGATTCTGTCTTCTTATCCATCATGCTAACCTGTGTTTTTTTATGGTCAAGTTAAGACCATTAATGTTGAGGGATATTAATGACCATTGATTGATCATTCTTGTTTGTTTTGGATTTGGTGGTGGTGGTGAAATTATGTGTGGGTTTTCATCCCTTTTTTCTTTTGGCTGTTGGTCAAGTGGGATTATCTATTGCCTATATTTTTCTGGCTGTAGTTTACTTCCTTGGGTTGCAGTTTTCCTTCCAGAACTTTCTGTATGGCTGCATTGGTGGATATGTATTCTTTGAATCTGGTTTTGTCATGGAATATCTTGTTTTCTCCATCTATATTGATTGAAAGCTTTCTGAGTATAGTAGTCTAGGCTGGCATCTGTGGTCTCTTAATGTAGGTAGAATATCTATCCAGGACCTTCTGGCTTTCAGAGTTTCCATGGAAAAGTCAGGTGTAATTCTGATAGGTTTGCCTTTATATTTTACTTGACCTTTTTTCCTTTAGTTCTCTTAATATTCTTTTTTTATTCTGTATGTTTTGGGTTTTTATTATTATGTGGAGAGTAGACCTTTTTTTGTGGTCCACTCTATCTGATGTTCTGGAGGCTTCTTGTACTTTCATTGGGATGTCTTTCTTTAGGTTGGGAAAGTTTTATTCTATGATTTTTTAATATGTTTCTGCACCTTTTAGTTGGGTTTCTTCACCTTCTTCTACACCCATTATTCTTAGGTTTGGCCTTTTCACGGTATCCCATATTTCCTGTATATTTTGTGTTAGGGATTTGTTTGACTTAAAATTTTCTTTGGTGTATGAGTATATTTCTTCTAGTGTATCTTCAACTCCTGAGATTCTCTCTTCCATCTCTTGTGTTCTGTTGGTTATGCTTGCATCTGTATTTCCTGTTCATTTACTCAACTTTTCTCTCTCTAGCATTCCCTCAGTTTGTGTTTTCTTTATTGTCTGTATTTCAGTTTTCAGGTCTTGAATTGTTTCCTTCATCTGTTTGAATGTTTTTTTCTTGGATTTCCTTGCTTTCTTTAAGAGATTTGTTGATTTCTCTCATATTTGGATTGTTTTTTCTTCCAGTTCTTTAAGGGATTTTCTCATATCCTCTTTGAGGCCCTCTATCATTTTCATGAAGGTGTTTTTAAGGTCATTGTCTTCTGCTTCATCTGCATTATGATGATCAGTTCTTGTTGGTGTATGGTCCCTAGACTCTAGTGGTGTCATATTGGTTTTCCTGTTGTTGAATGTGTTCTTATATTGTCTTCTTCCCAACCCTTCCTCCTGTGGGTGTAGAAGGAGTCTCTTCCTCTCCTGGTGCATACAAGACCAAGGTTTCCTTCCGGTGGGTGCAAAGTCCAATACTCTGATGTCTCTCCTCTTCCAGTGGATGGAGGCAGGACTGGTACCAAGGCTTTGGCAGTCTCTACATGGGCTGGCTCCTGCTGGTATGGGATCCTCTGTGAGCAGTCCCCAGGCCTCAGGTGTCTCCAAGTAGGACAGAGGAAGGCAAGCCGGAAAAAGTTGTTTTAGGGTATCTATTGCTGTAAATAGACACCATGACCACACAAACTCTTATAAAGGAAAATACTTTATTAGGAGTTTACAATTTCTGCAGTTTAGTCCAATATCTTCACAGTGTGACATGGAGTATGCAGGCATACATGGTGCTATAGAAGGAGCTGATAAACCTACATCTTGTTTTCCATGCAACAGGAAGTGGTCTGATCCACTGGCTGTGGCGGGAGCATATATGAGACCTCAAAGCCCAACTCCACAATAACACACTTCCTCGAACAAGGCCATACCTAGCACCAACAAAGCCATACCTCCTAATAGTGCCATTCCCTTTGGGGACTAATTACTTTCAAACCACCACAGTACATGTGTGATTCTGTATTGACCTCAGCGCATGAACCTTACTATTTATACCCTACCTCATCCCAGGGTCCATTCTCCCCATACCAAATGCTGATGCCCACCTAACTGAGAACATGTCGAGCCTCATTCTTCCTGCTCTCCTTGATGCAGATGCTGCCTCCTGAGTGTAGTAACCTGCTAATGGAAGAGTACATGGGGGACACTGAGGATCCCCAAACCCTCCAAATACAGTTCACAGAGATGATGGCAGACTTCATGTTTGTGATTCCTGCACTCCAAGTATCACATTTTCAGCGTGAGTATATCTGTAACAAGGCTTAGGGGAGCAGATGTAGGTGATGGGTGAGCACTGTGGAGCTGTGTGGTACCCAGGTCTCATGTCTAGTTATAGAGAGTGACATCTAGGTACAGAGAAGGAAATGGTCACTGATACCCTATTGACTCTCAAAACAATTAAGCTGGGAAGGCCATGAGCACCCTATAGCCAAGGGCTTTTCCACAACTAGTGCTCCAGCCTGGACCTCCTCCGATTTAACTTTTATGATTCCAGGTAGTTTCATATCAAGGAACCTTTTCACCAAATATGTATCAGAAGAAATCCAGGTAACAAGTTACTAAGTCACCATTTGTTCTCACTTCTAGGTTCCCATGCCCCTGTCTACTTCTATGAGTTCCAACATCAGCCCTCCTTTGTAAAGGATGTCAGGCCACCCCACGTGAAGGCTGACCATGGTGATGAGGTTCTTTTTGTCTTTGGGCCCTTCTCCTCTGGCATGAAATGTGAGTGTTCTTTATTTTCCTTGAAGTGAATGAGGTCACAGATGACTCCCTGAGCTCTCCCAAGGTCTCAGCCCATGTTAGGAAACCTACGCTCTGGGAGGAAATAAAATCAAATGTGTACGGTATCATAGCCTAAAAATTATACTAAGATTAGAATCTGGACCCATTTCAGTCTAGCCTGTGATGAAGATGACCCCACATTGCGGCAGGAATTCAATTAGAGGCACACATGGATCATGGATACTGTATAGTGAGGTGGAGGTGACAAAGTGAATAGCTTAGGGATGCACAACAGTTGGCGTTGTGAGTGTGAAGCATGAGTTGGCAGTTGTGTGAGGTGACATGGACTTCAACATTTGTCTTCCTCATGACTCCAGTTGACCTCCCGGAGGAGGAGGAGCTACTGAACAGGAGGATGATGAAGTACTGGGCCAACTTCGCAAGACATGGGTGAGAACACACCTCTCTCTCAACTTTCCAAGTGTGGGTCCCTCTCTAGGGCTCCCATTTATGTCGTCATCTCTTTAGCATTCCTGGATCTTCCATCACATGATAGCATTTTCTCTACCCAATAGAATATTTATACAGATTCTTTGTAGCTATCAGATACTGTTCATCTCACAGTGACCTGACTGGTGGGCCATAGTGATATGGTACTATTCATTAGATCTTGTCTTTTAGAGAGTAACATAAAATAGTTCAGGTTCTCTTCCCTCATATGGAGCCTCCTTAAAGTATCTGTACCTGTTGTGTTTGTAGATTAAATGTCAACTACAATTTCTTTTAAGATAAGCTGTCCATCCATCAATATTGACTTCTTTTTTCTACACTTTGCACCATCCAAGCCCATCGTGGGTGACACTTCTATCACTTTAACAGGGAACATGCCACATCAGACTCCTTAAATGTTGGCTTAATTCTACTGCTCTGACCCAATCAGGGGATCAGGATTTGGATCATAGTGACCTCACCCTTCCCTTTTGGGTGGCCTATCCACAGGAACCCAAACAGTGAAGGTCTACCCTACTGGCCCATGTTGGACCATGATGAACAGTACCTGCAGTTGGACATCCAGCCTACTGTGGGACAAGACTTGAAGGCCAGAAAGCTGCAGTTCTGGACAAAGACTCTGCCCCAGAAGATCCAGGAGCTAAAGAGGTCACAGAACATGCACCAAGAACTGTAGTGCCCTGTGTTTAGAATGCTGTGTAGGGTTGCCTGCTGGTGGGGTCAGCTTGAGTTTCTCAACAATATTGAGGAGCCTGGGTTGATTCTAGCGTTCACATAATCTCTGCACTTGTCTGTTCTTTCACATTTATCACAAATCCTCTGCATGTGACTCTTCATCCTGCTGGGTCATCTTTAGTAGGACCCACTCAATAAATGCTCAAATAACAGTGTGCATTTGTGAGCCCCAAAGTACCCATCTCCTTACACACTCCACTGCCACAGGGCAGACCCTTCTGCCTGCCCTGCCTTAATTTCTCATCCTTGGTGTCTACATGCCTAAGATCAAAACTCTTGTTTAGCAAAGCAGAAGCTTTGGAAAATGTTGATATAGATTCTTAGGCGAACCCATATCATTTGGGAAGGTTGTGTCAAAATCACATGCCCTCTGTCATCAAGTTCATACTTTTGGAGACCATGAAGTCCAAGGTTAAGACACCAACAGAATTTCTGTATTGTGATGAGTATCTTTCTGACCCAAAGATGATAGGCACCTTGTGTTTTCACTGACAGATGGAATAATTAGTAGTTCTCATGACCCAGGTCTCCAACAGATCTCACTCTTAGTAACATCATATTGGAGTCTAAGTTTCAATATAGAAGTATGATTCATAGGTACTTTCCAGAGGCTCCCATGTCAATCCCTAGATTTGAAAAAATCCTAAAGTATCTCTACCTGTTGTGTTTGTAGATTAAATGTCAACTACAATTTCATTTAAGATCTGTCCATCTGTCAATACTGATTTCTTTTTTTCTACCCTTTGCACCATCCAAGCCCATTCATCTATTCTGTCCCAAAGTGGCTATTGGCATGATTTTGTATGAGAAGTAGGTTTAAGTGACTATGATCTCCTCCAGTCTGGGACAGTGTTTGTGTGTGTGTGTGTGTGTGTGTGTGTGTGTGTGTGTGTGTGTGTGTGTGTGTGTACTTACCATCATCCAGCCGAGGCTTCCCCAGCGATTGGATTACAGACATTCACTATGTCCATCTTACTTTCTTAAGCATTTATTTTTATCTTTTATTTATGCATATGTGTGTTGTCTGTGAGAGTATATACCACATGTATACTGGGGTCCTTGGAGTCCAGAAGACATCATTAGATCCCCTGGAACTAGAATTCCAAGTGGTTATGCTGATACAGGTTCTGGGAACAGAACTCAAGTCCTCTATAAGCAGTGTGTACTTCAAACTGTAAACCATTTCTCCAGCTCCCCCATGCCTATTTATTTTTGCTTTTGGAATGTGTGGCTATTGATTGATAAGCTAATTTAGATATTTGCAATTTTTTATTTAAAAGTACCATTCCATAGCAGTGATTTCAAGATTTCTGTACTGTAGGCCATGCTCCATGCCCTTCAGCCATTTGACAAAAGTTATCATAAGGCTAGCATTGAACTTTAAGGGACCCCCAAGCCCAACTTCCTCATCAAGCTCCTTCATGTTGTAGAATATTATTTTAAGATATATTACATTTGTTTATGCTGTGGAACATGTTTAATGGTGCAAAAAAGTACCATTCCAGGGCTAGAGATATGGCTGGAAGGTTAAGAGCACCAGCTACGCTTCCAGAGAGCACAGGGTTGATTCCCAGCACCCACATGGTGGCTTCTAATTACCAATAAATCCAGTTCCAAGGATCTAGCTTCCTCTTCTTGGTTCTTTGGGCACCAGACATGCATTTGTTACACACATACCTGCAAACATCCACTTTTGTACATATGTGGTTTTGTGTGTTTGTATACAATGATGTGAACATATATGCACACATACATTTGTGTACCCATATGTCTGTGAGAGGTTTTGTGCTTGCTTGTGTGTGTGAGCATGGGATACATTTGTATGAGTGTGTATGTGAGTTATTTGTGTGTGTGTGTGTGTGTGTGTGTGTCTGTGTGTCTGTGTGTCTGTGTGTCTGTGTCTGTGTCTGTGTCTGTGTCTCTGTATCTGTGTGTTTGTGTCCAGAAGAACCAGGTTAGTTACTTTGTATTTCTTGAGGTTTGTCCTTACTTCCACAGTTCTGTAGCCATGGCAATGCTCACATTCACATGATCACAGCACATCTGTGAAGATGTTTGACTGTGGGGTGAGTCCTTAGTAGCAAGGTGGGGGTGTCAGAAGGTCCATATACATAAAATAGAGATCAATGTCCCCTGTCTTCTTGAGCATGTGTCCATTGATAGGGCATTCCTCCTTCCTTCCACAGTTTCCCTCCCAGCCCCTGTGATAGCCCCCTTCTCCTTGATTGTCCATATAAATGAATTTCACTCTTAACCCTTTTCTGTTACTAGATATTTTGGCCTTTCTAATAAATGCCCTCTCTTTTAATTCATTTCATTATACAAAGATGACAAATTGTGCTCAAGCTTCACGAACTCTTCCAAAACATTTTCTCTCTGTCATTAAGAGGCCAGATCCTTCTTGCTAGAGGTGCTGATATGTCCTAACTGGTTACATCTGATCAGCTTTCCCTACAAGCCAAGTTTTCCCAGATTGGCAAACTCTCCCCTTTAAAATGCATTGCAAGGAAGACCAGCCACAGGACAGCATTTCCTTTGGGGTCAAAGTTAAGATTATTGATTGTCCATCATGGACACCATGATTAGAGACGGATACACTCCAGGAGAGCTGGTGCCAGATTCTCCCACTTCCCTGGGCTCATTATTGGGCTCCTGCTGCCAGTGCTTAAAGGAATCTAGAGGATGTCTTTGATCTCACAAGAGCTGGGACAATCCATCTCCCCAAGCCCAGCTGTTCCTTCAGAGGGGAAGGTGGGGGAAGAGAGAATATCTGACTAGGCCAGGAATTGGAGCACAGAGAATTTGAAGGGAGACACTGAATTGGCATCATGTTTTGCTGACTGGGGGAGTCAGGCATAGCCATGGTAGTACCATGTCAGTGGAAACATTCAAAGGATTCCCAACTTCACAGCATCTGGAATCAACTAAGAGACACAGTTTGGATGGGTCTTAAAGATCATTTCTAGGAAGGATTAGCTGAGAGGAGAAGAGCCTCCTCCTCAGTGTGTCCCAGACATAAAGAGGTCCATGTAAACAGCAGCATTCCTTGCCTTCCTGGCCTGCCTCTGCCTCTTCCTGGTGAATGCATCTACCTGGCTCTGCTGCTGATGCTTCCATGACATCAGATTCCAATTTCTTCAGCCTTTCAATGTGTTGAAGACTAGAGACTCTCCAGGAATCTCCCAGGTCTCCAATGGTAGATTGGAACTGCTGAGTCACTGAGAGTCACAGACTAAGCAATTACCAGAGTTCTGATCCTCTCCAGAGTGCAGATGGCTATTATTAGATCACTCAGCCCTTATTATGTAAACCAGCTGTTCTAATAAATCTTCCTTTACAACATATGCATATTCTGTCTCTTCTACTCCTTTAGGGAACTCTGTCTAATACAGCTGCTGTAGCAAAATCAACTTATGCTGTGAGCTCTGTGCTGAGGCAGATGGATATGGCCCAGCTAGTTGGAAAGCAGAGACAGGAGGGTGCATGAGCTCAGGATTCCAAGAATAATCCATGTGATATAGGGACATTAGGCAATACATGGCAATAACTATGTATATAAACATTTGTATGTCTATGTGTACATCAGAAGTTTGTAGCTAATAGACAATAAAAATTAGTTCATAAGTTTGGAGATATAGAAGTCTAGGTCCAAGATGCTGGTAGATTTGCTGTGTGTCAAGGACTAGAAATCTAGCCCAAAGATTGTAGTTCATGTCCTCACAGTATAGAAGGTATAAACAATGGAGCCCATGAACTGACAAACTTCTAGCTGTCCCAGTTCTTAATATCACTACATTGGAGAATCAACTTCAATGTATGACATAATTAAGTGTTGCCTATGACTGATATTTAAGACAATCTGTCCACTCAGCTATTTGTTTCACAAGTGGTGAGGGACATATTTTTAAGGAGATCTGCACCTGTCCCTTAGTCAATTTAGCCTGAGACAGTGTGTGTGTGTGTGTGTGTGTGTGTGTGTGTGTTTGAGTCTTATGAAGTGTCTTCCCACCCACCAGAACCTGGAGATAGTATGATGTTCGTGTCACATACTCAGGACATCTGTGAATATGTTTGACTGTGAGGTGTGTCCTGGAGGTGGGAAGGGAGCCTCAGAGGGTCCAGAAATATCCAGGAGCAGAGCATCCAATTCCTGTCTTCCTGAGTACCTGTCCATGTAAGGAAGGCTATTTCTAGCTTTCATAAACCCCTCTGTGCTCTTTGGTTCCTTGTAACATAACCACTCTCCTAAATCTTCCATATTGTTAATTTATGCTCTGTGGTCCCTAAAATTTTTCTGTACCCACTGTTAAAAGCTTTTACTTAAACTTTATGCCATCATGCAAAGGTGACAAATGGAGCTCAATTGTCTCTGTATTCCCCTAAAGAATTTCTCTACTTCATTAAAGAACTCTGTCCCTGTCCCACCACTGGAGCTATTGTTTGATGTGGACTCACAGGTACCACGGTAGAGAAAGAAGCTCACCAAGATGATAAACTGGAGGTCCACCCTTCTCAGAAAAGACTGACACCTAGCTAGCTCGCTCCAGTTACTTTATTCAAGCAATTACAAGGTTATTGGGGCTGGGAAAGGTACCAACTATCAAAGTCATCTTGCTCTTGCTGCATGAGAGCAGACAACTCACACAAATCTTTTGAGCATAGGAACCCATAATCAAAAGGAAGAGCTCCAGGTCTGCCAGGGGTGTCTTAGGACCAGGTCGGTGCAGCTGCAAGCTCTCCCATAGCACCAAGGGCAGACTCCAGAGAAACAACATTTCTTCAAGGTTTAAACAGTCTCAAAACAGTTTCGCAGCCTCTAAGGGTTACCCAAACAGAGAAAAGGCATTGATGAAACCTTTCTGTCAAAGCCAGACACACAGGCTTTACTATACATTTCACTTGAAGCCAAATAATATACACTTTACTTATATTTCACTACAGGAAGCCTTGCCTGGTTATGAAGATGGACAGTTCAGGGACCATATCCTCCATTACTTGGAATCTTCACTAGGGTCACCAGCATAGAATCCAGGGAGTTTCCACTGCACTAGATTCTCACATAGCTTCCTAGTGTCCCCAAATTCCAGGCATCTATCCCAGTACCTTCTCTATCCATTCCTCCCTGACCTATCAGTCTTTCCTGTTCCCAAACCCACCCACCCCCAATCCACCTGCAAAATCTATTCCACTTTCCCTTTCTAGGGAGAGCCATGTGCCCCCTTGAGTCTTCCTTATGACTTATTTTCTCTGGATCTGTGCATTGTAACATGTTTATCCTTTACTTTACAGCTAATGTCCACTTATCAGTGATTATATGCCATGTTTGTCTTTCTCCTTCTGGATTACATCACTCAGGAGAATTTTTTTCTAGTTCCATCCATTTGCCTGCATATTTTACTATGTCATTTATTCTAACAGGTGGATAATACTCCATTGTGTAAATGTGTCATATTTTCTTAATTCTCTCTTCAGTTGAGGGACATCTAGGTTGTTTCTAGTTTCTGCCTATTGTGAAAAAAGCTGCTATAAACTTAGTTGAGCAAGAGTCCTTGTGGTAGGGGAAGCATCCTTTGGGTATATGCCCAAGAGCGGTATAGCTGGGTTTTGAGGTAGATTTATTCCCAATTTTCTGAGGAATCACCATATGCACTTAGATTTTGTCCTGCCTGCGACATGTGCTGGGATAATGGTGGTGCAGAACATGTGGAAGTAACCAAGCAATAACCGGTCCAACTTGTGGTCCTTGATATGAGAAGAAGCCCACACCTAACACTGCCTGGGTGGTCAGGAACTGGAGGCTGGACAGCTCAGAGACCTGGGATAGCAAACACACCTGGCAAAAAAGTTAATTAAATGATTCCTAATTATATTATGTTATACTCGTAGATCAGTGCCTAGTCCAATCATCATCAGAGAGACTCTGTCTACAAGCTAATAGGAGCAAATATAGATGCTCACAGCCAAACATTAGGCAGATTTAAGAAATCCCCGAAGAAAAGGGGTAGGAAGGATTGTAGATGCCAGAGAGGTTAAAGGACACCACAAAACAGGGCATACAGAGTCAACTAAGCAGGGCTCATAGGGGCTCACAGATACTGAAGTGACAACCACAGAGCTTGCATGGGTCTGAGATAAGTCCTCTGCATATGAATTATGCTTCAGTAGCTTGGTTTTCTTGTGGGAATCCTAACAGTGGAAGTGGGGAGAGTCTCTGACTCTGGCCTATTCTTGGGATATTTCCCTCCTGCTGGGTTGCCTCACCCAGTCTTGATATGGGGCTTTGTGCCTAGTCTTGTTATATCTTGTTATGCTGCATGATGACCCGTGCAATGCCAATCAGTCTTCAACATCAAGATGCAGAGAGTTGAGGGAGAGCTTCAGCTGGACTCAGGAGCTGGACAGAGAGAAAAGCCCTTCCTTTGATTACAGGAGGGCTGATGCCTGGGATATCCAGGAGGGCTTGAAGGTGTCATTGAGCTCCTTCCTGCTGCACACACCTCTGTGAGATTTCTATTGCATTTCTGCCAATGCACTGAACACTGACAAAGAAGTTTTGAGACTCTGAATGAAGGTCTGGTTGTTGGAAAACTTTATTGTTGTATACTTTGTGTGCACAGCTTGGTTAATACAAATACAATATGAGCTATTCAACCACCCAGACTTCAAGTATGAGTGTGTTTCTTTCAATGGAAAAAAAAATTCCCCTGTGTTATTTTATGTTAATCATTTTCTGATCTCTGATCATCATGGCAACCACTTGACTGCTTTCTCATGGAATAGTTTGTAAATGGCATATGATTTAAATATGAAGGACCTAGCTATTCTATCATGGATAAGGAATCACTGGAACCCTCCTTTGACTGACTGTCATTCTGTATATGAACATGCTTTATCTACTCCCCAGATGATGAGCTTCTGAGAGATTTCCATTGTTTTGTCGTTGTTTTGCTGCTGTTAATGAAGCTCTTATCAACCTTGTGGAATGTGGATTTGTAATTTATTTGGTTTTTGTTGGTTGGTTGGTTGGTTGGTTTGTTGGTTTGTTGGTTAGTTGGTTGGTTTTTCCAGACAAGATTTCTCTGTGTAGCACTGGCTGTCCTGGAACTCCCTTTGTAGACCAAACTAGACATCGACCTCATAGACATCCAACTGCCTCTGACTCCCGAGTCCTGAGAACATGGAGTTTTTTGCTCGGATTTTGCTTGTTGTTGTTGTTGTTGTGATCAGAGCTTTCATTTCCTTGTGCTAAAGCCAGAGTGAAAATAGCTCAATCATAGAGTAAGTGTGTGTTTAACTTTTGAAGAAAATGCCAACTCGTGTTTTAAATGACTACACCCTTTTGTATCTCCTCCAGCCATGTACAAGGGTGTCAATTGCTCCACATCTTTGCTAAAATGGATAAGTTAAATAGGTGTGGAGTGGTGTCTCCTTGAAGGTGGTTCCATGAACTTTGTGCCTCTGCTTTTAGATCTCTGTTTCAATTTCTGTCTGTCTGTCTGTCTGTCTGTCTGTCTGTCTGTCTGTCTGTTGGTCAGGCTGTCTCCTTGCCTCCATCTACAGAAGAGACCCACTTGGCTATCTCTCAGAAAATAGACCTGCTATTTTCTGAAGAGAATCCAGAGAGGGAGTGGATCTAGGGGATCGGGGAAGTGAGAGGTATGTAGATGGAGTGAAGGGAGGGAAAACTTGGTTGGCATGTGTTGTGTAAGAGAACAGTCTATTTTCCATTTTATTTTTTTATTTTATTTTATTAGTTCAAATTAGGAACAAGCTTGCTTCACATGTCAATCCCTTCTCCTTCTCCCTCCTCTCACCCCTAACATCCCACCTGCCCCTAGCCATCCCCCTTCCACTCCCCAGGCAGGGTAAGGCCCTCAAAAGGGGCTCCTCAAAGTCTACCACATCATCCTGGGCCAGGACTAGGCCCTTCCCTGTGTGTGCAGGCCAAGAGAGCATCCCTTCACATAGGATGGGCTCTCAAAATCCCTTCTTTTTTTTAAGACCTTACATATTTAATACAGTGCGTTACCCCTGTACAAATGGAAAAAAATTAAGTTCAACATTTCTAGACCAATATGGCTGTTAAGTTTGTACAATGCCAAGGCAACAGGGTAAACTGGGATACTTTTTTCCAAAGTTGACAGCACAGCTAAAGTTTCCAAAAAATTCAAATTATGTATATATATGTGTGTGTGTGTGTATATATATATATATATATATATATATATATATATATATCGATAATGGCAGTATGTTATGCATCAATAGCAGCAAAAAAAGAAGAATTTGAGCATCTTCTCCAGTCCACATTTTTACCATGGCTTTGGCCTGTACACAGAAGGTCAGAGCATATGGGGACTTTTCTCAGGCTGGGGTGTAGAAGTCTGGAATTAGGGAGAAGCAACAGAGTGTCCAGGAAACATAAAGAAATTGCTCCTTCACACAGAGATTAGAGGAGTTGGGAACCTCTCAGCCCCCACAGCCCAGCCGTGTTACAGATTTTCCTGCCCAGTTCTGCAACAGCATCAGCCCCGAATGAGCACTCAGAGACTTATATTAATTATAATACTATTAGCCAATGACTAGGGCTTCTTATTGGTTAACTCTGTCTTAATTACTAACCAATTTCTGTTAACCTAAGTATTTTCACTTGGTCTTATCTTACTGGAGACAGGTTCAGGGACCTTTTACTCCTCTGGCATCCTACAGGGTGATTACTCTCTGCCAACACCTCCCAGAAACCTCCTCGTTTCCTAGACCTGCCTATTTTGCTGCCCTATTGGCCACAGTGTTTTATTAATCAACCAATGAGATAAACATTTTTACAGAATGGCATCTTCCATCACAGCAGTTCCTTGAGTCAGAATGCTAAACGTGGAATATCCACCAGGAAGGGCTGGGACCACAGATTGGACAGTTGTACACTGGAAGCTTGACACTATATCTAGGAGGAGGCAGGAGTAGCCATGGGTGAGAAGGAAATCCTAAATGCTGTGTTGTGGGCCCTAAATTATCCAGGGCTGAAACCATAGAGCCATCATTAAGGCTATCCAATCTTGATTCACACACCATTTTCCCAGGAAGTCAGATGTGGCTAGGTGTGGACTCCTACTTGTATGTTCTTTGATGTAGCTTACTAGGATTTTTGTGATTCTGAAACTCCTACTTCTAGACTTGCATGTTTTCGAATCCCATCAAATGTCAGGTGGGGGCTAGCTAGTGGCTTAGTCAGAAAGTAAGTTTGCTACAAAGCCTGACAACTTAACATTTGTCCCTGGGATCCATATGGAGGAAAGACAAAACTGACTACTATAAATTTTCTTCTGACCTCCACGTGTATTTGATAGAACATGAGTGCAGATAAGCATACATACATACATGAGTAAATGTGGGGAGATGTTAAAATGTTTGTCAAATGGATACATGACTGTGAAATGGATGTCAGCAGGAGCTGGCAATGTAAGCATTATGGAGGTGGGGGGAAAGAAACCAGAATTCCAGTGTCAGATTCAATGAAACTGCCATGACTGAACAGAGAGCGTACCTGCAGATACCATAGGGAGAAGGGACCCTGAGTGTGAAATCGCTAGAGTCTTGACAGCACAGAAGAGTCTTGACAATGAAGGTCACCTTTAGAGCTCCTGCCCTTTCGCTTCTCTCCATCTGTGGCATGTTGAGTCTGTATCTACTCACAGAAGCCCTGTGGCTTCTCCTGTTATAGCTTTCTGCTCCCTCATCTTCACTCCAACAACCACATTGTGTTGGTGAGTAAAAGGCCAGGGATGGTGGTGACTCCATGTTCAAGGACAGGGATCCTGGTATTCCAGAAGGACTTCAGAAGCAATGCTGTGTTTATCCTAGAGACCAGGAAAAGAGAAGAAAGTGCAGAGGTGGCTTTACCCTGCCTGTTGACTATTCGATCCCTGTGGCTTCTGCCTTATCAGTTCTCCTGCAATAAGAACTTTGCCCAGCTCAACCAAATTTCCACACCTACACCCCTAAAGTTACAAATTCCTGCCTGGGCAAGGCCTACCTGTCCTATTTGCTGTTGTTGTGAACACAGACTTAGACCTGGGTTTCAACCATGATACTAGATATGCTTTCTCCTGGTTGGCTGTATGCTGTGGTCTGTGGGCTCCTCCTTCTCCTTCTCCATGTCCATGTCCATGGTGAGACTTTCTACATGAGAGAGGGGATCAGGGTCAGAGATGCTCAGTTGTGCAGAGTCAGATGTTGAGCTTAAGGGAGTGAAGTCACCAGGGAGGGAGGACCTGGTGGAGATGACAGATGAAAGTGTGGGATTGTGA
Organism: Cricetulus griseus; assembly: GCF_003668045.3. Taxonomy (NCBI): domain Eukaryota; kingdom Metazoa; phylum Chordata; class Mammalia; order Rodentia; family Cricetidae; genus Cricetulus; species Cricetulus griseus. The sequence goes on from NC_048596.1 coordinate 181,179,246, forward strand.
GCCTTCTAATGCCCCCATCAAAGCCCACTGGATGGGCCATGTGTTACATGGAAGGTCAGAGATGTGTGAGGTTAGCAGGTACTGAGGAGGCAGCAGGGACAGAAGAATAGGGGGGACATGCCTGCCCTCTGTGTGTGGTTGTAGCTCACACTGACCTTGGATAGTGACAATAAATCCTTCAATATGTTTAGAGGCTCTGAGATTAGCACTTGTTTGAGAATTTTTCAGAGGGACAAAGGACAAGTTTCTGTCCCTAGGAAATCCAGAAGGCCTCATCTCCACACCCCATGGCTGAACTGAGAGGACTCAGGTTACCTTCCCCATGTACCAAGGTGACAATGAGGTAGGAATCTCCAAATGTCACAACTGATAGTTTCTCACCACCTACAGACAGGCCAGGACTCAGCCAGCCCCATCAGGAACACACACACAGGGCAGGTGAGAGGAAGCCTTGTCCATGTGAAAGACAGTGATGTTGCTGCCCATAACTTTCTGGGACTTCCCTTTGACAAGCCACCTGTAGGACCACTTTGCTTTGCACTACCTGAGCCCCCTGAGCTCCCTGAGCCAGCTTGTGACTAGGAGCTTATCTAGCAAGTACTTTCTGTTTCCCTCCTTCTGATAAGGCCTGAACGCAAGTTCCTGTTATCCACCCATCCTTATTCCCGGAGGGGCCTGGGAATGTAAACTTCTGACTTGGGTAGTTTTCCACGGTGCCTGCTGACTGGTATACAAGGCTTCCCTCCTTTGTAATTTATGGCATTCTCCTTGCAAGAATGACGTGATGTCTTGTCTTTATTTAATCCTCAGGTCCCTCGTCCAAATCCATGAGAAGTGTTGTAGAGCTGGTGCAACATCTCCAATCTTTTTTTTTTTTTTTTTTTAGGAATTTTTTATTTCTTCTTTTTATATATAAATTTTTATTTAAGTTAGAAACAATCTTATTTTACATATCAATCCCAGTTCCCTCTCCCTCCCACCATCCCATGGACCAACCTGCCTCTCACCCCCCCATCCACTCCCCAGAGAGGGTGAGACCTTCCATGTGGGTCATCAAAGTCTGTCATATCATTTGGGGCAGGACCTAGGCCCTCCTCCATGTATCTAGGATGAGAGAGTGTCCCTCCATAGGGAATGGATTCCCAAAGTCCATTCGTGCACTAGGGATAAATACTGGTTCCACTGCCAAAGGTCCCATAGACTTCCCAGGCCTCCTAACTGTCACCCACATCCAGGGAGCCTGGTTCAGTCCTATGCTGGTTATCCAGCTGTCAGACTAGGGTCCCTGAGCTCCCACTTGCTTATGTGGGTTTCACCCAGCATAGTCTTGACCCCTTTGCTCATCACTCCTCCCTCTCTGCAACTGGATTCCAGGAGTTTAGCTCAGTGCTTAGCTGTGGGTCTCTGCTTCTGTTTCCAAAAATATAAGAGTTCTTCTCTCCAATCTTACACCATTCAAAAGATCTTCCTAGGAAATGGTGCCTCCTACAACAGACAGGTCCCTAAAAGAACAAAATCAAGATAATTTGCCACAGCACACCCACAGGCCAACATGACCTAGTCAACTCCTCATTAAGATTCTTTTCCCAGGTGATTCCACATTGTGTCACATCAACAATCCAAACTAAACACCACACCAGGATTTAAATAGTACAGAAGTGATGAATGTCAGTACAGGAAGATGATCATTTTCATTGAGGATGCCAGCAGTCTCCATGTACTAGCCTTCAGTATATTACTATCCAACCAAAGGCCTCCCTAAAAGTCCTGCTCCATTCCCATTCCTACAGAGCTGGTGGCCTTTACTTTGGTAGGGAGGGACTTTAGAGAGAGATCATGTAAGCAGGGCATCGTGGAAAGTAGTAGCTGAAGGTGGCTGAGAGAAAATTGAGACAAAATTTAGGTTTCATCATCACATATCTTGGACAGTCTTCCATTTTCCCCAGGTGTATGCAGACTGATAAAATGAATTTAGAGGTGGCGAAAAAGATGAATCTGATCATGTCTCCCACATCTATGTTTGAGGATTGCCTGTATCTCAACATCTACACACCACCTCATGCCCATGAAGGTTCTAACTTTCCTGTGAGTGTCAGATTGTGGCCATCTGGGAAAAAGGGTGTTTCCTTTTCTAGAAGATTGAAAGAGACAAAGTAATTCTGAGATCCACTGTAGTTCAGACCCTGATTAGTAGTACCTCATCGGGTTCAAGAAGAAAATCTCAGGTATGGTGAGCTGCTTAAACCTGTGTGTGTGACTCAGAGCACTGGGTCTTCAGAGGTTCAAGGCTCTGTGTCTTTGATTAAACCAAGAATTCTTCCATTAACTTGAATCTGACAGACCCATTCTGGAGTGTGTTCAAGGACTGCATATTGACATCACCAAAATTTCTAGCTGCAGGTGATCTGTTGTGACAGTGTGATTCGATGTCCTTTCTAAACAGCAATCAGGAAAGACACTCATGGAGACACTCCTATTTGCTCCACTTAGATGATTCGAAGAGTGATGATAACATTACTTTAGCTCTAGAACCATTAATCCATGCTGAGACTTCCTGATGGGGAAGTGGGAATGGAAATATGCATATAGGCCTAGAGTACCCCTTCTGTGGATCACATCCTGAGATCCTGAGGTGATCTGTGGATATGTCGACCTGAACAGCAACAAAGCAGTAGTAGACAGACCAGTTGAGCTGTTGCTGGGTGTGGGCCTCTTGGAATCAGTGTTGATTTCTTTGGGTGAAGCTATGGATCCATGGTGGTGCACTTGTTATGGGAATGACTTCCATGAATGGTGGATCCTTATCAATAACTATTGAGGAAATAGTAATAGTCACTATTCAGTATTGTTTGGGTATCCTCAGCCTCTTGAGGTAAGCTTGGGACTGGGCTAGACCATGGAGGCTGAGTAGAACATGAACAGACCTGTGATTCCTGTCCCTGCCATTTTACAGTCCTACAGACAAGCACACCACAGGCACCTGTGGCTACCTGGACCAAGTGGCTGCCCTATGCTGGGCCCAGAATTATGTTGCCTACTTTGGGAGCAACCCTGACTGGGTCAATATTTTTGGTGGGTCAGCAGGAGGCACAAGTGTGCCTTCACTTGTGTCACCCATGTCCCAGTGACACTTCCATGGTGCCATTATGCAGAGTGGAGTGGCCCTGCTGCCTGGCCTTATATCTGAGAAGTCCCAGGTGGTCTACACAGCCTTATCAATACCAGGCTCTGCTTTTCTGCTTCAGTCCTCGACTCTGGTACTCTGTTATTCTGTTAAGTGGGGAAAACAACTTCTTTCCAGTAATTTCTGAAAGGCATAAAATTTAGAAGCCACCCCGATATGGTTTTTGTCTTTTGGGTATGTTATGTGACATCAAAGCTGTGACCAGAGGTGTCTATCATTGGCAAGAACACATAAGCTTTCTAGCTTGTTTCTTATTGCTTCGATAAAGACCATGATCAAAAGCTATTTGGGACTCCGGGAGGTGGTGGTGCTCGCCCTTAATCCCAGCACTCGGGAGGCAGAGGCGGATCTCTGTGAGTTTGAGACCAGCCTGGTCTACAAGAGCTAGTTCCAGGACAGCCTCCAAAGCCACAGAGAAACCCTGTCTCGAAAAACCAAAAAAAAAAATCTATTTGGGTGGAAAAGTTTATTTAAGTATCCAGTTTATGTAGTCCATCTTCAAGGGAAGTCATAGTAAGGACACAGGCAGGTTCCTGGAGGCCAGAACTGAAGAAGAGACTAGGGAGGAGAACTGCTTTCTGTTTCTGTTACCCATGGCTTCCTCAGTTTGTTTTTTTATACACCCCTGACACTTGCTGATGGGAGGCACTGTTCACCATGGTATGGAGCCTTCTGTATTAGTCTCTTATCCAGAAAAGGCCTGGACTTGTCTATGGGCCAATCTAATAAGGCATTTTCTCAGCTGAAGTTCCTTTTTCCAGATAAACTCAGGCCTGTGTGAAGTTGACAAAAGAAAAATATCTAACGAGGACCATTAGGATAATGGTCAGCTGGAAAATTACTTACTGTGAGAGTATGAGGTTCCAAGTTCAAATCTACAGAACCCACATAAGACTAGAGTCAGTAATATACATCAGTAAACACGGTGCTCCAATGGATAGATGTGAAGTAGAGATAGAAGTGTCGCTGGAAGGTCATAGTTCAGCTAAGTTGGTGTAGGGAAATTCAAACAGGGGGTAAAGTGGCAAGTGACACCCAAGGGTGTTCTCTGACCTTCACAGGCAAAACATGGCGTACCATGCCTATTGTCATACATTAGCACCACACACACACACAAAAAAAAAAAAACACAACAACATCAACAAAACAAGTATGTAAGTAGAACAGTTCCTGTCCCAGCTGTCACCTATGAGCCACAGACAATGTGAACAATTCCATTTAGTTCCTTTTATACACAACAAACAGAAGCATGTGGTATTTAGAGGCAATGACATCTATTTGGAATAAGGAAACTCTGCTCCCTGATGGGAGGGATGAGCCACCCACTGTCTGTTTCATTTGCCGACGGTGGCCAACCTATCTGATGTGATGCCAAGGCCCTAGTACACTGGCTATGAGAAAAGAGTGAAGCAGAGATTCTGGCAGTCAACCAGGTTGGGAGAATTGTGTGGCTTGGAGAACCTGATCACCAGGATGTGGGATTGTCACTACTTACTACTAGAATCAGTTAACTGGTCTGCATGGTTTGGTATCCTTTTAGTATGTGCGAGAAATGAAAGATAGGCTAATTTTGATGTCCAGTTTCTTCTGGAGTTCACATAGCATTCTGAGATGAGGTAGGATGTGGGGAAATACTGTGTGTATGAAGTGGGCATCACAATACTTATGTGATTGACATTACCACTTTCCCCATGGGTCTTTACTAAGATCCCTGTTGTGGTGGATGGGATGTTGCTACCTAGGTACCCTTGGGAACTGTGGCCTCTGTGCATTTTCATACTGTCCCCAGCATCATTGGTATCAACAGGGATGAGTTTGGCTGGGGAATCCATAATGAGACTTTGTTCTAAGCCCCTGGGAGTGTAAGCTTAAATGGTGGATAGTGGGAATGCAGAGATACTCTAATCCAGGTACAACCCATCTTATACGTAAGGCTCTCCTCTAGTGGACAGTTCATGGGCCTTGATCATATAATAAAGAATATAACTAGAGAGACCCTGCCAGCTGTTCCAAAGAGCACGGCAGCACAGATGGTGAGAAACCTTTGCTCTTGTCCTGATAGAGAGGGTTCCCATATATTCTCCTTGGACAGCATGCCCAGAAATAAAGGCTAGTGTAAGTGTTGTTTCTGTGTAGGCTCACTCAAGCCTTGTATCTTTCTGCCTATACCCTGTCTCATCTCTGGTCACATTCCTTACTCCAAGTTTCCTGCCTACCTATCCAAGAGTCTGCCCTATATCAATTATTCTTACTTATCCTTCCTGGTGTAGATGCTGCATTCTGAATGTAGTGACCTGCTAATGGAAGAGTTCTTGGGAGGCATTGAGAACCCCCAGACCCTCCCAGCACAGTTCAAAGACAAGATAATGACTTCATGTTCATGATCCCTGCAGTCAAAGTAGCACGTTTTGGCTGGGCATTGGTGGCACACAGTGCTGCCTCTAATCCCAGCACTCTGGAGGCAGAGGCAGGCGGATCTCTGTGAGTTCGAGGCCAGCCTGGTCTCCAGAGTGAGTGCCAGGATAGGCTCCAAAGCTACACAGAGAAACCCTGTCTCAAAAAAACAAAAACAAAAACAAAACAAAACAAAACAAAAAAAAACCCAAGTAGTACGTTTTCAGCATGAGTACATCTTTAATATGCCAAGGGCAGGGGGAGGTCAGAGCTATGTGTCCCAGATATTCAAGTGCAATCCATGTCTTGATAATGTCTCTGATACCAGACATCTATAGACACTTAACTCAGTAAATCCTTATGTCTAGTATAGAGGTCCAGAGAAGGAAATATGTTATTTATTCCCAGTGTCTTATCAACCTGGGAATGCCAGGGTCACTGTTTAACAAAAGGTTTTTCCATAGCCAAGGCTCCAGTCTGGAGCTCAACTATGAATCCTAATTAATTTGGAACAAAGTTTCTTGTCACCGGTTAGGTGGGAAAGCTCCAGGTCAACATGTGTCCTCACTCCCTGGTTCCAATGCTCCTGTCTGCTTCTATGAGTTCCAGCACCAACCCAGCTTCATCAGTCATGTCAGGCCATCTTACATGCAGGCTGATCACAGCTATCACCTTCCTTTTGTCTTTGGCTCCCAACTCTAGAGCATGAAATGTGAGTTTTCCTTGTTTTCCTTGACCTGAATAGAACTGAAGATGAGTTTCTAAGTGATTACTGAGCTCTCAATGCAGTTGAGGAAGCCAAGACTCTGGAAAAGAACAGGATTAAGTGTTCACCATTTTTGAGAAAAAAAAAAAAACTAAGGATAAAAACAAAACAAACAAACGGAAAAGTCTAACAAGGGTTAGAAAACAAACCTCCCTCATCTAGCTTTCTAAAACCATGAGAGCTTTCTGGGGTAGGAGTAAACCAGAGAGAACTCAAATGGAGTCTTGGATGGACACTGGGTTCTGAGTGCTGAGGGGAGATAGTATAAACCAGGCCTAGAGTTCACGTTCAGGCTGTGGTTGCTATAGTAGAGCATGAGTCAGCACCTACACGAGGTGGCTAGGACTTGAACCCTTGAATTCTTCTGTCTGCACTTGACCTCACTGAGGAAGAAAAGCTGCTGAACAGGAAGACGATGACATACTGGGCCAACTTTGCAAGACATGGGTGAGAACACACCCCTCCTTCAGCCTCCTCTGTTTTTGTCTCCACCCAGGGCTCCCATGTGGGTGTGCCTCATTAGGTTGAATGGGCCCTTAATTACACCATACTCTTCTCTAACCCAGGGTACACCTGGGCAGATATCTTCTAGCTTTTAATTACAGCTCATCCCACAGAAATCTAGTGGGTGAGTCACAGTGTTGTGGTACTGTTCTTTAGATTTTGTGTCTCTGAGAGGGAGACACAAAACCAGAGAGCTTCCCTTGCTTCATATGAAGGGAAGTGACTCACACTAGTGAGTGACACTTGTACTTTATATTAGTACACCAGCCCATCTGTCCCCTCTGGCCCTTGGCCTGCTCATCTATTACTCTGACACTAATCAAGGATCAGGCTGTGAATGAGAGTAAACTCACCATTACCTGCTAGGTGGCATATCCACAGGAACCCCAGCAGCGAGGGTCTACACTACTGGACTGAGTTAATCCATGATGAGCAGTACTTGCAGCTGGACATCCAGCCTGCCATGGCCAAGCCCTGAAGGCCAAACGCTGCAGTTCTGGATGAAGAATCTGCCCCAGAAGATCCAGGAGCTAAATGGGGCCCAGGTCAATCATACAGAGATTTAATGCCCTGTGACAGGAAAGGTGTGTGGGGTTGAGGGCATATGAGGCCATCCTGAAGTTACAAAGTCCATTTAATTATTTTTATTTGTTTCAACAGTCACATGAGAATTTATAACCTCAACATTTTCCCTTTCGTATTTGTATGACAAAGCATCTGTTTATTATTCGTCATCTGTCTGGGCAAACTTTTATTAGAATCGATAAATACTCCCGTGACAATATGAATGTGTGAGCCCCAAAGTGCCCCATCTGCTTTAGCTCTTCACTGGGGCTAGCCTCCTTACTTGCTTACTTACTTACTTAGTAGCTACCCTTCCTACTTTCTTTCTCTCTTTCTTTCCTTCCTTCCTTCCTTCCTCCCTCTCTTCCACCATCTTCTCCCCATCCTCTCTCTTTCGCAAGCCTCAGACCCTCTTCAAATGAAGCAGAAACTTCAGGCACTGTTGACTACAGGGAATTCCATGCTGTGTATCAGCAAGTTCAGGTTTTCTCCTATTTATCAGTTGCCAATAGAAAACCTGATTTCACCAAGCCATATTACCTTCATAAGTTCACAATGCTGTTCCCAATAGATAATAAACTACAAACTGGATTCTTGGTGTCTGTGGCCTCAGATGTTTGCAGGCTGAGACAGGAGGATTACATAAGCCCAGGGCAAGACAACAAGATCCACATCTCAGAAGCAAAACAAAACCATAACCTCAGTAACTTACAAACAGTAGCAAATTACAGTTTTGTAGATTGAGAAATCCAGGGTCCAGACACACAGATCTGCCCTAAACAGGTGTCTGGCTAGAGGTCTGAAGGATTACATCTTGTGCCCTCTGCTGGTAGAATGTGTAAACAATGGCATTCCAAGACAACATTAGGTCCCTGCTGACTGGAACTGTGGGCAGGGAAGATCTTCCTGTTAGTGAGACTGACCGTGCAGGTTGTTTCCAGTCTCTATATAGAGCATTTATTGACATTCCTACTGCTAGCTTGTCTCTGCTTTACAGTCCTCTATATACTCACTAAACTTCCCACAGGGAGTCAGGATATGTTTTAGACTTTTAATAATTATTTCATTTTTAGTAGATTGAGTGTGGAATTTTTATGGGGCTAGGGATTGATCTTAGGGCTTGTACATGTTAAGCAAGTGTTCTACCCATAAACTATACCCTCAGTCCACTGTGGTTTGTTTAGATGCAATTAATCTCTTAAATGTATGGTTAGTAAGTCTGAGAAAATTCTCAAGGCATGCAACTGCTATCACATCAGATTTAGAACAGCCACCCCCACCTCCCAAAAGGCTTCCTCAGGCCCCTTTCCTCTCGTTCACTGTCTTTATCCCTGTTTCAAAGTAACCATGGCACTACTTGTCTTGCTATATTGGGGATTTTCTCCAATCCATTATAAATATTTGTGACTAGCTATGTGACTTCGAATAATGTTTTCATTTCTTTTTATTGGTAAAAGCCATTCAAGTGTGCACATGACACATTCTATCCACTTACCCAATCTATACACAACTGTTTCACTTGCTTATTTGTTCTTCCTTTTTGGAAAAGGTCTCTAGGTAGCCCAAATGGGCCCTGACTTCATGATCATACTACTCGGTTTCCTGAGTGGTTGAATTGTAGACATAGACCTCCCATCCTTTGGGTTATTTAAAAGCTGTATGGATATTCTCACACATGATTCCATGTATCCACATGTATTCATTCAATTTTTGGATCTACAACCTACAGCAGAATTTCTAAGTCACGAGACATGTGTTAAACAATTAAAGAAGTTGTAAGGCTAGGAGCGGAGTGGGGGTAGAAGGCTCCTCCCTATGTACAAGGTCATGGGAGTGATGCCCAGCACCTCAAAAATAAAGCCAGATCAGGTAACATAGGCTTTCAATCCTAGCTACTCAGGGGGCTTAGACAAGGGTATACAAGTTAAGACCTTCCTGAGAAATAGAGCAAGCTCTAAGCAATGTTGGAAAACGTAATTGTGGTCTGTCTCCACACTTAAAAGTACCAAAAAATGACTAGGTAGTGGTAGTGGCACACATCTTTAATCTCAGTACTGGAGAGACAGGAGCAGTTGAGTTGAGGCCAGCCTGGGCTATCGGGTAAGTTTCAGGAAAGCTGGGACTACACAGAAACCCTATCTTGAAAAAAACAAAAAGTACAAAAAATGATAAAACTCTAATTTTACTTAAAGAGGGTGGTGGAGGGCAGGAGGAGAAAAATGAGGAGAAAGAAGGAAGAGAAGGACAATGATAATGACTATGAGGAAGAAGAGGAGGAGGAGGAAGAAATAAAGTTGGAAGGAGAATAATGCAGTGGGAGTTTGAGGCACCTCAGGAGTTACTGGGGTAGGAATGCATGATACACCGTATCCATGTATGAAATCACCAAAGAATATAAAAAACAATGTTCTTAGATTGTAGCTCAGTGATAAAGCACTCATCTGACATTTGTAAAACCCTAGATTCAATTCTCTGTCACCTCTTTAGAAGCTTTTGGGTGATTGTCTACACTCGAGCTGGTTGGGTGTCAAATTTCCATGTCCATCTCTAACCAACCACCAAGTTTCTCATATCTACAAATGACTTACAACACTTCTGATTAGCCACAGTCCTATCAATTCAAGCTGCTAACTAATTCAGTCCTGAGATAGATGTCTGTGGCTCAGCTCTTTGGAAGACTAAAGCAGGAGGTATCCCTTAGGAGCTAAAGGGCTACCTATCCTATATACATACACTACAACTAAATAATATATGTGCTATACACATGTGTGAACATTTAAGTGTAATAACATGTATGACTTATAAACAACAGAAGTGTGTTCATAGTTTTGGAGACAATGAAGCTCAAGATGAGCATAGTAGCTTATGTGCTATGTGGTAAGGCTAGCGCTCTGATGAAAAATATTGAACCTTGTGTCTTCAAACTAGTAGATTGGATAACTAATGGTGTTCAAAATATGGACACATTGTGTTAATATATGAAATTAACAAACAATAAATACCCCCAACAAGGTTCTCAGTGGTAGAGTACATACCTGGCTTGTGCAAAACCCTAGATCCAGTTCTCTGTACTGGCTTTTTTTTTTTTTTTTTTTTTGATCTTCTGGACCCCTGTGACAACTCCTAAAGACCCAGTGCTTACTAACATTCCAAAAGAGACTAGGTTTCAACATAGGCATGTGATGCATAAACTTTCAGAACATAGCAGCTAGAGGTTCCCATATCAGCCACCATGGTGGAGAACAATGGGAAATGCTTCTACCTACTGTGTGTGTAAATCAAATGTCACCTACAATATATCAATAATGTCTATTTCTCTCTAAAGGTGGCAAGTGGTATGAATTTTATAAGAATTAGATCTGGATATCTAGTAGCTTTTTTAGCTTGAGGCCCTGTGTGTGTGTGTGTGTGTGTGTGTGTGTGTGTGTGTGTGTGTGTGTGTGTGTGTGCCCGGAAGAGTGAGGCTAGTTCCTTTGTGTCTGCTGAAGTTTGTTCTTAACCCCAAGGGTTCTGCTGACTCTGTGAGGCCCACCCTTGTATGATCACAGCACATCCATGAAGATGTTTGACTGTAGGGTGTGTCATACAAATAGGATGAGGATGTCAGTAGGTTCAGACATGTCCAGTAGGAGATTTCTGTCCCCTGTTTCTGTGATAACCTGTCTTTGCATGGATTGGTCATCTTGGCTTTTTTCAATCTTCTGGTCCCCTGTGACAAAGCATTCTCAATGTGATAGTCCATATGCATGACTTTCATTCTTACCTAATTGTTGTCACTGTACAATTGTAGGCCTAACTAATAAATGTCCTGTCAGACAAGGTTGTTGTCTGAAGGTACAAAATTATGCTCAATCTGAATTCCTCCACAAAGAATTTTCTGTGTGCTAATTAGACATTGAATCCTAGACATGGAGACACCCTTACACACCTACTTCTAACCAACTTGACCTTAAGGAGTACTTTTCATGGATTAACAAGCTTTTCTTTTTTATCCACTGTATTGAAGGCCAACCACAGGACAGCATGACCTTTGGGGTTATATGCTAACCAGGTGCAGGTCATGCTCCATTCTCAAAATGCAGTCAAGTGCTCCTTGTACAACAGAGTGTCTTGGTGCAGGTCACAGTCTGGGAAAGCACTGTTTACTACAGTGTAGAGAGTGCAGCTTCACCCAACAATGCACACCTGAGGGAGTTTTGTTTTTAAGCTTCTCTTAATCAAGCAGTTATGAACATTTCAAGCATTAATTTCTGTGATACACTTTCATATCCTTGAGCTAGAAACCTGAGAGTAGATTTACTGAATCAAAGCACACAAGTATGTTTAACTTTTGAAGAAATTGCTAATCTCTCTTTTGAAATGACTGCACCATTTTGAATCATTTCCAGTAATATGGTTAGGCACAAGTGACATCATGTCTTTGCCAACATTGGTTATCTGGATGTGTAGAAGCAGAGTCCATTTGCAAATGATTCTGTGAAACTTTATTTCCATATATACTTTTGTCCTTTTTTAATTTAAATTAGAAACAAGCTTCATTTACATGTAAATCCCAATTCCCTCACTCTCCCACTCTCCCCCTTTCCCCAGCCCTCCACCAAATCCCTATCCTATCCCCTTTCTGCTCCCTAGGGAGGGTGAGGCCTTCCAGAAGGGATCTTCAAAGTCTGTCATATCATTTGGAGCAGGGCCTAGACCCTCAGCAATTCCACACTTAGGCATATACCCAAAAGATGCACATTCAAACAAAAAGGACATCTGTTCAACCATGTTCATAACAGCATTATTTGTAATAGCCAGAACCTGGAAGCAACCTAGATGCCCCTCAACTGAAGAATGGATGGAGAAAATGTGGTACATTTACTACACAATGAAGTACTACTCATAAGAGAAAAAAATTAATAGAATCTTGACATTCACAGACAAATAGATGGAACTAGAAGAAAGCATACATACGCTTTTTATTGCGGAGCCATTTTCAACTTCTTTTTCTTATTTATAAAATGTCTTTTTTTCCTTTTATTGAAAATAGATTCTTTTCTCATTTGATATATCCTGATTATGGTTTCCCCTCCCTCTACTCCTCTCACTTCCTCCCCACTGCCCCTCCCACTTGGATCCACTCCTTTTCTTCTCTCATTAGAAAAGAACAGATTTCTAAGAGATGATATTAAAATATAGTAAAACAAAATATGATAAATCAAAGACTATCACATCAAAGTTGGACAGAACAAACCAAACAAAGAAAAGAACCAAAGGGAAGGCACTAGAATCAAATCCATTCACACACTCATGAATATCACAATAATAATAATAACCTTGAAGCCATAATAATATACTGAGAGGACCTGGTGCAGACCTGTGCAGGCTGCTTCAGTCTCTGTGTTACTATGAGCTTTACTCATGTTGATTTAGAGGGCCTTGTTTTCTTGGTGTCCTTCATTCCCTCTGGCTCTTAGAGTCTTTCTGCCTCCTCTCTGAAGGGTTGCACAAACTCTGAGGGAAGGGATTTAAGGGAGACATTCCATTTAGGGCTGAATGTTCCAAAATCTCTCACTATCTGTGTAATGTTTGTTTGTGGTTCTCTACATTTGTTCTTATCTGCAGTAGGAGGACGTTTCTCTAATGATGATAAGCAAGGCAAAGATTTATGAGTTTAGCAGAATATTATTAGGAGTCATTTAATCACTACTCTTTTTCCTTTTCCTTTTCCTTTTCCAGACTAGTAGTACTTGGCTTAACCTAGGTCCCTGGGCTATCTTGTCTCTAGTTCTTGGTCATACAAGCAGTGCTGATCATGGGTTCCATCTCATGGAGTGAGCCTTAACTCAAATCAGATATTGTTTGGTTATTCCCACAAGCTTTATGCCACCATTTTCCTAGCATATATTTCTGGTAGGGCATCATTGTAGATAAAAGGGTTTGTGGCTGGTTTGGTGTTTGCATTTCTCTTTTTGGTTGCATGCAGACACTAGAATATAGGAGTGAAGGCTCTATGTAGGCACCAGCTGGACTCCTCTATGCTCAATGAGATTTGTACGTATTATCTCTGGCAGTGACACCTTGCTTGTAACCTACGGTATTCGCAACAACATGGATTCTTTGGAGATTTCTATGGGACTTTTTTGGCCAACAATTCAATTAGCTGTAATCCAATCCTGGTACTGGAAGCTTCATTTGATGAAAAAGGCCAGTTGGGACTTGTCTCCCCCATATTTTGGAAATTTCAATTAAATAACTTTCATATATATATGAAATTATATGTACAAATATATATGAAATATACATATACTTAGGAATATCTACTATATTAGTTTACCATACTACCCCTCAAATGTCCCTTAGTTTTAGCTGACTCTCTCCGTTTTCCCTCTTTCAACCCCCCTGAAACCATCCTCACCAAATGAGCCTCCCATTCCAGCCCCCATCCATCCATAATTATTATTGTATTTCCCTTTCCTAATGAGATCAAACTGTTCCCCTAGTCCCCTCCATAAGTCCCCTCTGTGGCTCTACAGATTGTAGCTTGCTTATCATTGACTTGACAGTTAATAAAACATACAATTTATTTGCCTTTCTGGATCTAGGATACCACATTCAGGATGATTTTTTGTAGCTCCATCCTTTTGCCTGCAATTGTCATGATGTCACATTTTTTAAGAACTGAGTAATACTCCATTATGTAAATGTACCACAGTTTCTTTATCCATTCATCTGTTGAGAGACATCTGGGTTGTTTTCAATTTCTGACTATTACGATTGGAGTAGTAATGAAGATGGTGTCCATGTGGTAGGATGAAGCATCTTTGGGTACGTGACTAGGAGTGGTATAGCTGGATCTTGAGGTAGATCTATTATCATCTTCCTGATGAGCTGCCACACTGATTTTCCATAGTGGTTATATGAGTTTGCATTCCCACCAGCAATGGATAAGTCTTCCAGTTACTTGACATCCTCCCTAACATGAGCTGTCACTTGTTTTGTTGATCTTAGCCATTCTCACAGGTGTAAGATGAAATCTCAAAGAAGTTTTTATTTGCATTTCCCTTATGGCTAAGGATGTTGCATATTTTTAGCTGTTTCTAGGTCATTTGAATTTCCTCTATTGATAATTATCTGTTGAGATCTGAACTTCATTTTTACTTGGGTTGTTATCTTGATAACTAGTTTCTTGAGTTCTTTAAATATTTTTAATATTATCTCCCTATCAGATGTGGAGCTGATAAAATTTTGTCTCATTCTGTAGGCTGCCACTTGGTATGATTGATGGTGTCCTTTGCCTTACAAAAGCTTTTCAGTTTCATAAGGTCCTATTTATTAATTGTTGATCTTAGTACCTGTGCTAATGGGATTCTCTTCAAAAGTCTTTCCTGAGTTCAAAGTTATTTGCCTCTTTCTCTTCTATCAGGTTCAGTGTATGTGGTTTTATATTGAGATCATTGATCCATTGGGTGTTGTTTTATTCAGGGTGATAAGCATGTACTTACTTGGATTATTCTACATGCAGCCAGTTTGACCAGCACCATTTGTTGAAAATGCTGTCTTTTTTCCAGTGTGTACCTCAGACCTCTTTGTCAGAAATCAGTTGTCCATAAGTCTGGGTCTTCAATTCAACTTTATTGATCAACATGTTTGTCTTTGTATCAGTACCATGCTGTTTTTATTACTATAGCTGTGTAGTACAACTTGAAATGGTGACATCTCCAGATGCTCTTTTATTATTCAAGATTGTTTTAGCAATCATGGTTTTTTTTAAAATCAACCAATTAATTAATTTTTTGAAGCATGATCACAGTTTCCCTCCCTCCTCTTCTCCCAGCCCCTCCTCCCAATTTCTCCCCCTTCCCCATGCAATCCCTCTCTCTCTCTTCCCTTCAGAAAAGTGCAGGCCTTCCTTGTATATCAGACAACCATGGGATATCAAGTTGAAGCAAGACTAGGCACCTCCTCTCCTATTAAGGCTGGATGAGCCAACCCAGCAGGTGGAAAGTGTCCTAAGAGCTGGCTACAGAGTCAAAGACAGCCCTTACTCCCTCTGCCAGGGGTCCCACTAGAAGACCAAGCCACACAACTGCAACACATGTGCAGAGGACCCAGGGCAGTCCCATGGCTATCTTGGGTGTATTTTGTGATTCCATATGAGATTGGAAATTATCCTTTCCAGTTCTATGAAACATTGCATTGAAATTTTAGTGAAAGTTGCACTGAATCTATAGATTCCTTTTCATAGCATGGTCATTTTTTACTATGCTAATCCTACTGGTCCATGATCTTTCTATCTTCTGATATGTCCTTCAATTTTTTTTCTGATGGCTTGAAGTTTTTATCATACAAGCCTTTCACTTAGTTGATTAGAGTTACCTGAAGATATTTTATGTTATTTGAGGCTATTGAGAAATATATTTCCCTGATTTCTTTCTCTATCCATTTATCCTTTGTATTCAGGTGGGCAACGGGTTTTTGTGAATTGATTTTATATCCAGCTACTTTGCTGAAAGTGTTTATCATCTGTAGGAGTTCCAGTTCAGATTTTTTTCTGGTCATTTATTCATACTGTCATGTCATCTGCAAATACAAGTACTTTGGCTCCTTCCTTTTGAATATCTCTCCTTGATTTCCTTCAGTTGTCTTATTGCTCTAGCTTATAATTCAAGGACTACATTAAACATGTAGGAAGATAGTCAACAACCATGTCTTGTTTCTGATGTTACTGGAATTGCTTTGATTTTCTCTCCATTTGACATTGGCTATGTATTTGCTATGAACTTCCTTTATTATTTTGACATGTGTTCCTCAGGACTTTTATACTGAAGGGGTATTGGATTTTGTTAAAGTTTTTTCTAAATCTAATGAGATGATTGTAAGGATTTTTCCTTGTTTTAGTTTATATGCTATATTACATTTATTGGTTTAAATATGTTGAACCAACCTTGGGATGAAACCTACTTGATCATAGTGAATGACCTTTTTGATATATTCTTAGATTTGGTGTGCATTTAATTTATTGAGAATTTTTACATCTGTATTCATGAGAAGAAAATAGTTTGTAATTCTCTTTCTTTGTTGGATCTTTAGATGTTTTGGGTCACAGGTAACTGTGACTACAGAAAAATGTAAAGGGCAATGTTCCTTCTGTTTCTATTTTGTGAAATAATTTGAAGAGAATTGCTATTACCTCTTCTTGAAGGTCTGATAGAATTCTGCTCTAAATACATAAGGTCCTGGCCTTCTTTTGGTTGGAAGGCTTTTAACGGCTGCTTCTATTTCACTAGGAGTTATAGTTCTATTTAAATTACTTATTAGACCTTGATGTAACTTTGGTAAGAAGTACATATTGAGAAAAATTAGTTTTTCCAACTTTGTAGAGTACAAGTTTTTAAAGTATATTCTTATGATTCTCTACGTTTATTGGTGTCTATTGTTTTGTACCACTTTTCATTTCTAGTTTGTTAATTTGGCTATATTTTCTCTGTCTTTTAGTTGTTTGGATTAGGGTTTGTCAATATTTTTTATTTTCTCAAGAACCAACTTTTTGTTTAGTTAATTCTTTGTAATTTTTATCTATTTTATTGATTTCATGTGGTCAATTGTGGAAAAATTCCCATGATGTACTGGGGCTCTCAAGGGACCCAATCTATACCCTCTATCTTACACAGGCTGAGTGTTCTCTTTGGCAAGCAAAGTTGTACCTAATTGTCCCCATTGTCTTTAGAATCATGTGAGGAGGTAGGATGGTTCCTATGGCTGTCACTTCAGCATGGAGAAATGGGAGCAGTTTTATACTGGCCAAAATGCACTCAGTGTAAACTGTGAGATTTTCAGTGCCCACACACTCAGTTGGGGGTGTCGAAATTTTTCTTCTCCCTTACAGGAAGAATGAACCAGTCCCTGTCTGCTTACTGCTTGTACCGTTTCTGTCCAACATGTCTGGATATGAGCAGATAGACCTAGATGCTCTGGTTACTACGTGGGAGATAAACAAAAGGGAAGAGGGGATTCTGACTTTTACTGAATAGTGGTTTGTGTAGAAAGAGGGCCAATGGGTATAGAGTACAAAGGCCTTACTACTCTGAACCAATTAACACTTCTCCATGATGCTATGACCTTAAAGCCTGCAAAGCAAATTAGAAACCACTGATTATGAAATTTCTTGAGATTATTGTGGGCATCACGGTATAAATTAATAATTGTAAGTGAGGAATTAACTTTTGGAGCATCCTAACTCATTCCCTCAACTTGAATGGCCTCAGGTCTTCAGGGACATCCCTGAGTTTGGTGTCCTGGTGATAGAGGAGGCTATGAAAGGCTTGAAGATCCCCTGGCCCTCCAACTACTGTTGCAAAAAACAATTGCAGAATTTACATTTCTGATCTCTGCCCTGCAAGAAGCATAAGTCCAGGTGTGGAAAATGTCTTGAGGAAGGACAGGATCAGGTTGCACACTTTTACACCTCAAAAGCTACTGTGGGTTAGAATTCAAGCTCCTTCCACCCCAGCCTGGGCACTCTCCTGCTGTACCCAACTCAACTGTGCATACCAATAAGAATAGAGGCAGATAGGAAAGTCTTGTGTTATTATTTTGAGAAAGGGCTTCAATATGTTGAACTATTTGTCCTAAAATTCACTTCACAGCCCAGAATGACATGAAACACGGTACAGTCCTCTTGTTTAGGGACTTGAGATTATAGGGGTTTGGAACTACTCCCTGGCCTGGGAAAACTGGTACCCAGTCCTTCTGTCATTTGCTATTTTAAACCAAAAGAACATCATCATCAAAGTGAAGATTCTTGCAATGCCCTCTCCCAACACCAGGAGACAGAAGAGGTATGAGAATACTGTTTTGCCTGGACTCTACTAGGCAGAGAAAAGAGCCTTTCTTTGAGTACAGATGTGCTGTGCCTGTTACTTCCACAGGAAACTGAAGGCATTACTGAGCTCCTGCTGTACACACACCTCTGTGAAGTTTGCATTTCTGCTGATGTACAGGACTTCACATACACTATGACACTATGTAACCCTCTTACCATTGGAAAGCTTTATTGTATTTACCTTTGACGAGTATAACTTGGTAAATTTGCATAAGAGGATAAAATAAGTAATAACTCAAAATTCAAAGATAAGAATAATTCTTCTATTGGGCAATTTAGCTCATGGTCCTTTATGTAAATCATTGTCTGGTCTCTGCTCCCTAGCAACCCTTTGACTGCTTTCTAGTGAACGTTTGAAAACTCCTTAAAACTTAAAAACATCAGGGCCCTGGCCATCCTATCATGGAAAAGGAATAATTTGTGATTGGTCCTGCTACTAGGTACAAGTTATTCAAGGGTGTTGTCTCTTGGTTAACAGTGTCATTCCACATATGCAGGTAACATATTTTATCCACTCTCCATTTGATGCACACCTGACCTGACCAAATTTTGACCTTTAAATCAAGCTCTTATAAGCATCTCAAACATAGGATTTTGAGATAAATATTTTTCTATTAGGCTAAAGATCTGAGAGCAGAGTTGCGTGTTTGACTTTTAATAAAAATGTCAAACTGTTTTTCTTTGACTGTATCGGTTTGCATCTCCTCCAGACATGTATGAGGGTGTCAGTGACTTCATATCTTTGTGACCACTTGGCCTAATGGCTCCTAAGTCTTATTTTATTGAATATTGTGAATGAGTGTCTCATTGCATGTGTTTTAAGGCAATTTGAGCCTCTGTGTCCCCCTCTCACTAGTTCCTGTACTCATTCCCAATTAAGTATTTGTTAAGTGGAGGCCAGGAGGTGACTCATTGGGTAGAGAAACTTTCTAGAAGCCAGAGAACATGAGATGGATCCTCATAGTAAGAGGAGATATCTGACTGGCAGGAGTTGTGTTCACATGTGTGCCATGGCATTCAAACATAAATGTAAACACTTACACAATATACAAATGCATAGGAAAACCTATAACTGTATCTAAGCAGAAAAAGAACTATGAAGTTGATCCCAGAAGGAGCTGACTGTAAGTGAAACAGACTATGGATGTGGCCTAAATAGGAGCTCTGACTTAAAAAGTGCCAGAATTACAGTAGTTCAATAAAACAGCCACAACCTTTACAGAGGGGTCCATATAGATCCGAAGATCTCGGTAATGGTCATACTTTCACCACTCCACATCTGGGTCATCTTCAGTATTTGCCTACTCAGAGAAGCCCTCCTGGCTTTTCCTATTACAGCCTTCTGTTCTCTGACCTCGACAACATTGACATCTGACCAATGAGAATAAGGACAGAAATCATGGCTTGAATTGATTTAAGTTTGCATACAGGACTCCTGGTATCACAGGGGGACTTCAGATACCATTTACCCCTTTCTAGGAGGCCAAAGAGCAGGAGCAAGGATTGTTTTGCCTGCTGGCAGGCCTGCAGCTCTTTGACAATGAGAACTTTGCCCCACCCTGCTGAGTTACTACCTACTTTATTTTAGGTCCAAATTCCTGCTTACAAAAGTCCCATATAATTTGTTTCCTGTGCATGACACACAGCTATCCTGCAGCAACACAGACTCAGACTAGGAGCCGACCATGACACTGCAAAGCCTTCCTGGCTGGCTGAATGCTGTTACCTGTGGACTCCTGCTTCTCTTCCTGCATGTGCAAGGTGAGAACCTTAAGTGACCATGAGGACCAGCGTCTGAGCTGCCCAGTTCTAGAGAATCGGCAGTTGATCTTGCCAAAGGGAAGGAACCATCAAGGGAGGAGCGGTAAAGGTGGCAGATAAAAGGGTGGGAGTTGTGGACTCCCAAGGTCCATACCACAGCCCATAGATTGAGCCCTGTTGTAAACAGAGGGTTAAAGATGCCTAAGGACACCCCATACCCATAATGTCACTCCAGTGTAAAGAGGTCTGAGCAACATTGGACCTGCATATTAGGCAAAGAGAACAAAAGGTCATTTCACTCCTCTGTGTGTGACTAGAGCTGCTACAGAACTCTGGATAATAATCAAAACAATGCATTCGTGCTGCAAATTGCCTCTGAGAATAAATCCTTGTTGGCCAGAGATGTGCATAGCCACCAGGCAAAAGGAGCATGAGCAGTGTTCCTGCACACGGGTGGGGGATGGGGGATAAAGAAACTCCCCCCACATCCCACAGCTGAACCCAGAAACCCCAGATTCCCTTCCCCATGACCCCTAGTGACAATGAGGTGGCAAACAACAGTGTGGTGGCAGCTGCCTAGACAGAACCAACCCTGATGGCATCTCTCCACACACAGGCCAGGACTCAGCCAGTCCCATCAGGAACACACGCACAGGCCAGGTTAGAGGAAGCCTTGTCAGAGTGAAAAACACTGAAGTTGATGTCCACACTTTCCTGGGAATTCCCTTTGCCAAGCCACCTATAGGACCACTGCGCTTTGCACCCCCTGAGTCCCCTGAGCCATGGAGTGGTGTGAGAGATGGGACCTCCTATCCAGCCATGTAAGTCATGGGACCCAGAGATGAGGATGTGCTCTCTGCTCTGGGCCAGAATGAGGGTCTCTCATCATCCCAACCACATGGAAGATTTCTACATGTAGTCTGCCATGCATTTATGGTACCTGACTAAGTGTAATGATATGTATTTATGATTTATTAAAGCATAACTGAGGATTCAAAAAAGCAAATTCATCCTAAGCTATAGAGATCAGGCAGTGGTGTCACACACCTTTCATCCCTGCAGCCAGAAGCTAGGATGTCGTGGTACACACCTTTAATCTTAGACTCAGGATTAAGAAGGTAGACTTTTCTCTTTGAGTTCAACACCACCCAGGGATACTCAAGACTGGATCAATCTAAAAGAAGAAGAGATCATGTGCCTTTAATCCCAGCACTAGAGGGATGTAAAAGATAAGGACAGGGTCTTAAGTGTTCAGTAGGAGGCATTCAGTTTCCATCCATGCTGATGAGAGGATACAGCATGAGGCTTGGTGAGAGCTCATGGAGACAGAATCAGTCCATTCAGCCTGAAGTAGAGGTGAGAAGCTAGTGGCCAGTTGCTTTGCTTTTCTGATATTCAGCTTGAAGTTTGAACCCCAATATCAGTCTCAGAGTCCTTTTATCAATTTGTGATACAGCTAAGGCTTCTAACACAACAACTTTGCCAGTCTCCTGGGTCAGAAATCAGTTCCTATGGGGAGTTATCTCTCACTTTTGCTGGGAGAAACAGATAAAAAAAAGCTTCCCAGATTCAGATTGTGCCAAGTGATCTCTGCCATCATGAAAAAAGTCTATGGACAAAGGTCAATATAAGCATATTAATCAGCAAAAGCCCAGGGTCTAGTGTCATGTGCTTTGAGTCTCTTAGGAGGGCGTCAGTGATGTGTCCTTGGCAACTCCATCCTCTACACTCATTGAGAAAATCCATAGAGCCAAGTACCATTATTCAAAGGAATGGATAAAAGTTTCCCCCTGATATTACATGGGAAGTCAAGCTACCCTAAGTTTCTAGACATAGGGTGAAGAGCATCCCACTACTCTTGGGACATTGTTGTCCACAGACTTCCATAGTTCCTGAGTAGCCATAGTATCACATTTTCCAGGTAGCTTCATTTTATTTCTTGGTGCTGTGGTAAAATAACCGGTAAAATCAATTTAATGCAGAAACAGTTTATTATGGGTCACAGTTCCATACTACCATTCATTACAAGGAGAAACTTTAAGGGACTGGATCATATCACATCTTTAACTGGGATCAGAGATTAAAGAATGCATCCACATTTGCTAATGGTAAGTTGGCCTTCTCTGCTTAGACAGTTCAGAAACCCCTTCCTAGGGAATGGTGCCACTCACGGTTGGAAATATCCCAACCTCTATTAACATAACCACAAAATCCTCAAAGACTATGCTGATCCAGACTGGTTCAGACTGTATCCCCCAGGAGGTTCAATGTTGTTTCCAGTAGAGTATAGAGAGAAGTGACTGTCACTATGTGGAGGAAGTTATTCTCATTGAGGCCCCTAGAGTTCTCTAGATCCCAGGCTCAGAAATAATGAAATATATGCCCTCACCCACGCACCTGCTCTTCTGGAAATCTGGCTCCATCCCATCTTTCAATGACACTGTAGCATATACCTTGGTAAGAAAGTGCTTTAGAGAGAATCACTCTTTAGCAGGATATCTTGGAGGAAAGTGGCCAAAAGTAGCTGAAAGAAAATCCACATTAAACCCTATTTTTAACCACAAAACATGTCTTTGATAACTGTCTGCCATTGTCACCAGGTGTCTACAAAATGATGACATGATGAATTCTGAGGCACTGAAGATGATGAAATTCATCATGCCTCCCATTGCAACATCTGAGGACTGCCTGTATCTCAACATCTACACACCAACCCATGCCCATGAGGGTTCTAACCTGCCTGTGAGAGTTGGGCCCATGTTCAAGTGGGTGGACGTGGAGATTTCTGTCTCGGGATGATTATAAAGTATAAAATCAACAGAGTTCCATTGCAGTGTAGACCCCAATGAGAAGCCTTTCCCTTCTATGTTCTCAAAAGCCTTCTCAGTCATGGTGAGCAGCTAAATGCTGGATATGGGACACTGAACACTGGAGCTCTGAGAGGTCAGGGCTGAGGTTAATGGACTAACTCAGGATTTTCCCAACAAACTTGATCCATAGAGACCCAGGCAGGTGCCCGAGGGATGAACATTGAAATAAGCCAAATTTCCAACTTTGGGAAATGGGTGGGACCAGTGAGATTTGGTGATGCTTTTGATTCATAATAAGAAAAAAAACTCTTATGGAGACTTCCTTTTCCAAAATATCGAGGAGTCTGAAAGGTTTAGTGACATTACTCTGGACTTAAATCCATTAATCCAAACTAAGATTCCTGGTGCAACAGTGGAGCTAGATAACATGTTGATAAGACTGTATTCCTCCTCTATGGCCTGGGTCTAAGATATAGGATTCCTGTGTGTGTTTATCTGCATAGATAGACAGCAGTCAATAATCTAGGAGGCAGTCCCACTTGAGCTTGTGCCAGATAGAAGCTCCCTGGCATCTCTCTTGACTTCTTTAGGTGATGGTGTGGATACATGGTGGTGCTCTGGTTGTAGGCCTGGCCTCCATGTATGATGGATCCATGCTGGCAGCCATTGAGGATGTGGTGGTGGTCACTATCCAGTACCGTCTGGGTGTCCTAGGATTTTTCAGGTGAGACTGGGACTAGGCAGGGCAGTCCTAGTGAGAAGAACTTAGGGAGCCCTTTGATCCATGTCCCTTCCACTTTTCAGCACTGGAGACGAGCATGCCAGAGGCAACTGGGGCTATCTGGACCAAGTGGCTGCCCTACGCTGGGTCCAGCAGAATATCGCCCACTTTGGAGGCAACCCTGACCGGGTCACAATTTTCGGCGAATCAGCAGGTGGCACAAGTGTGTCTTCACATGTTGTGTCCCCCATGTCCCAAGGACTCTTCCATGGAGCCATCATGGAGAGTGGAGTAGCGGTGCTGCCTGATCTCATCTCCAGCTCCTCAGAGATGGTTTACACGGTGAGTGTACTCGAACCCTCCAACCCTGACCTACCGTCTTAGCACTTACTCTCTAGTACACAGCTACCATGTTCAGTAGAAAGAAATGAGAACCATGGAAAGTAACTTCTCTTCAGTACTTTCTTAAAGACTCAAGGTTTAAAACCTTCACCTCCCACCCCATCCCACTGTGTTTAATACAAGGTACATATGTTACATGTTCAGCAAAGCTGTACATAGCAACTTCAATCTTGGCAAAAACAAGTATGTATGGGTTTGGGAGGTGGTACAAGAGGCGTGAGTTTTCTGTGCCAGTATGAGGATTTTAGTTCAATTCCCCCCAGAACACACATATGTCTGGGCATGGTGTTTCTTGTGTTATTTCAGGTGTTCCTATGGTGAGATGGGAGGCAGGGACAGGGAAATCCCTGGAAGGTTAGAGACAAGCTAGACTGGTGTAGGCTGCAGCAGAACAAAACAGTATTCTCAAACGGGGTGGAAGGCCAGAGGGGGTGGGAGGGAAGAAAGAAGAAGAAAGGGGGAGGAGGGAGTGAAAAAGGAGGGAAGGAGAGCTGAGACCACTGAGCAACAGGAAATGGGAACAATTTTGTTCCAATCCCATCCACATAAATTACACAGCAGAGTATAATGTTTAGAACCAATGACACCCTCTTGGGACTGGGAAAACAACTTCTCTGCCTGGAAGACAACGCATCCAGGCAGCCTCCATCCTCTTCCCTTTACAGATAGTGGCCAATCTATCTGATTGTGGAGCTGTGAACACAGAGACCCTGGTGAGCTGTCTACGAGGCAAGAGTGAAGCAGAGATTCTGGATATTAACAAGGTTTGCTAAATTGTGTGGCTGGGAAGATGACAGATTGCAAGATGTGTTACAGGAGGTCCTTATTAGTAGGAACAAATCACCTAATATACATGGCTTAGCATCCTTTTTGTCCTGGGTGTAAAATCAACACCAAGAGAGGCCATTCTATGTGTAAGTTCTCTGCAGGGGTGAGATGGGAGAGGTGTGGTGGAGAATAACCATCCTGAGACAAATAAGGAAATGGAGAAGGGGTGGAAGTAGCTCAGTGGACATCAGCAAATGTATTTTGTAACCTTCAGCAGTGACTTTGCATGTCCCTCAGGTCTTCAAGATCATTCCTGCTGTGGTGGATGGGGAGTTTCTACCAAAGCATCCTCTGGAGCTGTTGGCCTCTGCTGATTTTCACCCTGTTCCCAGCATCATTGGTGTCAACAATGATGAGTATGGATGGCTTCTCCCTATGGTGAGGCTCAGTTCTAATCTTCAGGGAGCCTGGGGACTCAAATAGTGGACAAAGGGAACTCAGATTCATTGATCCATATCCATGGCATGGCATACTTAAAACCATTCTCCATAGATCATGGGCTCTGCTCAGAAAATCAAAGAAATAACCAAAGAGACCCTGCCTGCTATAATGAAGAGCACAGCAGCACAGATGGTGAGAATCTCGGGACACTGCCACAACTTCAAGAAACCCTGTCTAAATTTCACAAGAAACATCCCCAGAAATGTGTGTGTGTGTGTGTGTGTGTGTGTGTGTGTGTGTGTGTGTTGCTGTGTGTGTGTGTTGTTGTTGTTGTTGTTGTTGTTGTTGTTGTTGTTGTTGTGTGTGTGTGTGCACCTATCTATCCTAGTTTTCCCCCATACCATACCTCTTTTACATTTCCTCACCCTGAAGCTATTGCCTACTTTTTCCATCGACTATGTCACCTAATTCTTCTGATTCCCTTGGTGTAGAATTTGCCTCCTGAGTGTAGTGACCTGCTAATGGAAGAGTACATGGGGGACACTGAGGATCCCCAAACACTCCAAATACAGTTCACTGAGATGATGGGAGATTTCATGTTTGTGATCCCTGCACTCAAAGTAGCACATTTTCAGCGTGAGTATGCCTGTAATGGGGTCAAGAGGGCATGCTCAGAGCTGTGGGTCACAGATGAGCTCTGCAGTGTCCAGGCCTGACCTGTGTCTGGATCAGATCTCTGGTTCTGAGAGTCTTTTTTATTATTTTATTCTCTCATATATTACCTCCCAACAACAGTTTCCCCTCCCTTCTCTCCTCCAAGTTCCTCTACCCCTCCCCTCACCCACTCCTGTTTCCCTTCAGAAAAGGGCAGAGGTCCTGGGGATATCAGCCAAACATAGCTTATCAAGTTGCAGTAAGACTAGCCACCTCCCCTCATATTAAGGCTGGGTAAGGTAACAAGAGTCAGAGACAGTCCCTGCTCCGTCGGTTAGGAGTTCCACAACAGCACAACTATGACATATATGCAAAGGGCCTAGGATGGACCCATGCAGGCCCCCTGACAGTTGGTTCACAACTGAGAGTCTTTATCTAGTAAATCCTTATATTGAGTGTGAGAGAGTAACATATTATCCAGGTACAGATGAGAAAATATCTGAGTGGTATCTGGGACTTGACCAAACTACTCACTGTGGAGGGCAGAGTCATTATTTAGCACGGTCTCCATGCTGGAGCTCCACACTCAAGTGTTGTGACACCAGATAACTTGAGACCAAGTTATCTTGTCACAAAATGTGTGTCAGGAAGTTCCAGGCAAAGGTCTGCCATATCACCACATGTCCTCACCTCCAGGCTCCCATGCCCCTGTCTTCTTCTATGAGTTCCAACATCGGCCCAGCTTCCTAAAGGATATCAAACCTCCCCACGTGAAGGCTGACCACGGAGATGACTTTTTCTTCATCTTTGGCAACCTATTATTTGGCGTAAAATGTGAGTCTTCATGGATTTCCTTGAGCTGGTTGGGGTCCATTATGGAAACCTGAATGATAGCTGCGCTCTTAATCCAGTTGAGGGAACCAAATCCTTGGAGAAAGACAGAACCCAGTGTGCACCCTCTCACAACTCAAAACCTACTTTACAGTCTACCTTGTATTAGTGGGAATAAGAAAATAATGGAACAGGAATGGAAATGGATGAATTCACTTAGAGGCTTAAATCATTGGTTGGGGAAGGGAGGGAACCAGTCCAGTAGTTCAAAATCAAATGGTGGCTGGGGTGGTATGAAGCACACGTGGGCAGCTGCAGGAAGTCACTGGGAGCTAGACACCTGTCCTTCTCTCTTCAGTTGCTTCCACTGAGGAGGAGGAGCTACTCAGCAGAAAGATGATGAAATACTGGGCCAACTTTGCACGGCATGGGTGAGGGAATGCCCTTCCCCCAAATTCTGCAAGGGTGGGACACTATCCAGGACTCTCTTTGTGTATGGAGGCCTTTTGAGCACGTGTGGTCTTTCAGTACATGATAGAGTCTTCCCTACCCCAGAGAACATTTTGGCAAGCAGATTACCATAGAGCCAGCAGTCCCCTCTACACCCCAACAAGGCACATTTAGATAGATAATTTATATATGTTTCTTACTGGTCATCTTTCGGTGACTAGTCGCATGGATACAGTACTGTGGTGATGTTCTTTAGATCTTGGCTTTGAGAAGTAGGCCTAAAACAGGCCATGTGAGGCAGTAATCTTGCCCCACATGGAGCAGAAACTTGTAGGTCACATTCATATGCCTATATCAGGACATATGGCCCATCAGTCCCCTCAACACTCTGACCTTTGTTCACTGTCCTGAAACCAATTTGGGATGAACTGACATTCACCCTCCCTGTTGGTGGCATATCAACAGGAACCCGAACAGCGAGGGTCTACCCTACTGGCCCATGTTGGACCATGATGAGCAGTATCTGCAGCTGAACATTCACCCTGCTGTGGGCAGAGCCCTGAAGGCCAGAAGGCTGCAGTTCTGGACCAAGACTCTGCCCCAGAAGATCCAGGAGCTAAAGGGGACTCAGGAGAGGCACAAAGAGCTATAGTGCCCGTGTGAGGAAAGGCATGGGGGCTTCGTGGAGGGTGGGTTCTGTCTGAGTTTTGGAAAGTCTTTTGATGCTAACATTCACATAACCATTTGGTAAATACATGGCCATGCATTTTAGCACTTTGTATGACAAACCCTCTACATGTCAGTCCTTCACAAACACTGCCAATCTGCTCTTACATGCTCTCAATAAAAGCTCTTGTAACAATGTGGAATGTGGATGTGTGAGCCCCAAAGTCCCACAGTCTTCACAAGTTCAGGCTGCTGTTCCAAATAGATCACTGACTACTAGCAGGTCTTGTGATATATAGCTATGGCCCCGGCTACTCAGAAACTGAGATGGGAATATAGCATGAGCCTAGGAATTCCAGACCAGCTTGAACAACACAGCAAAACCCGTATCTCCAAAACAGAAACAATCATCAACTGAATAATTTGTAAACAGCAAAATGTGTGTAAAATTCTGTGGAATGAGAAATACAGGGTCAGAAAATAAATTTGAGCCAATCCAGCTCTCAGAGGTCAGCTACTAGACCTCTCTGACATCAGCCACTGAGCCTGCAACTATCAAAATTTCTGGGCAGATTATCCCTATATAGGAAATCTCATCCATTTCCCTCCTAAATTGAAACTGTCAACTTTTGTAGAGAGCTGGACTTGATATGTTCACAGACATCTAAGGCTGGGCCACAAGAAATGTGGGCTGAGTTTCTCAGAGCAGATGCTAGCCTTGAATGAAGGAAGGCACCAGGGAGAGAGGACACCCTGAAGATGGTAGACAAGAGTGAAGGAATTGTGTGTCTACCAATGCCCCCACCAAGCCAGTGAGCCCTGTAGCATACAGAGGGTCATAGATGCCTAAGGACACCCCATACTCAAAATGTCACTCCAGTGTAAGGAGGTCTGAGCAACACCGAACCTGCAGATTAGGGGGAAAAGAGCAAAATGGACATTTCCTCCTTCTGTGTGTGAATGTTGCTGCTACAGAACTATGAATAGTAATGAAAATAATGAATTCATGCTGCAAATTGCCTCTAAGAATAAATCCTTGTTGGCCAGAGATGTGCATAGCCACCAGGCAAAAGGAGCATGAACAGTGTTCCTGCACACGGGTAGGGGAGGGGGATAAAGAAACTCCTTCTCTCACATCCCACAGCTGAACCCAGAAACCCCAGATTCCCTTCCCCATGACCCCTAGTGACAATGAGTTGGGAAACAACAGTGTGGTGGCAGCTGCCTGGACAGAAGCAACCCTGATGACATCTCCCCATACACAGGCCTCAGCCAGCCCCATCAGGAACACACACACAGGCCAGGGTAGAGGAAGCCTTTTCCATGTGAAAATCACTGAAGTTGATGTCCACACATTCCTGGGAACTCCCTTTGCCAAGCCACCTGTGGGACAACTACACTTTGCACCCCCCTGAGCCCCCTGTGCAATGGAGTGGTGTGAGAGATGGGACCTCCCACCCAGCCGTGTAGTTCTGGGACCCAGAGGTAAGGATGTGCTTTGAGCTCTGGGCCATATGAGGTGATTCCTTCATCCTAACCACATGGAAGTTTTCTGTCTGTGATGTTTAGTCTACCAGGCATTTTCAGATTCATGGCTAAGGCTTCTAGCAGAACACTTTTGCCAGTCTCCTGGGTCAGAGATCAGTTCCTGTATAGAGTCATATCTTGGTTTTATAGTGAGAAGCAGATATAAACTGCTCTCAGACTGTGCCAAGTGACCTTGGCATTATGGGAGAGGTCTATGAACAAGGGTTAGTGTTGACATAGAATAAGGAAGAACCCAGACTCACGTATCTTATCCTGTAAGTCTCTCAAGAGGGCCAAAATGATGTGTCTTTGGGAACTCCATCCTCTACCATCACTGAGACAATCCACAGAGCAACGTGCCATTGTTCAAGAAAACCAATAAGCTTCTTTTGAATATTATGTGGGATGAAGAAGTACCCTGTGGGTTAGCATTGTCCACTGACTCCCATAATAGAGGTGTAGGCATAGTACTATATTACCCACATAGCTTTATTTTGTTTCTTGTTGCTGTGATAAAATATATTGGTAAAATGAACTTCTTGGAGAAATGACTTGTTATAGGTCACAGTTTCTGAACATTCCCTCACAGGAGGCAACTCACAGTGGTAGAAGCTTAGGAGATTTGGTCACATCACATCTATAATTGAAAATTTAGAGCAAAGAATGTTGGATGCCTGCTAATGCTCAGCTCACCATCTCTGCTCACACAGCTCAGAAGCCCCTTTCTAGGGCACCAATCATGGGGAAACCTTCCCGCCTCAATTAATGTGGTCAAGATAATCCCCTAAGGAGGAGTGATGAGCAAAGGAGTCAAGACCATGCTAGAGAAACCCACAGAAACAGCTGACCTGAACAAGGGGGAGCTCATGGACCCCAGAGTGATAGCTAGGAAGTCAGCATAGGATCGATCCAGACCCCCTGAACGTGGGTGTCAGTAAGGAGGCCTGGCCACTCTATGGGGCCTCTAGTAGTAGATCAGTATTTATCCCTAGTATGGACTTTGGGAGCAAATTCCACATAGAGGGATACTCTCTCAGCCTAGACACATGGGGAAGGGTCTAAGCCCTGCTCCAAATGATATGACAGACTTTGAAGATCCAACATGGAAAGCTTCATTCTCCCTGGGGAGCAGAAAGGGGATGGGATATGGAGTTGGTGAGGGGCAGGGGAGGAGAAGAGGGAGAGGGAACTGGGATTGACATGTAAAACAAGCTTGTTTCTAATTTAAATTTTAAAAGACACACACCAGCACAAAAAGTTAATCCCCTGAGACCTACTGGGTCTAGACAATCCCTCACTGAGACTCTCTTCTCAGTGATTCTATATTATGCCAAGCCAACAATCAAAAGTAGCATTAAATACTATAGGGAGAAGCGGTAAATGTCAGTACACACAGCCAATCATGTTCACAAACAACCTAAAAAATCCCAACCTCATAAAGTGTTCCACCCAAACCCCACACAACTGGAGACCTTACTGCAAGTATGTGTCCTTCACAGCTTCCACAGAGCCCGTGGCATTTATCTTGGTAGGAATCTGATTCAGACAGGGAGCATGTGGTAAAAGATATCATGAGAAACAGGCATGGAGGGTAACAAGAAGGAAATCCAGACTAAGGATCTGGTTTTTTACACTGAACATCCCTTTGGGTCACCATCTGCCATTCTCACCCGGTATCTGAAAAATGATACAGTGAATGCAGGGGATCTGAAGATGAAGCTGATCACAATTTCCATCTCCATGTCTGAGGACTGCCTGTATCTCAACATCTACATACCAGCTACTGCCCATGAGGGCTCTGACATGCCTGTGAGTGAGTGTCAGCTCATGGTCCATGGGGAAGATTGCTTTAACAGGGGGATTAGAAAGCACAAAATCAACCTGAACTCTACTGCAGTGTAGCTGGCAAGTCATCGTTTTCAAGTGTGTCCAAGAAAGCCTTCTCAATTACTGTACTTTCTCACCAGGCAGCGAAACCCTGGGTATAGGACACTGAACACAGGATCTCTGAGGAGTCAAAGATGGTGGTCCATTCATTAACTCTGGTCTCTCCCAACAAACTGGATCCCTAGACACCCAGGCAGGTGTCTGAGTAATGAGCATTGAGCTAAGCCAAATTTCCAGCTTTGGGATATTGGTTCTACCAATGATATTTGGTGATATTTTTG
The DNA here is from genome assembly GCF_003668045.3 of Cricetulus griseus. Lineage (NCBI taxonomy): Eukaryota > Metazoa > Chordata > Mammalia > Rodentia > Cricetidae > Cricetulus > Cricetulus griseus. The sequence goes on from NC_048596.1 coordinate 181,210,724, forward strand.
GTTGGTAATAAGAAGAGAAACTCTTATGGAGATTCCCTTTTCCATGCTTTTGAGGAGTCTGGGGGTGATAGTCACATTTCTCTGGATTTAAATCCATTAATTCAAACTGAGATTCCTGCTGCAGCAGTGGAGCTTGGAAATGAGCTGATGAGAGACTCTGTTCTTCATCTGCGGCCTGGGTCTAAGAAGATGAAGAGCTCTGTGTGTGTTTGTGTGTTTGTGTGTGTGTGTGTGTGTGTTTAGCTGCACACATAGAACACCATCAATAATCTAGGAGGCAGTCCCACTTGAGCTTGTGCCAGATAGAAGCCTCCTGGCATCTCTCTTGACTTCTTTAGGTGATGGTGTGGATACATGGCGGTGCTCTGGTTGTAGGCCTGGCCTCCATGTATGATGGATCCATGCTGGCAGCCATTGAGGATGTGGTGGTGGTCACTATCCAGTACCATCTGGGTGTCCTAGGATTTTTCAGGTGAGACTGGGACTAGGCAGGGCAGTCCTAGTGAGAAGAACCTAGGGAGCCCTTTGATCCATGTCCCTTCCACTTTTCAGTACTGGAGATGAGCATGCCAGAGGCAACTGGGGCTACCTGGACCAAGTAGCTGCCCTACTCTGGGTCCAGCAGAATATCGCCCACTTTGGAGGCAAACCTGACTGTGTCACCATTTTTGGTGAGTCAGAAGGTGGCACAAGTGTGTCTTCACATGTTGTGTCCCCCATGTCTAAAGGACTCTTTCATGGTGCCATCATGGAGAGTGGAGTAGCGGTGCTGCCTGGTCTCAACTCCAGCTCCTCTGAGAGGGTTTACACAGTGAGTGCCCCCAAACACTTCAGCCCTGTATCTATTGGCAAAGCACTATCCTCTGGACTATGGTGTTCAGTGGAGAAAACAAGGATCTAGGGAAAGGACATCTCTTTGTTTATATCTGAAAGACTCAAGGGTTAGAATCCACACTTCTGCTTTCTATAGGCTGAGCATGTTATGTGGACAGCAAAGCTGCCCTAGCAGCTTCAAGCACTGACAAAATTGAGTCTGCAAGGCCTGGGGAGATGGTTCAGTGTTTTTTTTTTTAAGTGCTCAGTGTGCAAGTAGAGGATCTATACTCAAATTTCCAGGACTCACAAAAGGTTGGGGATAGTAACATGTATCTGTAATTCCAATGTCCCTGTGGTCAGGCAGAAGGTAGAGACAAGAGAATCCCTGGATGTTCCCAGAGCAGCTCAGCTAGTACAGGTAGCAGCAAAACAGGAAGATAGCCTGTGAACAGTGAAGTCTGAGACTTTGTCCTCTAACCTGAATATACAAATTGTGGCAAAGTTGCTTTCTCTCATACACAAAACACAGAAAGATAGATGGAGAAAACAAAACTACCCCAAAGAAAAGAACAAGTATTCAGGTATAAGGGTACTGCTTGTTATCTGTCACCAATGAGCTGTTGGACTTGGGAACAATTTCATACTTAATTCAATCCACATACAGCACACGCTATAGTGTGGTATTTAGGGGCAATAGCATTGAGTTGGCAAATCTGTCTGGATGTGAGACCATGGACTCAGAGGCCCTGGTGCACTGTCTGAGAGGCAAGAGTAAAGCAGATGTTCTTGCCATTGACAAGGTAGTATTGTGTGTATGGAAGGACCTGGTCAACAAGATGTGGGACTCTGAGACAAATACCTCATCTCTACGACCTAGAGTTCTTTAGTTCTGGGTACAATATGAACACCAATGGAGACTAATCTAAGTGTAGATTCCCTTCCAGCGTGATCTGAGCACCCTGAGGCTAGGAAGAAATGAGAAAATGGTGAAGGTAACACAGTGGGCAGCACCAGGTGTATTTCATTGACCTTCATCATTGGCTTTTAATGTCCCCAGGTCTTCCAGGCCAGCTCTGATGTGGTGGACGGAGAGTTCCTACCCAGGCATCCCC